>NC_139540.1:52625699-53173199 GCF_965153285.1 Podarcis tiliguerta | reverse complement strand
GTTCTACAGCGTGGTGGGGCATGAGAGCAAATCCACTGTGGTTTCATCAATCTCATTGTGCATTTTCTGCACGATGATCACACTGTTCTCTGTTTGCAGGGACAAGTCACGTGAGTGGAAGGAGAGGAAGGGAAAGGAGGAAATTACAGCTTCCAACTGCTTGTTGGGAGGATTTCTGGAACTTTTCACGTAGCTCAATTTGAGGAAAAGCAGGTCGATCTGATGGAAGTGTGTGTAGACTTGTTAAACCAGGAAACATTGTCAGGTATGCCCAAAGTTCACAGGAGGAGAAGGACTGGGTTGGAATTTAAACCACAGGTCCTAGCCCAGGCGCAATCCATTTAATTTCCTCAGCATCCTATCAAGGTTAAGAGAAAGATTTTCTATATTGCTATGCTGGCAACCATACAGATTATAGAGCTGAGGACAGAAATGCCAAACAGAGTGGGGTTTTGTTTAATTTTAAACACCTATATACAAACACTTTTTCCTTGGTTACTGTTTTCCTCAGAATGTTTCAATTGTGGGCAAGTTCAGGTGAATGCTTGAACATGTCTTTAGCCAAAAGAGTTTTCTTTTTGTGTGCCAGGGCATAGCATCCCACAGCAGGCGGAGAGGGGAGGATGCACAATGGCAAAGCAAGAAAGACAGAGGTGGATGGACAGGCATCTATCTCTTGTGCATCACAGGGGCAGTGATGGGCATATGGTCTGCCAGTCTGCACAAAGATGTATGGCTTGAGATTAAGAAACAGCTAATACTCTTTTAGCATGAGCTCAGCACCACTTTCCCTGCTCCGGTTAAACAGAGCTGATTTGTTCACTTGTAGAGCACAGCTCAGGAGACAACTGATGGGGGGCCGCACCGATTCCTAATGACAGTTAGCACTATACATATGCCTGTGGGTTATTGGGTCTGGGCAGATGGGCAGGCTATGTAAGCCCGAGAAAAAGTCAAGAAGTACGAAACAGGATCCATCTGGGAACTGTCCTGGGCAGGAACTGAAAAATTCCTTCCTTTAGCAACTCCTTGCTTAGTTCCCATCTGCCTCGCTGCATCTCACTCTCTTGCTCTAGTCTATGCCTTCCATGTATAGGTCTATTTCCACCCACCATGACCAGAAGCCTGAGGCGGGAGGCGGGGTTTGAGAGCATTGGCTAAATGGTTAGGAACTAAACCCTGCGTCCTGCTGCTTGCTCTGTCAATTAAGATTGGAAACAAGTTCTCCAGTTTATAGGATCAGGACTATGGAACCTTATTATTCTCTTCTACTGTATACTATAATTCAAGCAGCGGAGCCTGGGAAACTGCCTTGGTCCATCTAGCTTTATATTGTCTATACTAACTGGCAGCAGGTCTTCAGATGGGTTTCTTCCCCCCTATCCGGACCAATAATTGATCCTGAGCCCTTCTGCATGCAAAGTGTATGATGTGACACTAAGCTAAAAGCTTAGCACGTGTTTGTTTAGCAGCTGCAGTGAAATCAAGCAAGCAACCACTCCTTTAGGAAAAGTGAGACATTCATGTATATTCTTATATGTCTTTTCAGTAGTTTATGCATGCTTAGCTTATTTCCTCAGTTTTATCAGACAATGGAGCAGAGGCGCAGTGGTGGCATGCTGTCAACCATTCTGTTACACAGAGTTTGTTAGAATCATTCAATCACATAGCGGAAGTGACCACAAAGGGCATCTAATCCAACTTCATTATTATCATCTCTTAATTGTTTCTTCTTCAGGGTAAACATACCCAACTCCTTCAAGTTTCTTCACAGTTCTTGGTCTCCAGCCCCCCCCCCCCCCTGCCCCCAACATTTTCCTATGGACTCATTCCAGTTTGTCAATGTCCTTCTTAAATGGCTTTAGAACTGGACGCAAGACTCTAGATGAAATCTGACCAAAGCAGAATGGAGTGATGCCATTCCTTCTCATGATCTGAGCACAATATTTTTGTTGATGAAACCTAGAATTGCATTAGCCTTTTTAGCAGCAGCAGATGCTGCTGCTGCATCACAATGCTGAATTGTTTTAGCTTATGGTCTACTAAAAACTCTAGATCCTTTTCACATGAATGCTGTGAAGCCAAGTGTATCCATCCTCTGGTTCTGCACCTGATTTTCCCTACCTAAATGCATAAGAAATTCACTTGGTTAGTTTTGACCCACTTCTTCATTCTGTCTTTATAATCTTTGATTCCTTTTGGTCATCAGGAACTTCATTTTGCAAGGCACCACCAGCCTAGATATGCTTGGTATAGATATCACCCAAAGTCATAATCGCCTGGTTTGGTATATGAAACTTGATGACTTCAATCCAAGGTGAACATTATGGCCCCATAAACTCTTCTTCATCTTGAATTATAATGTGAGCTGGAGAAAAACCTCTTCCTCTCTGCCACTATTCCACTTACCTGTCTTATTGGAAGTCTCCCTTCCTCCACTACGCAATGCTGGTCCTGGTCCTAGGACCCAAAGGACTTCTAGCTTCCATGCTGGGCATCTGTAAAAGGGTCTTAGGCATTCTGACAAAACTACATTTTCCTACATTTGTTGTCACAGTACTATTTGAGAGGCTGCCAGCTATAATGTCCTGCTGTTGCCACCAGTCTAACGAAGTCAGGCAAGAGTTGGTGTTCATACAACCTAGACAGGAAGTGCAAAATGGTCTGAAGAGGGATTGGAATACACCAAACTCTTTCTGCTCCACTCCCTGGCAAAAAGGGTGTTTGCAAAGCCCAAATCAAAGTAGACAGAATTCACTATACATACACTAGACGGTATGGGTAGCTTTCAATTTTATTGCTGAATGTACACAGGATGGTCAATCTAGACATTTTACCTATGTTTTGACAAACATAGCTTAGACGAAGTAAGCTCCCATTGAAACTAAACGGAATGTAAAAAAGGTAAAGGTAAAGGACCCCTGACAGTTAAGTCCAGTTGCGAACAACTCTGGGGTTCCGGCACTCATCTCGCTTTAATGGCTGAAGGAGCCGATGTTTGTCCGCAGACAGTCTTTCCGGGCCATGTGGCCAGCATGACTAAGCCGCTTCTGGTGAAACCAGAGCAGTGCACAGAAATGCCGTTTACCTTCCCGCCAGAGCGGTACCTACTTATCTACTTGCACTTTGACGTGCTTTCGAACTGCTAAGCTGGCAGGAGCTGGGACCGAGCAACAGGCGCTCACCCCGTCACAGGATTTTGAACCTAGGCTCAGTGGTTTAGACCACCATCCGGAATGAAGTTTAACTAATTTGAAGATCTATTAAAAGAAGATAGGCCAACTGGTGGTGGTCTCTAGCCTCCTTTGTTTGGGGCAATTATGACAAATTTAAGATCTAGATCCTTGAAAATAAACTTCTAAATAGGATCCTTAAGGAAAATATTATCTAGAATGTCTTACACTCTTTAGCCAAGAGTCCTGTCAAGAACCCTGTCTCGTCATCAAATCTGGTATTTTATATATATATATATATATATATATATATATGTCTAGACAAGAACTGCAATGTAAAATGGAGTCCAGATTCAGCCAAGTCTGCAAAAAGGCCTCTGAATCGTTACCAACTCAGACATGCATCTCAGCATTTCATTCTGTTGAATAGACAATACATTTTTCTCTATGAGAAATCCTATCCTATTGGACATAACCACACTTAAGTATAATAAATTCTAGAGAGGAATGGCAACCAAGTGGGATGCAACATTCGCAATCATTTCAGTTTTATTAAACACAGGACATGTCCTGCAGCAAATGCTTCTGCGATCCAATAATGTATCCTGTTTTTCCAGAACCATTCACAGAAAAAATAATAAAAAAATGAAACACCTCTAGAAGCAGCAGTACTTGTTCTACGTGGCAAATATATCACAATCACATAGCTGCATGTATCTTTATAATTGCAGTTTGAAAGTGCATTGCATTAGGTTATATATAGTAGAGGTATAGGTATAAATCACTGGTAGTGTCCCTAACTCAAATACAAACATATATTCAGCTAAGTATGTACTTTTCATATCTTTTCACTTCAGCAAGTCCAACAAAAGCACTGCCATAACTCAACTGAAGTACAGGTGGATAAAAATACGTTTTTCATACAGCATTACAACTGGAAGTTGGCCTTGACTTTTCTGCTTCATTTGCCATACTGGACACTAACTAGTGAAGCATACTGCTAGCTATTCGATAGCAAGACCTTTCTGACACCTTTTAGCCCCCCTCCCCTTACATGTTAAAGCAAAACACTGATTAATTTAAGCCCAGCCCTCAGAAAACTCTCAAGTACCAACATGTCCTTGTCCAACATCCAGCAGCACTATCAACAGATCGCCAGAAAACATTTGGAAAACCTCTTGTTGACGAAAACCTCACCAGTTATTAAAATTTCATTGCAATATTTGAGCTATTGTATTTTTATCTATCTGTATTCCAGCTGAATTGTGCTACTAAAAACTAGCTTTTAATAAAGTTTATGACCAGCTGCCCTGAGCCCTCGAGGATACGGTGGGCTATAAAGCTAAGTGACTAGAAACTGCAGCAAGAAACAACCCCATGGAAAAAAGTATGCAAGGGCAAAACATATTGTGACATGTAACGGAAGGGTAGGAATGCAACTGAAATGTGGCAAGTCTAACCCATGCTTTAAATCTCCTCTGAGTATAGAAGGAATAAAATCAGTCTACAGCTCACATGCTATCTTTGTACACATAGTTTTTCGAGCATTTCTAAAAGATTTTTAAAATCAAAGTGTGATTTGACACTGAAATATATCATTATTGATACAGTATTTTCCTTTGTCACCACACACCCACAGGTTGAAGCATCGCTGGATCTTGGGTTGCTTCCTCTCCAGTTCGGATAATTCTGTTGATTTGAGCAGCAGAAGCAAGCATTGTTTTATTTGGATACAGCTGTGGTTATGATGGCTGTAATTAATTGTTCAGTCAAAAAATGCAATACCATGGTGTATGTGATGATTTAAGCACACAACAGCTTTAGTTTTCAGAGACAACTAAAAATAGTGATTTTAATTTATTCCTGCTGCCTACAATTACTCACAACCATGTATTTTTAAATATTTCCAGCCTATAAAAATTACTAATTTTTGCCACTTGTGTTTATCTGCCTTTAGACTTTGATTTGGATAAATTAAGCTCTCAAGTGTTCCTTGCTTTATGAAACTCTGCATGTTGTACACTTCAACACAAATAAATGACTTCTACCATTAGAGGTTTAAATAATGTAATGTATTTCATGCTCAGCCTGAAGCGGGATTCCAATGAAGTTGCTAATGCACGTAATGATTAAGTGTAACTCAAATACTAACTGTGTTGTTGAAAACATGACAGGCAATAATTTGGTCTATTATATTCTGCCATTTAATTGCCTAGTACAGACATTCTCTGACACGTTATGAAGCAATGATTTACAATTATTCAAGCTGCAAAGGTCAGAAAGTGACATTATAATCATCTACACAGAGATCCCCTTCTAATGCACAAAAAATAGGTAATCTCACATAGAAATAGTTTTACTGAAGTTTCAACTTTCTATTTAAAGATTTATCTGGCCGCAGAACAAACAGTTCACTTGCAGCAACACTAAGACGCATGTAAAAACCAAAAGTACATTTCCGTCTCTTCGTAATGATACATTTAAGAATGAATCTTCTTTGTTCTCTAAGGGGAAGACTAAGCAGAAGCACTTTGGAAGCGCAAGTTATTGCTGTGCTGAAATAAGTATCTCTGTTAGTATAATCTGGAACTAATTTTTAAAAACCCAATATACACATAATTTTTTTTATGTGACAAAATAAATCCCTGGTAGCAAACCATAGAAAAGGAGCAATATGTTTCAATTTCAATGTTTCAATTTCAATGTTTCAGTTTCAAATATTTGTAGACTGTCAACAAGAAGCTTTTGAATCCATGAAACATATCATTGATTTTAAAAAATACTAACATATGACATACCCCTTCAATTTACTTCACACTTCTTTTCATGCCTCTTTGAAATAACAACTACCGAACACATATTGATCAAGGCACTGGCAATATTGCCATGGTCAAACTTCAAATGAAGTTTCAAAATACTTCTCTAAATGATGTGTGGGAGAAGAAAACAAAACAAAAAAGTAAACTAAATACACCCCTTTTTTAAAGAAGGGGAAACTGTGTACTGCAAATACTGATTTGAAATTTGATCTGTGGTCACATTTTAATAGATACATTTTAAAGTAATTGAAAGAATGCAGAAAAAGGACAGACAGGTTGACTTCAAATGATTAACATTTCTGGAGACGTAAAATCCTTCTACTGATTTCTGCTGCAGTCATTTTATTTATACATAGAAACTTAAGAAAAACAGAAAGGAAGGTAAATAACTCCAACGTAAGGTGTGTGTTTTTAAAGCTCTATATCCAAAAGCAAAGGCAAGGGGAAAGTAGATGTATTTTTAAATGATAAGTTGCTCATAAATTCTGTTTAAAATCTGAAGTGCTGAACAATTCATTTTTCATGTACCTGAGGCATAAAATCTCAAAAGTGCATGATAAGCCTTTTCAGTATATTCCACTATGCAAGCTTTTTTAAAAAACAAACAAAAAAAAAAACCTCACACACACAAGTAAATGCTGGGAAACCAGTGAGATTTTTTAATTTTCGTGTCATGAACAACTTCATAGCCAGACTTCTGAAAATTAAATTTAAATAGGTAGCAGTTGGATACTCACTGAAAACAGATCCCTTCTCAAATAAGGGATGCATTTCCCATTCATGAACATAATGCAAAGGAAAACAATCACCACACATCTGCCGATAAGGAAATGAGTAGCAGACGGTTTATTTCAAATGCTGAAAGATTAGTAGCTTCCAATTTCTATGGCAGAGTATTTCTACTGTGCAGCTGGAAAAAATTAAACTTCGATTTGAAACAATAAAAGCAACATGCAAAAACACTGCTGTCTTTCCACCCACACCCCTTTGTGTCGACTGTGCTACACAAGATACAGTACATAAAATCTTCTGTTCATTTTTAGCATTTAGATTGGCATTACTTTACAAAGGGTTTTCACTTTCCAATTCATAACAAAATTCAAGGCAATCAAGGGATATCTTACATCCACAATTATCCACAGCCTTGAACTGACATTTCACCTTGTTTAAAAAAATGAAACCCCAAACAGGTTGTGGAGCAATTGGGGAAACAAGTTAACATTCCACCTAATAGAAAGCTTGTTGTTTGGAATCTAAAAGTCACGGGGTAGAATTTTTAACTACTGCAGAAAAGAAAACATAGTACAGGACCTTCTGTTTGTGACAAAATTACCAAGTTAATGTTCCTGAAAGATCACTTCACCTTTTAAAACATGATTTTTTAAAAAGGTAAATTTATAGCAATTAAAGCTAATGAAGAAATGCAGCACTAGCTGCTTATATTCAGGAACTAATAGGTCCACTGAGCATTTCGAAGATTATTTAGCCATCAATGATAATGAATTGACATTGTCAGTGGTGTTAATGTACCAATGCTCTAACCTGATAGCCAATCCCAGCAATTTTATGTTGCCACTTTATTTTTAATCTACAAAATACCCTATCTTTTTGGTGAACATGGCAGAAATATAGCAGAGTGTATTATGCTACACACACACTAAAAGGTTGGCATATTAATTATTTGGCTGACAGTTCAAAGTGCACTGACCATCCTTCCTGCTTCGAATTCTCCTCTGAATTCATTACAATTTGGCAGATGACATTTCTTTACCAATTCAGCCATGGTTATGTACCAATAGTTTTGATTTGTATCAGATTAAAATTTATTATTTTAGCTGTTCAGAACAAAAGGCCTATATGAGGAAGACTTTTGTGCATTTCTCTTTCCATTAGCTGCCACATGAACAAGTAACTTGACAGTATCACAAGTTAATTATGTAACATGACCCAAGAACAATGAGATGAAATCTCTGGTTGTGGCATTCAAAGGAACTTTGACAAACGACAGATTTAAGTGTCCTGTTTTTTCAAATGACCAAACATAACCAGCAACTTCTCTCCCCCCTTCCCACTCACAAATATGTATGAAGATACTAACTGCAAGGGCTGCATCAGTCACTAAAAAATGTATGTCAATGCCAAACCACCACCACTAACCCACAGACAATGTATAGTTGGCTACTCAGAGCCAAATTCAAGTTCTTTTTCTCAGAATCCATATTTATTCATTTTCAGACCAAAGCTATTGGTAAGTCAAGAGCGTCTTTCGCACAGAATTGTTGTAATTTATAAGACAGGCGGCTGCCAAAATGTAGCGTACCCTGGTGGCATTCAAAGCCAAAGGCCTGGAAGATCCTCCTCCGTTATTTTACAGTGGATAACTTTCATAATTGCTTCCACTGAGTTTTAAAGCAATTCAGCCATTAGCTCGCGATCCACTCCTCCCATCAGGAAATAAAACCACCCTTACCGATCTAACAGCACTTATTTGTATAGCAGGCACGTGAATCGGTGAGTTGCATTCTAATTTGTTTTTGAGCATTTCACTCACTTTGTTCGTAAGGCGTGTTTAATTGCAAGAGTTGACGGGATTAAAACCTGGCTGAAAAATATTCCTACCCACCCACCTCTCTGTACTGGTGTGCACTGTGTGATCCATCTGAACCTCTGCCATTCTACGTACTAGTCATCAGGCTTTTGCAGCAACTTAACTTGTTTTGAGGAAAGCGCTTTTATATGAAGCATATATTAGCTAATTCTTTTAGCATAATAACATTAAAATACACTTTTAATAGAAGCGCGGTACTAAAACCCACCTCTGAATGTCCTATGATGTACCATATATGCCATGGCATTTTAAAACCTTTTAAACATTTCTGCTAAATTAATTAGTTTTGCATTAAAGAGTCTCTGAGCCTCCCTATTAAATGCAACACATTTGAAGGACAATTAAACATTACGAATGGTCCTTTGGACGGAATAGCCATTACAAGAGGGAAAGGGAAGAGGTTTTTCTGAGGCAATACAACATACGCAAGATGTCTCTGGTTTTATATACATACACACACACACACTTCTCTCATGTGCAGCAATATACACAATTCTTTGGAAGTTTTCTTTTCCTGTGTCTCCTGCAGTGCAAAAACTCTACGGGAGCCCATAATCTGTTAACTGAGCTCAAACTAGAACAATATATAGCACAAATGCATGTATGTGCACATATACACAAAACACATACTAAATTGAAGTCTATATTATTTTTCATGCCTTTAAAAAGGAATTTACAGTTCTCCCTGGCAATGTGAATGAACATCCTATAATTTAGTCAATTTACAGATTACAGGTTCAAATTGACCTTGTAGCCCATAAAATTGCTCATCTGCAGTACTGGATTAGAAGTAGGAAAAGAATGTCATAACTGTATTTAAGGAATTTACCATAACAATGGGAAGGAGGATATGCATGCATAATTTTAGCCCCTCTTGCTCACATCCCCATTTTGAATGCTGAAACAATGCATAGCCTACACTCCTCTCTGGTTAACCAAGGGAGGAACGGTTTCAATTTACTCACCCACAGACATGACACTTGTATTCCCTCATCCCAAGGTGCCTCTTGACATGGTTTCTGGCATCTCCGAGTTGAGCTGTTGCAAAGTGGCAAATCTTGCATTTGAACGGCTTTGATCCTAAGTAAAATTTAGCATAAAGATAGGAGTTGAATTAGAATATTATATTACCCTTGGATAAAGAAATCACAGTTTGTGAAGAAAATAGCCTTTTAATTTTTTTAATTTTTTTATTTTAAGTGGGTGGGTGTGGAAATTAATATCCAATATTTAACCTGTTTCAGAATCTTGCCTAGCCCTGAAAAGAAATTTTTCTATTGCATACATTTATAACTCCAGGGATACCGTTAGGGTACGTGCCACATCTTTCTCATTAAAGATACTTCCCCGAAGTTCAAACACAAAAGTTAAGCAAGAATGGGTTTTCATTAATGAGCACTCACTTATTATAGAAACGGTATCGATAATTAGAAGATGAGACACTTGGGGAACTTTAAAATGAGGCCACAAAACTTTTCCCATAGTTTTCACCCATTATAATGCGGTTGGAACTCAGGTTGCAACCCAGCAGAGGCCTGTTCTAGTTCATTTCAATGGAACTCATACTGAAGTGGTTTCTGATGAACTGTGCCAAGTCTTACGGCCATTTGCTAAGGTGGAAGTATCATGACAAGGCGATCTTTCTCCTCCACTTGTACTCAAAGTGGTCTTGCAAAAGCGAAATCATAATCCATTACATCCTAGAAATGGCTAGGACTGCTGCAGATCATGTTAACCTCGAGTTTCACCATCTACAGAAGCTTTCGCAACATTATTTACCATGGCTTGTATCCCATGGTGTCCTTCTGCTGATGGAACACTCCTGGGTTTAATGGAGGCATCCATCTGTAGAAAAAGGGGTGATTTCTATTTATTCCCCCTGCACCGCTGTGGCCCCACAAAACAGCTTCAGAGGTCGGTCAGACACTGTGGAACAATGCGGAAAGTGTTGCAAGGGACTGCATGGGGGAGGATGAATTGGGGAAAAAAGGTTTTCCTTCCCATTCTTCAAGGGGAAGTCTCTGCTGTATCAAGGAGCCTGAAACAGAAGGTAAACCACTGGATACAGCAGAGATGAGGAACCTGTGGCCCTTCAGACATTGCCGGACTACAATTCCCATCATTCTTAAACATTAGTCATGTTAGGTGGAGATGATGGGAGCTGAAGTCCAATAACATCTTGAGGGTCACAGGTTCCCCATCTCTGAAATACTATAAAGAAGTATTTCAAGTTAACTTTTAAAAATGGTTATGTGACCTGAGAGTTTGGGAACTTCCATACTTTGCATGAATGTTGTATCCCATGGTCAAACAGTGCTTCTCAAAGCTATTAACTCTTAAAATGTAAAGGGTTGCTAAAGACCATTACTTCAAAAAGAGTGAGAGCCATTCCTGCTTTCCCAGTGTATCTGGAGTTTTTCTCAGATGCGCTTGTTGTTTCCAGGCATGGTCATGATCTGAGCAACACAGAAAGCTGCCTACACCGAGTCTGGTCCATCTAGCTCTGCATTGTTTACAACAGCATTTCCCAAACTTGAGTCTCCAGACTCTAATTCCCATCATCCCTGACCACTGGTCTTGCTCGCTAGGGATGATGGGAGTTGTAGTCCAAAAAGAGCTGGAGACCCAAGTTTGGGAAACGCTGGTTTACAATCACTGGCAGCAGCTCTCCCGGATTTCAGACACAGGTCTCTCCCAGTCCTACTTGGAGACACCAGGGATTGAACCGAGGACTTTCTGCATCCAAGGCAGATACTTTACCCCCGAGCTACGGAATTTCCTGTGGGTGGATGTGCTTCATGTAGAGGGTGCTAAGTGAAAGATTGCTCATGCACAATTTCCACAAAAGCCAACCAGTTTCATTTGGTAAGAACTTGTGTACCTTTTAAAAAATGTTCAATTTGTAAGAGAAATATATTTGAGCAGATTACCTATTTTGACTATGCTACACTCTCTGATGAGTAAATTTAAACCTTGGGTACCGATATTTTAGGCCTATCTTGCTCATACGCTTTTTTCCCTTCCTTTTTGACAATACCGAAAGAATGATTCATTGCCTTTCTGTTGCAATGACATGCGGTGTATGAATATACAGTGAATAAAATATTACACCTTTATGACTGTTTTATGGTCAGGAATTTATGATTATTCTGAAAACTAGAAGTATTGACATTTTGGCTATTATTTATTTCAAGAACAAACTTTAACTGCCTAGAACAGACCAAAGAATTATAGGATTTCCCCACCCCCACCCCACAAGAAAGCAGAACTCGCTTGTTCTTTTGCAACACAATCAGGCCAAGAAAAAAAAAAAGTAAAACAGCACACTGCAACTGAAGTTGACTTTCTGATCAGATTGAGGCAATTATATTATCACAAAAATGCAGTCATTAAACCTGGCAGGTGTCAGTACTGGGATATTAAGAGGCAACATATCATTTTAAAGTATGTCATGACCCTTTCCAACTTTTATAAGACCAGCAGATCTCTCTATATCCATAAATCCCAGAATTGCAGTTAAAAGTAAGTGCAATATGCTTGCAGATACTTCATATTATATTTGGGATATGTTTTGTGAAGAACTTCCTCCAATGTAGTTAAGCATAATATGAAATATGGGATCTTTAATAAATATACATAAAAGAGCTCGGATAAGAAAAATGTTACAGTACATCATACTTGATCAATGAACCTTTCTGCTGTGCCCTTGAACACAGAATATCTGCAAAGAAGACTTTGTTTAAATTGAGGATCTTGGTTAAAAAAAAAATTCAGAGTCTTAAATTTCAATTTAATTCCCAAAAGCTGACGAAAAATGAAGCATTTAATTTTAATCTTCCAACAGAAATAAAAAAGTCAACAGTACTAAGCACGGGCAGACAAGGTTGAATATTTCACAGTTCAATGACAATGAAGCCAGATCTCTTAATACTTCCATTTCTACTGTTAGAAGTAGATGTAAAATATATTTAGCACCTGAATGGTTATATCTAGTCAGCTTTATATGTTTAAATGTCAAAAGCAGGTTGAGTCTGCAGCTAACAGCGATCACATTCTATCAATCAAACTGGAAAATTCCAGTTTATTTAAATTATCCTGATAAAACTGAATTAACCATTAATTTAGCGGCATTCCGTATCAACACTGCATTCTATAAAGGGACCTATGAAAATAAAATAAATTTGAGTAAAGTCAGTCTACCTCCACATTAAATACAAAGTGTTGAAGTTGACGATCTAACTCACCAGTTTAAAGACTGATTAGGCAATATATAATGCCAAGACTACGACTGGCTATGGTAAAGCAGTCTATTCGTATTTATATGTCCATTTTATTTCAAAAAGCTAAAATATCCTGCAGCTTCAGCCCCACTTTCATTTGGATTCTTTTCCCAACGGAAACATGTTAAATTTGTGCCAATTCTGTTATCACTGGTGCTCCATGGGCTCTGACCACACACTGTTCTTCTTTAAGTGTCAAAATTCCCGCAATACTATTAGGCCCATTCAACCTTTATGCCCTGAAACACTTACAAGTTTGGGGCCAATTTTGACAGTGTGAGAATCATTCCTTGCAATGTTACATTAATTTTTCATTATCAACAAAGATTGTAGCATCAACAGCAACATGTTGGATTATGATTATCATTCCGTAATTTGAAAGATGTTGAATTATAGGTTGTTAATAGTTAAGTCTCATGCATTTTTTAGCAACTAGGAGGACCAAGCCAGTGTAGTTTAGTGGCTAGTGTCATATTATTACTTAGGAGACCTGGGTTCAAGTCCCTACTCAACCATGAATCTCACTGGGTGACTTGGGCCAGTCACTATCTCTCAGCCTAACCTACCTCACAAGGTTTTTGTGAGGACAAAATGGAGAGATGGGAAGGGGGGGGGGAACCATGTACACCAGAGGAAAGATGGGATAGAAATTCAATACATAAATAAATATTGGCAATGGTTTTAACAATCAATTCCACAACCCCAATTGCCGACCATGAAAAAATGCTTCGGAAACAGAGAGGAGTTCCAGCATGGGTTTGTGGCACAGGGCCAACTACTCACAAGAAAATGTCAAACAAGGCCATTTTAAGAGTGTAAATTGTCACATAGACCAGGGGTGGGGTGGGAAGGCTGATCTCTGATGATTTGCAACAAATCATCAGTTTGACATCCAACAATCTAAACACAGCAATGACTAAAAGACTCCCCCTACCCCACCCCATGCCCTAAATTAGGCTGGTGAAACGAAGAACACTTGGGAAAAACCAGGAGTTCTACCCAGAGCTTTTTTTCCAGTTCTGGCACCTCTCAGGTGGCCACCAGTGCCATTATAAGAGAACAAGGAAGGTGTTGGTGGTAGGTTCTGACAGCTCTTTTTCTAGAAAAATAGCTGGTTGTATCCAAAGCAGTGCTGAGCAATGCATCCATGACTGGACAAGTTAGTTGGCTACGTCCCCAGAAGCTGACTTTTTGTCCTGGGCTAATAATGCCCTCAGTTCTTGGTATATGCCAGCTATCCTGAGCTGCTATTTTGAACCTGGTCCTGGTCCATAGCCTTCTAGTAGAAACATGTAAGTTGATCTCAGAGAGCTGAAGCTTGCCCATCCCTGCCATACAGCTTTGCCACTGTATGTCTTCCATTCCTTACCCTGTCTATTATCTATGGCTAAAACTCCCAACTATGCCTTGGCAATTAGTGCAATTTCATCTTTCCAGTGTACCACACCAATATCCTTCCTACCTCTTAAATTAGTTCAAAGTCCTTCCACTAAAATGTTGCCTTTTACAGTGGTACCCTGCAAGACGAATGCCTCGCAAGACGGAAAACCCGCTAGACGAAAGGGTTTTCTGTTTTTTGATGCGCTTAGCAGGACGAATTTCCCTATGGGCTTGCTTCGCAAGACAAAAATGTCTTGCGAGTCTTGAGATTTTTTTCGCTCCCCACCCCCTTTTTCTAAGCCGCTAAACCGCTAATAGCCTTTTAGCAGCTAATCCGCTAATCCCTTAAGCCTTTAATAGCCGCTAATAGCCGCTAATAGCCGCTAAACCGCTAATAGCGCTGATCCGCTAATAGGGTTGCTTCACAAGACGAAAAAAACGCTAGACGAAGAGACTCGCAAAACGAATTAATTTCGTCTTGCGAGGCACCACTGTATTTCAGTTTTTAGCAGAAAATAAGTGATCCTGAGCCGCCACCAGTTCTTGAGAAGCCAGGCTCCTCCCTCCATTAGCTGTTGCCTCAGGGCAACAGAAGAGAAGGAGAGAGAAGGGATACAGGTACATTCCCATCTGTGCAGTGGAGAGACTGGTACCTTTCAGCTCCTCTTCTCCTCAGTGTTTCCATCCCAGCTGCTTCTTAGAACAACTGGTGACTAAGAACTGGTACCTGAGTTTGCTTATTTCCCCCTCCATCTCAATCCATTTTTCTTTAGGGTCATGTCTTTTTATACTGCAAGCTGCAGGGGTAAGGACTGTCTTGTTTTCATCAATCTGTAAACCACTCTGTGAGTCTTTTTTGGCTGAAGAGTTGGGTTGTTGGTTTTTTAAAAAATCAGATCGATAATGACCCTTCTTCTCCTGCATCCTCACTGCATCACTATCATTTTCACAACACCCTCCTTTTGGCCGCCTTCCCTCATTCATTGCCTCAAGTTTGTCTGTTCATTTGTGCAAGCTCATCTACGGTGTGCTCATTTACTCCTTCCCTGCTCCCATTTTCATGACATCCAGACTAAAACTCCATCTCAAGTCCCTGAGCAAAATCAACTTTCTCCACAAAGCCTTGCCAAATCCATGGCAGCCAAAATGTTCTATGCTTCCTTCTTCCCAAGTTCTTCCTTTCCCTTACACTTTTGTTTTATTTACACTGTAAACAGGCATCACATTAGACCAGCAAATAACCGATTAGCAAATAAATGGATGGTAAGTAAGTTCTACAAATTGGGAGTTACCATTTCTCTTAATGGAATTTCCAGCTAATAACTGCTAAAACTCAAATCCCAGCTGAATTACAAACATAACATTTTCGTTAAAGGATCACACTTATTTTATAGCCCACCTTTGAGAAGAGTTATTACAAAATGGCTTCAGTTCTATCTTTCCTTTTAAAAGTTTGAGCAACTGAAAAACTAAACGCACAAACAACCGAAGTAAACACAGTGAAGCACACATCTCCCCAGTTTTGACTTTTCCATGACTACTATGCCATTTACTATCTACAGTGGTACCTCTGGTTACATACTTAATTCGTTCCGGAGGTCCGTTCTTAACCTGAAACTGTTCTTAACCTGAAGCACCACTTTAGCTAATGGGGCCTCCTGCTGCTGCCGCGCCACCGCGGCACAATTTCTCTTCTCATCCTGAAGCAAAGTTATTAACCCGAGGTATTATCTGGGTTAGTGGAGTCTGTAACCCGAGGTACCACTGTATAGCTTTAAGACCTCTCACTTTTTCCCACAGAATGAACAAAGTTTCAATATCTGATGTGGCCCTTATTTTAAAAGAGACGATTCCCATTTAGGGCACATATTCACAATCCAAAACCTTGTTGGCTTCACCCAAAGTGCAGTTGCTTATAGCATATAAATGGGGCTACAAACTGAATAATAACAATATTTAATAATAATTTCATCTGCTGTCATAATTTTGTAGTCCAGGAAGACTACATTTTGTTGCTATTCGATCATAATTCTGCAAAGGTCTTTAGCTGTAAATTATCTTCAGAATCAATGGTGCTACTTAAAGCTTATGAAAAGGGAGATGGAAATGGAAGAGTGAAGTCCAGATCTTGATGAAGACAAATTACTTCATACAGCTCTCATCTCAGAACCACTGTCCTAGCACCACTGAGCAGCAGAGATAGATTAGCCAACCCAGAGATTAAGGATCCCTTTTTGCATCATGTCAGCAACATGGAAACAATTTCCCCATAGCAAGATCCCTTTCTGCTTTGATCGTTGTCAGACAGTTGTCTCTGTACAGCCAGGGTAGGGCAGCTATGATCCTTCAGATGTTGCTGGACTGAAACTTCCATCAGCCAGCTGATACTGTCCTATCTGGGCAACAACTGGTGGGAAAAGATCCACAAGACCGGCTTCACCCATGTGTTTGTAAGTACAGATGTTTTCATAGGCAAGGGAAATCTCACCATGTTGAAGCTGCTCCCACACCACTGAAATTAATGCAAGAAGGATCCCTAAATAAAGGGATTAAGGGAATGTTTTAAGAACAGTTGAAGTCTCAGCTGAATGGCTGTTCTATGTAGCCTGGAGTACAGAGAGTATAAAAGGTAGGTATGGCCCACGTAAGCATTTTCGTCCCTCATTTCTCAATGTTTCTTAGTGTGTTTAAGTATACCGCACTAGTTAAGTCTCCATCGAAACCCTGCTTAGATTTTTAAATAAGCATTAACTCTGAATGCCACTTACAATTCAGTGTCACAGATTATTAAATCAATGTTTGCTACCAGTTTCCCTGCAACGTCTTTCTTCCCCCTCAACACATCCCCACTGTATGGTAAAACTGAAATGTTCTGGGAAATTACAAAATAACAGTAATATTGCATTAATATTTTGAAATTCGTTTGGTGATCATTCAGAAGAGATCTTCATAACAAGAGATTTCTCAGGTCTCCAATAGTCCTGTACAACTACCAGAATGCCAAAAAACCCACCAAAAAACACACACAGTGGTTTAAGCATTTAAGCACATGAATATTGGAACACTGAGTCTTGAGCACATTAGTATCTCTGCCAAGCACATGATTAACCCTAACATTTGTGACTCCCACTGAAATCATAAGCAAGGAAAGCACAGAGATAGGTGAATATATATTTTCAGAATTCAGGCTGCTAATTAGGCATGCAAGCCCCATCTAAATTGGAAGTTGAAAAGTCCTCTACCTCTAACCTTTCTGTTGTTTTTCTTGACACTTCCTCATTTTCACTTGTCAAAGTGTGATGGACTTGCTTGTTATCCACTACATTGTATAACCTCCCCCTTTGCTACGTGAGAAGCTTTGGAATCAGGGAAAGGAAACTCTCTTTATTTCCCACTATTTGGAATCACTAGTTATTGGCGAGGGGGAGGGGAGATTTTGAGAGAGAAACACTTCAAATAATGGCATGTAAAGAAGCAATCCTACACATGCTTACCTAGGTGTGCCCCATTGAACTCAATGGGCTTCACCTCTGAGAAGACATATGTAGGATGGTGGCTTCGCAAAGCTGCAAACCCATAATCACCTGCCTGAAAGTATGGCCCACTGAATTCAATGGGTCATACTTATACGTAGACATATTGGATTGCACTGTGAAGCTGTTATACTAAATGCAGATGAACCCAGCATCTGCTTCTGCTGTTGGTTAGCTCCTTCCCCTCCGCCTGCAGGAGCATACATTGTGGTGCTCTTCCTTGGCCTCTCAATCTTGGCGTCCAAAACCCATTTATTTCTTTATAGAACTGCTTTTATTGTGCCGAAGATGGGAAGAAACATTGCATAAAACATTCAGTAAATCAGAAAATATGAAGAAGGGGAAGAAACCAGGAATTGGAGGAGGAAAAACCTCTTCCAGTTAACTATTAATAAAAATACCAGCATTACTATTTTATGTGCATAAGCAAAGTTATCAGAAAAGCAATTCATTTTAAAGGTGCAGTGAGAAAGAGAATAGATTAAAACCTCTTCCGTAACTCTTCCTCCCCAAAAATTATTTGCAAAATGAAATGGTAGATATGTGTTGTCACCCAAAAAAAGGTTCCTTTGCGGCACATTCACATCTAATGCAAAGGAGAATAAAAATACACTCATTGATAAGACATGCACAAGATGTTAAAAAGTGTGCTAACTTTTACTAAATGTTACAATCAATGATGTAACTTATGTAAGTAGGGTTGCTTTGTCATATATTGATAGTTACCTCACTTTCACATCCACATTAACTTGATTTTAAATGCAATTAATACATATAGTCAAGGAAGACTAATGGACTACATTCTGCACTTAACCTGGTGGACATTTTCAAATGGCACAAGTGACCAGTGCAAACCTATTTTGCATTGTAAACGACTAAATAAATCTTAATGGATTAAGAATGATCAGCTATCAACACACAAGGGAAATTAAGTGCTGAAATGCCTACATTGATTATTTTAAATTATTAGCCTTACTCTGTTCTTGAATTTGTATGCTTTTAGTGAGCTTTAACACATTTACAAGACTTATTGACTATAATTACAAGAGAATTCAAGTAATGGACACATCAATTATAAGCAACATGTCTTGACCAGACAGTTGCATAAAGAATTCTAAAGAGAGCTCCATTAGCATCTTCCCTGTAGTTTTATTCCATTTTATCTGCCTTAAGAGGGCATATAAAGGGCTTATAAAAACTGTTCTGACCATGTGAACAGTCTGTGCCATTGAAAAACTCATCACCAAATTCAATTTTTTTTAAAAAAAAACATTTCCTGAAACGATCCACACAAGTATAGAATTGGCTTGCTAAAAGAAGGCTGGGATTCCTAAGCTGATGATACTGATGGTTTGCAAGAATTAATACTTTAGTTACAAGAAGACACCTGAAGATGCCAGCTTTCTGCAACTGAATCTTAAGTACATAGCTCAGCCTCAGCTTTGCTTTCTTCTATGGAAACAAAAACTATTTCAGGATTACACCAAAGAATATTAATATTCTTTTATAATATTTTGCATCTCTTACCTTTTCATTTTCTTTCTAGTAACTGAGCACTAAGTTTCAACCACTGCATGAATTTAAACTATAGCTTCTATAATAAGCCATTATTTAAAAGTACAGTAAAATAAACCTTACAGTTTTAATGAAAATATGTTCATTGAAATGTGAATTTATTATTCAAATCCACTCATAAATTCAACCCAGAGAGACACCACTTGTCTAAGCAGAGCTCAGTGATTTAGAAAAGCTGTCTATTTAAAATAAAGAATGTATGGCAGGTTTATAGAAACATAGCAGTGAATTTTTACATAAATTTAGAACTGCAGCTTATGCATTTTCGACAAAAGTGTTGTTTTAAATTTTTCCACTTAATATAAAACATAAAAAGAGAATGGAACATGTGGCACAGCACAGAGTCTAAATCACCAGGCCCAAATTTCACAGGTGTTGTGTTGCCTCTACTACTGCCTTCTAAAATGATGGCCAAACTGCAATCCCATGATAACCTTACATGCTTCTTTTCAAAAATCAACATTCTCTACACAGCAATGCAGCAACAAATACCCGCCATTCAACCATTAAATGTGAATGGTGGTTTCTGAATCCAAACCAGGTAAAGTAAACTATTTTAAGCATTAGGCTAGCATTGCCAGCAAGTTGTCAACTGGTTGCTGCTTTGGGCAAAGGAAGAGCCATAAAGGGTCATCACCTCCCATCCTGTAGGAGTGAATTTCCCATCACTAATTTTAATCATAAATTCAACAAGTGTGTGTTAGCAAGACTGTAGCCAAAACACACTGGGTCCCTGGGTCCGAGGTTCCCTACCCCTGCAGTACTGCCAGATCAGATGGCTCATTCTCCACACCACAACATATCAGTAGCACTTAGGTAGTGCTTTCCCTTATGGTTTGACTGTCACAACACTAATCAGAACTGTCTAGAGAAATGAAGGAGGGGGAAGGTATAGATGGAGGCCATTTTTATTTTTTTAAAAAACAAGTTTGCAAGCAACTCTAGATTAGGCAAACAGTTATTTGAAAGGTAAATGTTCTCCAAATCATATTCAGATAATAAGCTGGGATCTGATTAATGAATTATAATGAGTCTAGGGGATATAATCTGTAAGAAATGTAGTGACAAAGAGAAGATCACACTCAAGAACTTTCAAGAAATTGTGTTTAAATTCGTGCTCCTTGGCTACTAAAGAGTACTCCTGAAATCAAGCAGTGTACATGGGATTAATATAAATTTGAAACTCTGGAGTAATTCATGATTTAAAAAATAACGGCAGCAAGAAGTAGCAAGGCCTTAACTCAACTTCCATTTGCAAAGCACTACCTGCACCATTTGTTGATACATACCTGTATGGGTTCGTATGTGAGCCAGAAAGGCCATGGAATTGCTACTTCTGCACATCTTCCCGCAGTATTTGCAAATATTGCCTTTATTTTCTTCTCTCTCTCGGTTGATTTGCTCCGTATCTTCAACAATGTATTTGTTGACTTCCCGGAGCAGCTCTTCATGTTGTTCTTTAATATGAAGAAATAAATTTTGCTCCGAATCAAAAGGCTCTGTGCACTTAACACATTTAAAGGTGGCGCCCCCTTCCGGCAGTTCTTCGACACTTGCTTGTTCATTTCTCATGTGGCCCGCACTAGCTAAATGCTGGTGCAGGTTACTTTCGGTATAAAACGACTTTCCACACAGTAAACAATGGAAATGTTTCTCTTTTGAAGGATGTTTCATAGCTATGTGAACATTCAGGCCGCTCAAGCCGTCTGCTAAAAAGCCACAGTCATCGCAGCGAATGCGTGTTGATTCCCCAAGCGGCTGCCCTTCTGCTTTCTTCTTCTTTCCACCACTTTGTGGGACATCCACTTTCAAAGCTCTCAGCCCACTCAGGTTCTGTCCATCAGCAATGTGATCAATTGGCTCACAACCATCTTCATGGCTTTTTAATTTTACTATAGAGGAATCAAACTGGCCACAATTTTGCACTGCTATCTCCTCCTTCACTCTGCCCTCAGCACCGGCAAAAGCATCCGATGCCTCATTACTTTCTTGAACGCTTTCAACTATTGAGACCTCTGAACCCCAAATATTGTTTAATGATACTTCGACCTCATGTTGTTCAGCTGTCAGAGTTCCTTCTTCCTCTATAGAAGAACTCTGCTGGGTCATTTTCTGTTCCTGTAAATTATGTATAGTTTTCATAGTTCCTTCAATATTTTCATCAATAGTTTGTTGCTCTAGTGTGCAACATGTTTCTGAAATGATGGGCAACTGAATTTCTTCATTTTTCACTTCTTCAGCAGCTACTGCAATACTCTGAAGTTCTCCTTCAGAGTCTTCCTCCATCTTATTTGAGATCAAATTCATATCTGGAGAATCTTTGCTAACAGCTAAGTTTTTACTTCCAGTTTCTATGGTAAAATTAAAATTTGACGTGACTGTTCTTTGATCTTCCACATTTTCCTGCAGGACACAATGAACTGTTTCTTTAGGTGTGAACACCTCATGAACCTCAACTACAGCTTTTGGAACATCTTCTTCATTGGCTCCCTCTTCCCTGCCTTGGTCAACTCCATCATTTGTCTCAACATCTACAGTATCGGCAACATAACCTTCTTTGGGAACATCTGAAGGGGCACCATCTTCCGAAACCAAATAATTAAGGGCTTTCTTCACTTTCTGAGTGACCTGCACATCCAGACATCTCTCCTCAACGGTGTTTTGGTATTTTGTTCCATCCAGGATGATCTGAATTTCATCTGTGGGTTGCTGCTCCCTGCCAGTATCGGCCACATCTGTCTCTTCTCCAGAGGTGTTGCATACATAAGATTGCCTTTTTATTTTATGCTTCTCTGTTGCTGCATGCCTAATCATCTCTCGGCGAGTAACCGCGTAATAGTCGCAGGCCATGCAATAGTATTCAAATTCTTTAGTGTGCTTGCGTTTGATATGTACTTCCAGAGAAGAAAATGAATGTGCAACAAAGCTGCAATGAGCACACTTGTTATCATTTGTGTTTAACGATCTTGTTTGAGCCAACGAGTCCCTAGCTTGGCTAACGTTACCTAGTTCTGCAATTATATGCTGCTTTATTTCTGAAGGGTTCTGGTCTCTACCCAGTTCAGAAAGCTGAGGCACATTTTCACCTTGTACTTGTATAGCATTGCCCTGATCATTTCCCTGGCTTTCCAAAGCACCATTGTCCAAGGGTGAACTGCCATGGTCAACAAGTTCATTCATGCCTCCTGGACTATTTATCTTCTTGCTACTGGCTTCAACATTACCTCCCTCTGGGCACACTATAATCTCTATGTTTTGCTTCCCATTGGCTTCCAAACGGCCTTTATGCTTCTTTGTAGCACAATGACGTTCCATATCACCTTTCGTTACAGTATAGTAATTGCATACTTTACATAAATAGCTGTACTGGTGGCTATGCTTTCGTCGAATGTGAACCGTCAGGTTTGTAACACTGGAAGCCAATAAGCCACAATGAGGGCATGTCCGAGAAATGGTGCCTTTCGGCCTTCCTCTCTTTTGCCCGCTACCTAGAACCAGCTCACTGCATTTCAGCATTTCACCCGATGGAAACAGTTCCTTGTTTATCGATACATTCTCCAATGTACAGAAGGGTAACGGCACGTTTTCATTTTCCGATACAGTCTTTAAACTGCCATAAGCAGAAGGCTCTGTTGCTTTTTTACCATCACTTCCACCTACACATACCCTTTCAATACATTCCTCAAAGCGTAAGCCAATATTATTTTTTCTGGCATTTTCAAGGTGTTTACTTCTCTTGATGTGTTTTTCCATTCCTTCTTTGCTTAATGAGTAGAGGTTGCATGCTTTGCAAAGGAAATGATATTCCTGAGCATGCCGAAGTTTTATGTGCCTGGTAAGAACTGAGGAAGACCTTGTTTTATAAAAACATTTTTTACACTGAAACTGAGTTCTGCTCAGGACAGACTCCTTGAGCTCATTAGCAGGATGTATCACCAAGGGCTTGGGCATTTCTTCTGCAACCTTTGGAAGAACACTTGTCTCCACTAAAATGCAAGATGCTGTTTCCTGAGTCGCATTGCTAAGTGGGCGAACCGTATTTCCTTGAGCTGATAAACTTCTATGTTGTTCAGTTGTGTTATGAACTGCTACTTCTTCTTCATTTAGAAAATACAAATGGCAGGTAACACAGCAGTGGGACATGCCATGCTCATCACGCATGTGCTCCCCAAAGCTTACCTCATTCAGGGCAAAAAACGAACACTGAGGGCAATTTATCTTGGAATCACCCGTGCAATGGTTGTTTTTTTGGTGGTGCAGTTGAAAGTCTTCCTTGGTTCCACAAGAATAGCCACATGTCTGACACTGAAATTTCAGCTCTTCTGCTTTATCTCTGTCAACATCCAATTCCAAACCTGTGTTTGGCAAAGTACATCCACAATGAGTACAAGGATGTAGACCCTTCTGGGCCTCAACAGCTTTCTTTGGAGAATTATCAAGTTCCAAGGTGATAGAAGAGGACGCATTGGCTCCATCTGGATCAAGTGATAGTGTTCCTGTGTCAGCTTTGCACAAATCCTCTTCAGTTTCTAAAACTTTTAGGTGCACCTGCGATGTATCGCCTTGACTGAAGTCTGTCCTGATGTTGTGCTTTAAGGTGGAGTCAGGCCTGTTTCTCTTACCTATTCCCAAAAGATTATAGCGTTTTTTAATTTGCTGGTTTAATCTGAAAGAACCACTTTGCTTGAAAGTTATTCTTCGGGAGAAGATATTTCTGTTATGGGGAAATCTATCAAGTATTCCTGTGGTGTTTGAACTGCTAATTGTCTCTTGACTACCTTCAGCAGGTTCTGATACATCTGGATTACATTTGGAGGGCCCTGACACTTCTAGCTTTTCAGAATGGGCATCACCATTTCCACCCACACTGGAGAAAAGCACTTCTTCATTGGTAGTGTTCTCTGTGGTTTCTGCAGAAATATTTTTTGATGACACCATTTCAACAAAAAGTTGGTGGCATGTTTTAAACTTCTTCAGCTTATTGCTTGAAGTTTTTAGTGGATTTGAACCTGCATTCCTTATTTTTGGTTTATTAAGTGCAGATTTTGCTTGCACATTCTTTTCCTTGACTAGGTACTGCTGTTTTTTATGAAATGGCTTTTTCGTTAGTATCTTGACAAATCCTCCCCGGGCAGCAAGATTTTGCCGGCGGAGGTGCGTCTTGCCAAGGAAATGAGCTTGTAGAAGATCTTTCTCAAAAGACTGAAAACCACAGAGATTGCAAAAATACAATCTAAACTGCCCAGCGGTTGGCTTGCTATGTGTTTGTAAAGATGGAGTGCATTCCGATTTATCAGTACAATGTAGGTTCACCTGTTGTTCGGAATGCTGAAGGTGGCTTTCTTGAATATGCTTTTCTAAATCTGGGTAAGTAGACAAAGTCTCCTCATGAGGTTTGCACTTAGAAATGTTTTCAACACTGCTGGTTGCACAGCTAACACTGGCTTCATCGTTTTGAAAAGAAGATGTGCATTCTGGAAGGGGTGTTTGGTCAACTTGGGTATGCTCATTTTCCACATGTATTTCCTGTGTACTATTCTCCTCAGACTTGAAATCATGCTGCACGCATAAAGCATCACTACTTTGACAGGCACTTATAGCTTCGTCTTTTATAGTTTCATCTGTTGTATTACTTGTCCCATCAACACTACCTTCACACGTTGTGGCATTCGATAGTTTGCCTTCATTCTCTTCAGCATGTTGTACAACAGTAAGCTTTAATCTTTTTGAGACAGGTTCATTTTCAACTATGTTTGTTGCCATACAGTCTTCAACTGCTGATTTGGATAATGGTCGTTTGGCTGTGGCGCACTCTTCATGTTTTTCCCCTGGGTTTTTCTGTCCTTCAGCTGAAAATGTGTCTATTTTTGAGGTAGAGAAAGAGTCGCTGTGAGCTTTTTCAGCTAACACGTTTCTAGCAGCTTCTTCTACTAATTCATTTTGTACATTCTCATCACCTTCATCGTTCTTCTGATTTTTTTCAACATCCATTCTTAATGAAGATTGTGTAGAGTACAATTCTAAATAAAACGATTTAGCTCATCTGCTGTATGGCTATCTAAAAAAAAGAGAGAAAGGGAGAAAAAGAATGGATGGTTATTAGTTTCCTATGTACATAAAAACACGTAGAAATTTATTCTAATGCAACTAATAACTTGTTGAATACAACTTATTGTTTTAAAAGGCTATAGGGACATTGTTAGCTAATTATTTTGGTAACATTCTCAAAGCAAAACATGGCCATACCAATAATGTCTAAACATCTAAGGAAGGATTATCTGGTTCTTAAGAGGACAGTTGCACAGCCACTATGGAACAGAAAGTCTATCGGTATGTACATACAAGTCTCTCCTATTAGCACAGGATGCTCATCAATGAGAGAGGCAAATTTTGACTCTCTTTGAAAAACGTAATACTTTTAACAAGACTGCAGCCTTGAGATCCATTATTCTGAAACATGTAGCTGTTGCTTAGTTCCAGTGCTTGCTGATTTCAATAGGACTGTAGGCTTTAAATGGAACTACTCCAAAGCGAGTCGTTTCACAGCTGTGGCGTAAATAATGTGCCCATTCTGGGAATTCAAGTCTAAAAAGTGTGACCTTTGTTTTTGACAGCCCTGACACAGTACTCCAAGATAGCATGGCATTCAGTTAAAAGGGCAACGGGGAAGGAGGGGAGAAAGTATCCTTTCCTGAAATTAGAAGTTTCACAATTAAGAAACTAACTGTCCTCAAAATGAAGAAAATATAACTGCCTCAAAATGACAAAACTAGATTTAACAGGAAAATCCTAATAGTCCAGTTAACATGGCTGTCACTACCATGGAGATTATAATGGCATAAGTAGCTGGGATCCCTCCACTCCTAGGAGGAAAATACACAATTAATGGCAGTAGGAACAAAGAATTGACAAAATAGCATCACAGAGTTCCTAAGAAATTCGTCTCCCAACCACCAATCACAACATTGTTCCCAGTGCTTCCTGATTAGGCATGCAGGAAATTCACAAGTTGACATGCAGAAGATAGCCAATATGATATTTTCCATATATGGTTGGACTCCAGCTCTCACCATCCACAGCCAGTATGGCCAGGGATCATGGGAGGTGTAGTCCAATAACCCCTGGAAGGCACCATACCACTAATATACAGCAACAGGAGGTACACAGCCATTTAACCCATTCCAAACCCTGACCTACATGCACAGCACAAATGCCAGGAAGAACCAATAATTCTTCTATCACAAGTTGATTAAAAAATCAGGGTTCTCCACTTCTGGCAGCCCAAGCAGCAGTTTGCCAAACCACCACCATTTTCCCAGGGACAATGTCATGCAAGACAAAGGGGTTGCCATGTTTTCCTTTAATTCTGCTGTCAGGCTTGGGGGGAAACCAACAACTTGAGGTACTTCTTATATTCACAAACTAGATTAGTTTTTGACAGAGCACTTGATACAGAATCAACTGAGTAGGATTCTGCAGTGATTGGGGCACACATTGTTTCTCTTCAGACCAAACACATAAACAGATGCGAGAAGATCATTATCTTCTTCCAGTTCTAGGATTTGCCTCCTGGAAGGCTAATTCTCCAGAGCAGACAACAAAAACTAAATTGAAGTCAACCGTGCTAGTACATAAAGATATATGGAAAGAACAGCACTATTAAAATACTTAAACTACCAGTAAAATGTATGGCCAGCTAAGGAACTTAGAGGTAGTAAACAAGTAGTGATCTATCCGAAAAAGAGTTGCTTCCTACTTTTATTTTTAAAAAGTCCTAAAGGTATTACACTTATTGTTGCCCTTTCAGTTATTTCTAATGGACTAACACAGCTGCCTGCATTTTTATCTGTTTTCAGATAAATTACTTGGTGGTTTTCAAGTCACACATCTTGCTGTCTCCTACTGCCGACCTCCCCTTTTAAGCACTGGCTTCAGTTTAGAAAACTCTGCACATCCTTTTAGCTGCAAAAAGAGCTGTGGGGGCACTTGATCTAAGGGTGCTCTGTGAACCGCATTGGAGTGTTATTCCCCGAACCAATGCTGTACTATGTCTGTAATCATTATTCCTCTTCTGTTAGATATGCCACCATAATCAGTGTAGGCCAGCACACAAGGGAGCTAGTACAGCCTTTCCAGACTTCTGTGCTACCTTGCACGATGGGGCAAAAGCCAGGTTGCTCTGGTTGGTCTACCGGAGCTGACATATATAAAAAAACTTTTTTTGGTGGTGGGACTGGGTGTGCTGAAGAGAAGCGCTGAGCAAAAATTGCTGCTGTTTTGCCCTGATGCAGTACTATGTACCAGCTCAGTGATGTTCTGGGATAATCAGCCTAGCATAGGTGGCTAAAGCCATGTGCTGGGTACCACACAATGGGCTGCAAGTGCATCCACCCATTCCTGCAGGCCAGGCTGCAGGCGGACGAGAGCAAAGCAATGGGCAAAGGAACTGCTGCCGCCACTGCTATCTCCATTTCCCAGTGGGGGAAATGCTTGCCTGGGGCTCCCTCAAACCTGGCACTAACCAAGCTGAGCAGCTTAACTTCCCTTGCGTAGCACAAGGGCATCCTTGAAAAGATACTGGGCACTTTTGGTTTAGGAGAGATGACAGCTCCAGCAGCTAAGGCTGTGGTTGGGTTCAAGCATGGCTGAAGTTGTCCGCTCACGCAAGTGCTAGGAAGTTTATCTCCTGTGCAATGAACTGCTTCGGTGCAGAGGTACCTAAGGCACTGAGCTATTAGGCCATAATCTTTTAAGTTATTTCAGTGGAAGCTTAATGCCACAATATCCTCAAGAAAAAAAAGGGTAGTATTTCACATTAGATTTACTATTAGCGTAGCTGTAAAAGTTTGAAGAAAAAAAGGAGGGGGAAGCCGCATGAAATAAGAAGTCAGCATAAGAAAAGCATTCTGATGACACCTTGTGGCCACTTTACACAAGGGGACAAAGACTAAAATACTGCTACATCGCAAGAGAAATGGTTTTGACTTAAACGCTACCTTAAAAACGCAAGCTCTGCTCCCACAATGTGTTGTGAAACATATTTAATGTTTACATTCAATTCAAAAACAATCTGTTGTACATGCTTAAGTAATGCAGACTTCTGTGCTCAAAGCATTTATGTTTGCAAGTTCCACGTCAAAATGGTTTTCACTTTTATCTCCCCAAGGAAATGATGATGACCACAGTTTAGGTGTAATTCCCATTCTTGCATTTGCAATCTAGCCTTTCACTGCCCAGTTCTTCAGAAGCAGCCAAGGGTCAGGTCTTGCCTGAAATTTCTCAGAAAACACGGGAGACCCGAAGGAGCACGTTTTGCTCTACAGGTGAGAGCTCTGAGGAGCTCCTGGGCTGAGTCTCAACTTATAAACGCTAGGGAGGGGCTCTGGCTAAGAAGCTGCACATTTGTGCCAGACACAAATGCAGTTAGCGTGGTTACATCACTCCACATTTGCCGAAATAATATAATATGGTTGAGTATCTGTTTCTCTCCCTTTTCCCCAGCGCTCATGCCAAGGCTTGGAAGACTGAAATAGCTCTGCAGCCAGATATGTCCAGATCTCATATTTCTGCATGCGGTTCGACAAGGCAAGGAAGGAGGAATTCATGCTAGAGAGGGATGGTGGTGAAGCACATGTTCCCAAAGCTGATTCCCAATTTGCAAACCATCCTTTGTCCCAAACCAGCACTGCATCTGCCCTTGAGCCATTCAAGATAAGCCCGCAGTATTAAGCCCTCTCCTAAAACTATATATACCTTAGTTGCTTGATATAAGATTGCCATTTCTTATTCTTTTTTTAAAGTAACTTGCATGACTTAAAATGGGCTCGGATACAAGAAGGAGGCAACAGATATGTGAAAAGTGTAGCAAATGCACAAATTCAGTGTCATTAAACACAGACACATGAGAACCCATGTATATTGTGCCATTTTCAAAAAGGTTGTTTTATTATCAATGTAACTAATCACAATGAAGCCATCTCTTACAATCCAAGACATAATAATGAATTTTCTTTACAGCTGAGGAGAAATGGGATTTGCTGTTCCATATCAAACCAGAACAGGCCATATTAATTCTTCTTCATATTTATTGTTAAATGTAATTTTTATCTATAAAATCAGTCATGAAATATTAAAAACTGAAACAACAGAATTTACATCCTTTACTTAATTTAGTTTAAATGGTCTACTCACTAAAGAGAGGGGGAAAGGTTACATACGTATTATTTCACTCTCTCCATTTTTCCCTTTAACTTTCCTGTTATAAACCATACTGCTTCTGGGATTTATAACTCAGTTGTAAAATTCCCACTCCATACCGAGTGTTGGTACACTTGTCCTATAACTTTCCCTTTTTCTTTTTTCTTTTTTTAATTATCAATCTTGTCATGGGAAAAATAACTACTGGACAAAGTCTGAAGGAAAAAGCTACTAAACAGAAAAGCTATGGTTGAAATGCTAAGCGTGCTTACGGAAAAGCATGTTCTGAACTCAGTATGACTTTTTTCTGTGCTGATCTATTTAAGATTGGGAATTTAGGACAATAATCAGCATCCATACAATGCTCTCAGTTCTTAATAGTACAGTATAAATACGTCTAATAGAGCGACAGAGTACACAGTGCACCAAGTAATAAATAATTGTTCATATCTGAAGTTTCTGAACCAGAGTAAGAAACTAGATCTCACACTGCTGGCCATTTGAGGGTCTGTGTGTTGGAGTGGTATTAGGGGATTTCAGCCTCTGAATGCAGGGATTCCTGAAAAAGATACTGCTGTGCTTTTGCTGCCTGAGGGCACTGTGTCTGTGATAGGGTAGGATGATGCCATGGCATTCCCACTGTTGAGTGAAAACGGTAGGATTTAAATGTAGTAAGTAATAAAATAAAATAAAATAAAATAAAATAAAATAAAATAAATAAATGTCTAACGTGAGTAGTATGCCGCTACAGGGTTGGTGTGAATTAGCAGCATTTCGATAGACATTGGTAGCAATTTGCATAGTTGCCATAGTCCCTGTATTTTGAAGCTTCTTCTCAACTTTCCTGCTCAGTGTGTGCAGGATTCCAACTATGTTACTACAGTAATGTTGTGCTGGCACAAGCGGACTGCCATCATGGTGGAACAATAGGTTTTCCAAGGTCCACCACACTGGGAACTCTCTACTTCTCTAGGCAACTAAAGAGAAATCAATCTTGGGTGCTGGAGTGTTCTCAATCTGAATTTCAACACAGTCTCTCAAAGACCAAAGAGGGTTCAATAAACCAGATGTGTACATAAATGAGAACACAAAGGTTTCCATTAGGGAAGATCAAGGTATCCACTTGGAATTTGTTTATCTGTATCCTTCCCTTCCTCCACCCCATTTCACCCCCGAAAAAGGTCCTTAGCTACTTAAATTCATTCAGTGTTTAGGTTTCTCAACAACCAGGCACTAGGATATCCCACGGCATTTGGAAGAAGGAAAGGCTAAGGAGTAAACCTTACACAAATCCGGAGTGGAGTCCTAAGACGGTTGGATGGCGTCTTGTACGCCTCCTTCCAGCAACTCCTGCAGCCAAGCTGGTGCCAAATGTATTGCTCTGCGTTCCTCTGGAACCACATCAGCAAGGCCAAGAAGGGGGTCTTGTCATCTGGGCAGCTCAGGACCTCCATACACACTGCCCAGGCTTGCACCCTGGAGAGGTTACTTTGGTGCTGCTAGCGCCACAAAAACAACACAGGAGGCAGCAGTTACGAGGCCTCTGCATCCACAGCAGGCACTGTGGTCCTTCAGTGGTTTGACTTCGCCCCCTCTCGAGACAGACAGATGCCAGAAGCTCCAAAGAACAGTGCAGTGAAAGTTACAAATATACTTAGAGGGTTTTTAAAAGGGGGCGAATTCTACTTCAAACAGTGCCACATCGAGTTGCTGCACAGTTATTTTGATACAAAACCACAGATGCATGCTAAATTGCACCCAGGACACCTCCATTATCCAGAAGGCAACATCTACTGAGAGAAGCCAGGGTGTATCTAACTTACCAGTAAGGAAGAACTAATGGAGAATAATAGGTCAGTTTGGTATGAGCTATTTCAATTCATCATAGCCAGGAAAGGGATCATTAAACACAGCAGTGCAAACGTATCAAATTACAAGAAAGACGACAAGTGAAGTTAGAAATAAAAAAATGTCAATTTTGTATACTGCTACTGTGTGCCCTTTTATTCATCATCATGAAGGTAAGGTTAAAGGACAAACTGCAGCCCTCTAGCACACTCAAGCGGGGGTAGCCATGCTCTCTGACAGCAAATCATATGGGTATATTACAGAAAGACAGATAGATAGAGCCACTCTGGCAACAACATTGTCCAAAGTTAATTAGAGTCTCCAAAAGGTACCTTTTAAATAGGTAACAAAATTCATTCCCCTCCCCCCCCATTGTGTACAGCTTAGAGCCATATACTGAATAGGTACCTATGACCAAACTGCGGGTGGCAGTGGAAGACAGAAGTGCCTGGCGTGCTCTGGTCCATGGGGTCACGAAGAGTCGGACACGACTGAACGACTAAACAACAACAACAACCTAGCTTTCTGTACCTGTGACTGTCACACTACTGTCTTACAGAGACACTGAAACTCAAAAAGTTTTGCTAGCATGTGCTGAATTTGGAAATTCTCATCAATTTTTGAACAAGATAAAATATAAGATCACCACCACAAACTCAGCCATTGCATATCAACTTTAAAAGGCAAAAGAAACCCAGATGATGTATCTGCAAAAGGACCACTAGTGATTCTAAGATTCCAAAGAGGCCAGCAAATTGGTGCTATAAGAATGCATGGGCCAGCACTAAGTGGTTGCTCCTTAAGACAGAACAACTTAACAGAGGGTCAACCCTGCAAACTGGCTTGGTTTGGGAGTATATTGTTCCCTTTGTAGATTATTTCTCTGACAGAAGCACAGAGACTTCTGTAATAGTCCATGTAAGATCGGATCGCCGAAGATCGCCGAAGAATTGATGCTTTTGAATTATGGTGCTGGAGGAGACTCTTGAGAGTCCCATGGACTGCAAGAAGATCAAACCTCTCCATTCTGAAGGAAATCAGCCCTGAGTGCTCACTGGAAGGACAGATCCTGAAGCTGAGGCTCCAATACTTTGGCCACCTCATGAGAAGAGAAGACTCCCTGGAAAAGACCCTGATGTTGGGAAAGATGGAGGGCACAAGGAGAAGGGGACGACAGAGGACGAGATGGTTGGACAGTGTTCTCGAAGCTACAAACATGAGTCTGACCAAACTGCGGGAGGCAGTGGAAGACAGGAGTGCCTGGCGTGCTCTGGTCCATGGGGTCACGAAGAGTCGGACACGACTAAATGACTAAACAACAACAACAAGACCGGATCAAGGCATTTTGGTACCTGAAGCAAACCAGAAAATTGCACACACATTCCTGCCAGTTGAGATGAGAGGGGAGAAGGAGTGAAGATCAGCATCAGAATTAAAGGGAGTGAAGAATGAAAGCAGGGTGTAAGATAAGCTTGAAAATGAAGGGAAATAGTGAAGTTCAATCTCAGAATGAAAGGAGAAAGTGATTATCAGCATTGGAAGGTCGGGGGGGGGGGGAGGAAGAGGAGAAGGAAGAGGGTGCAAAGGCGGCAGCAGGCAGATCTGCCACCCTTCCCAGGAGGCCCACTATTTCTCCTTGAAGCAATATGGAAATATATTTTTGTCCTTTTATGTATGGGGCAGATAATATCTCTGTAGGGCATCCTCAGGTGATTTTATCAGGTATGGTAGAGTAAAAATGCAGAGCCCACTATTACATTTTAAATGGCAGTGCTAAATGCAGAAAGACTGTATGTTTATAACTGGGCAACTGAAGTGAAATGATCAATGCAAATGTTAGAGAAGTTTTAAAACCAAGATTGCTAAAAGAAAAAGGGGGTGTTCATGACTTTCTGGATACAGAAACAATCTGTATGATACTGTCCTGTCAAAAGATAAGCTCGAAACAGAGATAAACAGAACTCAACAAGTCAGACTTTGCTATTGCATGAGTTTGCAAGATCTGAGATACTGCAAGGCCTGTGAAATATATTTGGGAGTAACAGAATTTTACCTAGTGAATAGATTATCATGTGGAAGTTTTTCTATTTGACCTGATCACTCCTCCCAGGCACGGTATTCACCAGGTGAGCCTGATATGATGATGATGATGATGATGATGATGATGATGATGATTTTAAAGAAGGCTCTCATGAAATATAAACAGGAATAAAAGTTATCAAGTGGCAATAAGTTATTAGGCACAGGGAATGACTTTTTTGATGAGCTCAAGACTTCATGGTCTCCATGACAACCAAGGAGCTGTCCCAATATATGCAACCGATCCACAAGATATAGCTGGTGTTTTGGTAGGGATAGGAGGACAGCAATTAGGACATGGGAGATTGTCATGATCACATTTCTTTTTCTGAGGTTTTCACTTGCTGTTATAGCTTCTTTCTGCAGCAGGATGGGCAACATATTGGAATGGTCCACCTTTAGAGATCAATGATCCTTCAAAGCCATAGGAGAAGTTATGTTGGCATGGTTGCACTCCTGTTGAAACCTTGACTATATGTTGGGATACAGATATGTCACAAGCCTTCGACATTATCATTCCTAAGTGTCATTTTCTAAGAGGCACAGTCTGTCTGGCTCCTTGTTACACCAAGGAACTGGGCTGCAAAAACAACAGCTAGAGCCAAGCGGCTTTAAAACTCAAAGAGAATCCCATGCAAAACAGGCAAAAGTCTATCCAGCCAACTCTGAGGCAGAAAACCAGCAGCATTTTCTCCCACCATCCTTGGAGACCTGTTCAAAGAACCTTCTTCCAAATGGTTAGGGGTCTTCTTGATCTTGGACGTCCTGGGAATACAAAGTCTAATAGTGATTTGGATGCCACTTTACAGTATTTGCATCCAGAGCCCCACTTAATCATGTGTTGTTGGATGAGGTACTGTCACTGAAACTAGGGGTTGTTATCATTTCAGTCCCAGGTAAACATGATACACATCAAAATGTGGTTCTCAAAATGTGCTACCATTAGAACAATTAAAATCAGCCAGTAAAAGAATTTAACGAAAGAAGAACAATCTACTAGCTGTAAACAGCACTAAAACCAAAACTAAAAAGACCTGGGGAAATTAAAAAAGGTGTTCACCTAGGACTGAAAAGAGATTGCTCTCCTTTCATTGCATTCTTTTATTGGTTGCTTTTAAGTGTTTTAATTTAACGTACTTTGGAAACCTCATTTTGCTCAAAGAGTGACATATAAATGTTTAATAGACAAAATAATTATCAAACCCATACCCATTCTGTAATTCACTATAAATGGGAATCATGGAATAGTACTGCTCACTCACACAAGTGGTACAGTGCCGTAAATTTAGAAAGTGAAGTTTCCATTTTACTTGAAATTAAGAGGCATGCTGTGCTGTAGTTGCGTTTGGCAATTGGATTAGTAGCACTCCAGCCGAGTTAAACAGTGCCTTCTTCCTATTAGGGTTTCTATTACCATATTGTTCTGTTTAAAGGGGGTAAAAGGGAGATGGAGGGAAGAAAGCGCAGGAAAGAAGAATGAAATAAATATGACGAACAGCAGGTGCAATGAAAGACAGCAAGAGCCGAAGACACTGAGAAGACCTGGCATCAGCAGAAAGCAAGATACAGTAGCAGCAAAGTATTTATGCATTTGAAATTTTCATGTCTGGAAAAAACAACCCAGAACTTTCCCCATTCGTCAAAGAGGAGTCTCATTCAGAGTAAATGGCTTGAATCTCAATGTCTTCTTCACTCAGATTGCAATCACTACAAATTTAGGGAATACAGACATCAGCTGTCAATGAATGCACTCTCACAGGCTGTCAACCGCTTAATCAGGGTCTGACTTTACTGGAAAGTGTGAAATTATGTAATTACCCACGTTTGGCAATTCTGATGGCTTAGACAAATTACAACACCCTGAATATCTTGTTTTATAAAACAACATTTATGGGGGGGGGGGAGTTGTCAGAGATATCCCTGCCTTCCCTCCTCAGCTTGGTAACACTTGTGTATCCCCCTTCCACACAATATAGATCTAATCTGATCAGGAAAATAGTCTTTTGAGAAAAATGTTAAAACTGAATTAAAAATAAGTCTACTATATCCTAAACACCATCACAATGTGTTTAATTTATGCAGTCCCAATGTACCCATCAGTTCAATATGAAATCTGTACACCAAAGAAATGCTAGATGGTGCTCATGTAAAACGTGACAATATTACTGTAAAAAAGAAATATTTAAAACTGTGAAATGACCACTGCGATAATGGGTTTTTCTCCAGGAAAACTGATCCCTGGGGCACAGAAGCAAGCAGAAAAGTACTAGCAGATGTACAGCAAATCAAATTATGCGAGATCAGTCCCAAGCCAAAGTGCTTTCCAAGTTCTCCTGCACGCATTCAACCAGACACAGCCAGTACACACCAACTGCAGTCCCCGACCAAAGAAACCAATGTTCCAACTGCTTGGAACTTCCCATTAATGCATACTGCCCCTCCCCAAAATAGTGAAGAACTAAACAACAGGCATGAGGCTGTCATCAAAAACAGAACCCCTATGTATAGACCTCCCTTCCCTCTTCACATCTACTGAAAACTAATCATATGATGCATCGTCGTCATGCTCAGAGAGGGATGTACAGGAATTCCGATGGAAACTGAAACTGGTACAGATATTGCCACTGGTAGTATATTTGCTCGGTGTCAGGACCAGATTTGCTTTATGCAAACACAAAAGGCAATTGTTGGCACTGTATTCAACACACACACACAGACACACACACACCCTAAAGCTGCAAATATTATGTAATTAATAACATTACTGAAAAACCCGAAACGAATTATGATTCGTGATACGGCGTGTAAGCAGCAACAAAATGGACAAAACCCTTCCTATATAGTGGGTGCTCGGGTTGCAAACGTGATCTGTGTGGGATGCACGTTCACAACTTGCAGTGTTCACAACCTGCATCTGCGCACACGCGGGTTGCGATTCGGCACTTCTGTGCATGAGCAAAGAGCGATTTAGCGCTTATGCGCATGCGTGACCGCTGAAACCCGGAAGTAACCTGTTCCGGTACTTACGGGTTTCGGCGGTCCGCAACCCAAAAAAACACAACCTGAAGCATCTATAACCCAAGGTATGACTGTAATGGAAACATGTTGGATGGAAACTGGTACCACTGCATCCCTATGCTCTTGAGTTCCCACACTCCTGCCAGTGGCAAGCAAGGATGTGAGAAAGCAAAGTGCTCATTGGGAACACATTAAGCCTCATGGGGACTTCTATTAAGCTTTATAGGTAAAGAGGAGAAAATTAGGCTTGGGGCTGCCATTATCAGCAGCAACCCAGTGCCTGCCATACTTCTGCCTCAGAGAACCACACCTCCCAACTTTACATACAAAACAGCTTGGCTTAGAACAATAAATATTCCAAACCACTGTGTGCTTTGCTTTTTATCTAGATTTCAGAATGCTACGGCACAAGGACAAGCAACTAATGCTGATCCTATAATATTCACCCTTTTGAAAGAAAAAAGTTGTCAAGTATTCAAAAATTTCATGCATATGATAATAAAATTCATGAACCCTGGGAGGTTTGTTACCAAACTGTCTCCTTCTATTTGGATCCTTTCAGTGGCATTTCTAACTGCAGGGGTTGAGTGTGTGCATATAAGGCAAGTTCAAGAAGCGAGCTTCAAATAAAAATATGATGTGCCCCCTCTAGAATATTCATCATAACTGAAGGCTACTTATTTGATTCGATTAAAATATGAATGTGGAACTATTAATGAACAATGAACTTTATTAGGCTGGGAACGACCTAACCCTGCTGTTTCTAATGCTCAGTATTGCATCCAAACACTTCGTATCCCATCCCTCATTCCATTCACACAGTAAAAGCACATCCTTATCCACACCTTCTACCAATGATACCCTGAGTCAATCATTCATGCAGGCACAAATGAACACATGGAGGGAGCCTTGTCAGGACACCTGCTCCACCCATCCCTGGTTTCCATGCTTTCAGATATTGCCATTTGCAAATAGTGCACTTGAATGGGTGGATGTTGGTGTCAGAGCCCATGTATATGTTACCCCCGACAGCATCCACCACATCCTTCTTTGAACATGACTAAAGCAGCAAAGAAGGCTAGAGACATTCAATCCTGCCAAGCATACAGTGCAATGGTCAACCCATATGTACTTACTTCCTCCTGCTCCTCAGTCTATCATTCCCCTTGTTGAATCAAAAGTACCAAAGCCAGCCTCTCCTCCTTTTTATTTTGTATAGCAAGACTAATAAGTAGGGAAAGAAGTGCCCTAATTTAAAAGGAAATAATAGCAGGGAGAGGAGATTTCAGATGAGGCAAGCAGTGGAAGATGCTTCTCAGCCCTTCCAATTGCTGTATATTCAAGAACCCAGGCCCCCTTTCCCCATAAGTGTCAGCCAACAACGGGGAATGGTAGCTCTGGTATTTATTTATTTTTTAAAAAGGCTAATTTTCCTCCAAAGGCCTTCCAAGCAGGCTGTAACATAAGATAAAAACAATGGCCACAAAGTAAGCAAATACACTACAACATATAAAACAAAGAAACTGAATAGCAAAACATCAAAGCAACAAACACAGAAAATATAATCACATAAAGCAAGTTGAAAAATAAACCGTAGCATCGAGAAAACCAAGCAGTTCTTCATTAGCTTATCATCTACAAGCCTCCAACTTGAAATAATTTAAAGTTAAAAATATGGAAAGAACAGAAGGGGGTGTCAATGCAAGGTTATCCCTATTAAAAACAAAACAAAATATAAGGATACTTCCTGGTATATCAGATGAACTGCTGGTTGCTTTTTGTCTTGATGGTGTTAATGCCACTGTTGTTTTGCAGCGGCTTATTCTTAAATTAACAATAAAGGCCTAGTTGTCATGTCACTTTAAACCTCAGTCAATAACAAACTATGGTCTAAATGTGAATGTGCAGCTTACTCACTGTAAGCTACTGAAAGTGTGGGCACTTCACTCTTCCGCCACACTGCAGCCTGACTTAGTGCTAAGATCAAGGATAAGGTAAAGGTACCCCTGCCCGTACGGGCCAGTCGTGTCCGACTCTAGGGTTGTGCACCCATCTCACTTAAGAGGCCAGGGGCCAGCGCTGTCCGGAGACACTTCCGGGTCACGTGGCCAGCGTGACAAAGCTGCATCTGGTGAGCCAGCGCAGCACACGGAAACGCCGTTTACCTTCCCGCCAGTAAGCGGTCCCTATTTATCTACTTGCACCCGGGGGTGCTTTCGAACTGCTAGGTTGGCAGGCACTGGGACCGAGCAACGGGAGCGCACCCCGCCATGGGGATTCGAACCACTGACCTTTCGATCAGCAAGTCCTAGGCACTGAGGCTTTTACCCACAGCGCCACCCACGTCCCCTAAGATCAAGGGTAATTTCCGCCAAACAAAGCGTGAGCCATGGGCCAAGAGCAACCCTTGATTTCATAATGCTAAGCCTTTAAACCATGGTTTAGTTTGGTGGGAGGGAGGGAACACAAAAGGGAAGGAACACAAGAGGCCTTCCCACATTCAGCTGGTATGGGAAATATCTGTGGGTACCTATATACCATATTTACTAGGACTGCCATATGTCCGGATTCTCCCAGATATTACTGGAATTTCAAAGGTGGAATTGATGTTTGGGGGAAATTTCTGAAAGGCGGCACTTTGTCCTGGAAGAGCTCTATGAGTATGCAACATTACACATTCAGAGCTGTTTCCCATGCCAGCTGAACACTTGGGACAGCATGGCAGCATTTTCACCACACGGCAATGGTGTGTGTGGTGCACGTTGTCAGTAGCGGGGCAACTCCACATGGCCCCATCACACATTCTTTCAATATTGGGGGTAGGGGCTAATGTGAATGTCCATAGACAGAATCCCCAAACAAGAAGCAAGTTCTACACCCTGGCAAGCATTTAACCCCCTGAAGTATTTTTCAAACTGATCTTATCACATAGAAATTTCAAATTTAAAAATTCACGAATTCTGGAAACACTTGTTCTGGAAACAGATCTGCCCATACAGGAACAGATCAAATTTAGCAGTGTATATAAAACCAATATAAAGGCCTCGTTCAAAGGTCACACATATATGGTTGCTAAACCATAGTTTGTGTGATCAAGAGCATCTTGAGGGTTCTTGTGGTTCCCCTGCCCTAGTGAGATATAATTGTGACTGACCATGACAACCAAACAGCTGTAAACAGTTTCTGCTAATTATAATTTGTTCCCAAATCACAGATTTAAACTAGGATCTAATCCTGGTTTTAATACCTAGTTGAGAGCAAACTAGTTCAGTGGTACCTCGGGTTACTTAATTCGTTGCGGAGTTCCGTTCTTAACCTGAAACTGTTCTTAACTTGAAGCACCACTTTAGCTAATGGGGCCTCCTGCTGCCACCGCGCCGCCAGAGCACGATTTCTGATCTCATCCTGAAGCAAAGTTCTTAACCTGAAGCACTATTTCTGGGTTAGTGGAGTCTGTAACCCGAGGTACCACTGTAGTCGCAAAGAAAGTTCACTGTCAAAATTCTGGAGCCTCAGAAAAGAAATGGAGATTGAATGCAATTTCAGTTCTACCTGCCAACCCAACTCTTGTGAAATTTCTTCCAACTTGAGTCATTACAGTAACCATGATTTCCAGAGATCACCAAAAAAAGGCATCTTCACTTCTAGAATAGTGCAACTTCGGCCTCCAGTGTGAACGTATGTGGTTCTTTGGAAGCAAGCATTTCTCCATACAGACACTTAACAACCTGGTGGCTTCCCTTGCTGAAGCATGTGTTCACCATGAGCAGACATAACAGCTATGAGCGGAGGCACATCTTCCAAAATTTATAAAAGCAGGATCTGATTCTTGCATTTATTTCTTGCATGTGCTCCGCATGCTGTCTCTTCAGAGTTCTACTGGCATACAATCCCAAGGAGCTACACAGAGGCAAGGAATCTCAGGCCCAGGGGAAAATTTGGCCCTCAAAGGCTATCTGTTTGGCCCTTGGAACTCTCCCCATAACACACTCCTGCTTCACGCACCAAGTGATTTTATCTGGCTGTAATATGTTCTTGAACTCTGATAAATTAGTTGTTCTTGCTTACCTTGATGGAATACAGTGGTGTGGGTACAAGCTAGCCTACTGTACGGAGGATAATGTTACATTTGTGGCTTCGCTTACTTTTGCCTCTGACCCAATCTACCACTGGTATGTGGTTCTCAGAAGGCTGTCTATACAGTGGTACCTTAATTCGTTCCAGAGGTCCGTACTTAACCTGAAACTGTTCTTACCCTGAAGCACCACTTTAGCTAATGGGGCTTCCCACTGCTGCCGCGCCGCTGGAGCACGATTTCTGTTCTCATCCTGAAGCAAAGTTCTTAACCCAAGGTACTATTTCTGGGTTAGTGGAATCTGTAACCTGAAGCGTATGTACCCCGAATGTGGACCTCAACTTGAAAAAGGTTCCCCATCCCTGGATTAGTTAGCATGTAGAACCAGAAACAACGAAGACACTTGTTAAATCTTTAAAAATAACCCATTTATTGCAGCTTATGTTTTCATGGGCTAGATTGAAACTGTAATGTCATGTGAAGTCTGGGTTACGGCACGCCTTCATACAGCCATTATTTACTGCTTTATCCCAGCAGCCCTCGGGTACAAGCTAAAATCTTTGAAAGCTCCAAGCAGAGCCCAATACAAGTTTGCGCTCTCTTCCTACATTCCCATCTTGACGGTGACTAAATGCCAACCTTGTGGTTTCTAAATCATGCCAACTCCCCCCCCATATCTAAGAGCCGCTCCGTATCAGAACGAAGGCCAATCAGGTCCAGTATCCCGTTCTCAATGTAGCCAACCATCTACCTTTAATGGTTAGCAATCTCCTCCATGAATTTGTGTACAGTGGTACCTTGGTTCATGAACTTAATCCGTTCTGGGAGTTCATTCGACTCCCCAAACTGTTCGAAAACCAAGGTGCAGCTTCCAATTGGCTGCAGGAGCTTCCTGCACTCAAGTGGAAGCCGCGTCATATGTTCAGCTTCTGAAAAACATTCACAAACCAGAACACTTTGTGACGTTCGGGAGCTGATTTGTTCGACAACTAAGCCGTTCAAGAACCAAGGTACCACTGTAATTTGTTTAAAGCTGTTCCAAGTCGTTGGACATCGCTACCTGTTGTGGTAGCCATTTCTAGTTTAAGTATGCATTGCAAATGATCCTTTGGGTAACTTCCAACTCCACAATGCCAGGAAATGTGAATCATTTTTATCTTTTATCTGCCCTGAATCTTCCAACATGTTCAGGTGTCCAGCACGCTCTCCTCCTCCCCAGTTTTCTTTTCTTTTTTTACATAAGAACTGCCAGCCTGATGAAGAGTTGGGATGAACTCGGAAGCTTGTGTCGTTTTGTACGGCCCTTAAAATATATATTTTTTTGCCCCAGATTTTGGATTTTTTTGCTGGCGAGCGACAGCAGTGCGCGTGCGCTCCTCCTTCGGCCCAGGAAGAAGAGCTCAGGCGTCCCTTATCGCTCACCCGCAAACATACAAGCCCTCGCGCAAGCGCAATCACAGCCCCCTGAAAAGAACGGTTTTAAAGCCACGGTCGAAAAGGCGCGTGCGCAACGTCCAGTCCCCCTCGCTCCTGAAAAGGTGCCGCGCGACGAACATGCGTAGTGCTAACACGAAGAAGTCACAGACCACGAATAGCTTCCGCATGCGCACTCTGGACAAACTTTTTTTCCTCCCCCTTCCTTTCTTTAAAAAAAAGTGGATGAGAAGCCTTGAGGCGTTAGCCAATCGCTATATGAAACCGTCTTCCCGCCCTCCATGCCCAACCACTCAGGAATTCCCTCCTCAAGCATCAGACCCGCCGACGGTTACTGATTGGCCCAAAACGAGCTTCCTGCCCTCCCTCCCACTTATCGAGAGGAGGAAGGGGGAGAAAAAACGACGGCGGCACAGAGGCCCAAAAAGCCCTAGGGAAAGCGAGAAGGCCTGGAGAAAGCCAGGAACGACCGGGCGCCCCCAAGGATAAACGCCTACAACAGCCTTAAGCAGAAGCCTCCCTCAGAAGCGAGGGGACCTCTGACCGTTGGTTTTTACTCACCGGATGGGGACGCCGTCCTCCTCCGCTTGTGATGATCTTGGTCACAAGTGGCGTGCCGTAGATTCGCCGAAGTGCGTCACTGTCGGAACGTGATGCGTAACGTCGTACGGAGGGGAGGGAAGACAGGAAATGTATGGAATGCAGCGGCGGCAGTTGCTCCGCGGGCGGCGCGTGACTCCCTTTGAAGAAGCGAGGGCCTTAACTGTACCTCTGTGGCCCCGCGCGCCGCCCCTTCAGGCGCGTTCAGAGGCGCCCTAGCGGTGACTCTCGCTTTCCTCTGTTGCGCGTTCCGTGTAGCCAAAAGTGAAGGGGCTGGGTTGTGGCTGGCACCCTTGAGGCGAAACGTGCACTCTGCACATGCCCCGAGGCACTCCTGTCCTCTATGACTCCCCGAGAGAACCTTGACAGCGAAAACAGGCTCTGGGATTCAGCTGAGGCCCCGGTGTTTCACTGCACACGCGCAATATTATCCTGAAACGAACCCTGTAGGCAGTGGGCTCAAGCCCTGCATTACCAAGCAGTCTTTAGTTGCTAGTTGAACAAAATTAACGAAGGAGCAATATCCAGATGCCATGTTTGTTTATGTTCCGTGTGTAAACACGTCAGAATTGTTTAGGCATGAAGCAACTCAAAAGTTTAAAATATCTACACACAAAAGGTAGTGTTCTTTGTTTAACTGGTGAAGAGGTAGAGATTGACTTAACTAACAAAAAATAAATTGTATGAAGGACTTACAATGGCCGGGTGGGGAAAAACTTCCAGTTTTGGGAAATTGATTGAAAATCCCCCTCCCAAAAGATACTAATATATAGTGGTAATTGATTTATTATAAACCCCAAGCAGGCATGTAAGCTTAAAAACATACTTAGGTTATACTTATTACTTGCTTCATGTCCAGAAGGGTTCACATGGTGACTTTTAGAAATTACAGTGAATTTTGTTAGACTAAATATGTTGTGTGACTTGTTTGATTGCCACCTTGCTGTTTTTCAAACTTTAACACTCTCATTTTAGTAGGACTACACTGTGAATTATGAAACTTACTGTATTTTTTTGACTGTAAAGGAAAATAAAAATACTTCAGTTGAATAAATAAAAAATACTCACTAGTAAGCCTGCAAATTTTCAATGGTAGCCACTGCCTCCATATGCCACTAATATGCAATTGTCTGTTGCCTGGGAATCTGACAATGTGCCCAAGGTTTCAAAATTGCACCTGCCACCCTCATAGAAAGAGTACGGACTCAGGATATGGTCTGAAGGTACATGAAGCCATCATTTTGCTGAAGCTAAGCAGCTCTTGATCCTGTCTGTGCCTACATGGGTAAGCACTTGAGATCCCCATGTATGCAGTTACCACATTTAAGAAAAAGATGCTGCAAAGAAGTGTGCAGCCAGCAGAGGGTGTATAGTGCACATGAATACAGTAGTTCAGTCACACAGGGTGCAACCATACCTTTAAACAGACTTAAAAGCATTTAGGAATGTGATGTGTCATTTGTGGGTAGCACATCTTTTACAAAAAGCATAGTAAGAGGGTCATCTTAAATTTAGAAAACCCAGGTGGCAGTATTTATTCCTTTTCCTTCCTGAGAGTCCAGAGTTCTTAAGGAAGCAAGAAAGTTCTGTACAGGCACATAAAGAAAGGAGGAATGGGACCTCCAAATGTAAAAATAAAATAAAATATTTTATTGCAGGGGGGATCTTCTCTTTTTTCCACACAAGTATTTATTGATTTTATCACGTTTAAATTACTAAATATATTTGTGTATATGTGTTCCTTTAAGAACATTTTTAAAAAGGAAGTATGCAGCTGTGCTTTAGAGGGTTTTTATTATCATCCCATCTTCTCTAGGTAGAAGCAAGTTCTTGAAGGAAGGCTGCATATAGTTTGGTTCCCTCAATGAAGTTGTACCTACATTTAAAAAGAAAACAAGATTAATAGTGGGCATGCAAAAGCAGATATAGCGCAGATGGAATATGAGAGTCTAAATTACAACTTGGCAAAAATGTATATCTATGTTAATGGGTAAGCATCATAATTATGGCCAATACTACATCTGGTTTTATTATTCACGCTTTTTCTACTTCATTTGCATCAGTATTTCAAATGCTGTATGTTTAGTTTTTCCATCTTCAAGAAGCTTCTAGGTGGTTTATGTTGCACACAAAAAAGAAGTCCCAAAGTTGTCTTCTCTCCAGAGTTTATTCTTAAAATTCACTTACCGTAGCATTTTCCCCACTAGTAAAAGACTTCATTGCAGTGGTACCTCTGGTTACGTACTTAATTCGTTCCGGAGGTACGTTCTTAACCTGAAACTGTTCTTAACCTGAAGCACCACTTTAGCTAATGGGGCCTCCCGCTGCTGCTGCGCCACCGCCGCACGATTTCTGTTCTCATCCTGAAGCAAAGTTCTTAACCCGAGGTACTATTTGTGGGTTAGCGGAGTCTGTAACCTGAAGCATATTTAACCAGAGGTACTACTGTGTTTTAAAGGCCTACAGATTACCTGTTGATCTTTTCATTTTGACCATGAGGGGCATCATCTGGTCCTCCTATTCCTAGAAGCATTATACTCTTTCCAGTTACGTCTTGGAAATGTGAAACAATTGGAATTGTTCCACCTATTCGGGTCAAGTCAGCCTCAGTGTGGAATACTAAGAAATAGGAATAAAAGAAAACTTAATTTTCATAGACTGGTTACTTAACATTTTATCCAACTAAGTCCCAGAACAGACACATTTGTCTTTGTTGCAATCTTGAGTTAAAAGTTAACTACTTCTAAACTTAAAGTTGTGATCCTGTCTGTAACTGACAAAATCCAGAAAAACAACTGTTTTAAATCTTCTGCAGCAAAACAGTTCTGTCTTAATACGTCCCATGACTGTTCTTTAAAATATGTTTTCACAAAACGAGCCTCTTCCAAGGCCAAAATTCTCCTTCAGAATACTGTGTGAATTACATACACGTTCATATAACATTGCAGCTTTATTATTAGATGCATGTGTAGATTACTTTGGATTTTTTGTAATGATGCAGCCATTGCTATTAAGTTTTCTACACTGCTTTTCAATATGCTGCGTGCTTCATAATAATCACAATAGCCCCAAAGTTTTGTAATTTGTTGCAGTGAAGTGACCAGACCTTTCTCTATTGCCTTTCTTCCAGCCAAATACAGAGGTTCATCTGTATCAGAAAGCCACGGCTTTGATGCTTGCACATTGGTTATTTCAATATGATTAGGGCTGTTCCGTTCAGCAAATTTCTTGTTCAAATGATCCATTACCTCAAGAGAATAATAGTGAAAGTTTATTCTAGTTTGCTCCTGGTGAAAATTAAATCTGTCATAATAACACAATAATATATTAATTATCTGCTTATGAAGATGCATTGTGGTTTAATGACCTGCAGTATTCATGGTCTAGCACACTTTGAGCTTTGAATAAAGGCTGATCAATGTGCTGATGATTATCTTTTGGTACTGCAATGTGCTGGTCATTATTCAAATTCCCATTCTCTGTGATTCAAGCTAGTACCTTAAATATATTATCAACTTCATTTTGAGTTAATTCACTAGCAATGCCTTGCATGTTATCCAGAAGTAAGCCTCAGTTTAATTCATGTGAAGTAAGCATACTTGAGTTGCAGTCTTAGGCTACAATCCTTTACACACCTATTTGATAAGAAGTCCTATAGAACTCAGTAGAGATTATTTATGAGTGAACATGCATTGTATTCCATTGCATGGCAACAATCTTGTATATACCTACCTGGGAATAAGCCCTATTGAATACAGTGGGGACCTACTTCTGAGTAGGCCTATTTTAGGCTAGGTTGCTAGAAACATCTCATCAACTGAAGAAAGCAAATGATTAGCACTGTTTACCACAAGAGAATAGAGAGATTTTAAAGACACACAACCCAGAACTCTACCTGTTTTTTTACTACAGAGCGATCCATATGGGGAACCAGGCGTATTGAAAATTTCCCAATTACTCTTGCAGGGATTACAGTCTTAGTTCCAGGTGCAGAGAAAGCTCCTTCAATTCCATGGATGGACAAAGATGGATAGCGCGACTTCCGCATTAATAATTCTTCCTAAACAAAAAAAGCAACTTTTAAAGCAATATATAAAGTCTTAAACAATAAGTTGCAGTTTGCTCACCATTCCTATTATTTTACAGAGACAAATGGGTTATTTATATCATTATTATCATTTGCATTTTTAGTTGCTTTTTCATGAAATGTGATCCAAAGTGACCTGCAAACTAATAAAACATGAAAACTAGATTCTGAAAACTGAATTATTTTTTGAGCCTGGAATACGTGGTCTTATGGCACCCCTCCTTCCTATAAATGGTAATGTGTGTTGTGTCACTTTTTTCAAAATGTGGTAAGCTACCTGGTATGTTTGTCATCCCCCCCACCCGCACTCATTCTACTGAGTGGGGTGCTAGACTTTGGACCAAAAATCCTAATATTCCTGATGGCAGAACTAATTCAGACTAATCATGGAGAGAGTGGTTGACTGACATTTTTCTATCTCATGATACTAGACTTGGGGTTACTCTAGAACCCCCAATCAGACTGACAATTCCACACAAGGTGGAATTCATTAATACAGGCTAAGAAAATGGTCTAGTGACTTGTATACATATTTTACAAGCATATTTCTGCAAAAAGGGATATGCTGCCCTTTCATTACACCCAAAATCAGCTGCCTGTAGTAGCCATCCCAGACTGCCTAATGGTAGAGCAGACACAGATTTGACCATGCTTCTACATCAACTATAAAGGAATTCCCACAATTTGCCCCATCCTAACTGAAAATTGTGAAACCAGCTTTCAAAAGCCCAGCTTAGAATTCAATACAAAATCAATATGGCATATACTTTAGTGCTATATGTGAAGTTTCTTATGCCAAATGTGTCCTTCAGCTTCTTGAAATCCCATTCAATTTTTTCATAGAGTTTCTTTTCTTTTTCCGTAAGAGGAGCAACTGCATCATAAATCCCAGGTATCAGTATATGACCAGAAGAATCGACAAGGGTACCTGAAAACAAATGTACAAGTTCTGAAGAGGAACTACAGAAATAACAGAACTTGCAGTTACTTTTGTTTTTTTAATGGACAGAATGTAATACCAAACATCAATTAAAATTGCTTACTTTAAAACTAGGGAATACAGAAGGCAAGCCTCAAAATAGTCTTTTAATTTTTTTTAAAGTTTATTGAATATTTCTCCTAATTTCTATTTATTTTTAAACAAAACATGTTACATGATAAACTTACAGAAAATGCTAAGCTTTGCTGTTCTCTAAGAATCTCTATGAAGAGCTATGCTTCTTCGGCATCATAGAACATGCACAACAGGTTATCTAATATATAGATAAAGCTATAAAACCAGATCCCCAGAGTAAGATGATGGCTAAATAAGAATAAGATAAATGGGAGGAGGTAGTGGGAATAATAGCATACATGTGGCAAGCTCTGACCCCAACCTATGAATGTTCATTAGAATGTCTATAGACGTAATAAAATAAAATAAAAATTCCTTCCAGCAACACCTTAGAGACCAACTAAGTTTGCTATTGGTATGAGCTTTTGTGTGAGCACAAGTGTGCATGCACACGAAAGCTCATACCAATAGCAAACTTAGTTGGTCTCTAAGGTGCTACTGGAAGGAATTTGTTTGTTTTGACTACGGCAGACCAACATGGCTACCTCCCTGTAATATAGACGTAATAGTCTTATTTCAGGAGCAGCTTGCTGCCCTCACCAAAGTCTTGCTTACTAGGGTTACCAGCTGAAGCTTCCAGCAAGATCTTGTGAGAGCACAGTGAAATCACGTGGAGGCCACTGTGAGATCTCACTGGAAGCCTGAAGCCGCTGTAGCTACTTCTCGCTTTGGGAGGGGGGGTGCCCAAGGAGGCGCCCCTTGGATTCTTCTGCCTCATAGATGGTGTTATGTACTGAGTTGAATACAAATCAAAATGCAGCAGTCTGATTGGTCCTAGAACAATAGGATTCAGAATGCAGCAGTCTGATTGGTCCCAGAACAATAGGATCTAGAATGCAGCAGTCTGATTGGTCTGCAGGAGCCACCCAATCCAACTCCAGGTGGAAGTGAATCTGCAACCTGGTTGGCCTACAGGAGAATCCCGGAATTAGCCAATCTCGTGGGGCCCATTGTGTAAATAATGTATATAAAGCAGACATTTCGGGGGAACTGGCTTTCCTCACTACTATGAGCTGAATAAAGAGCATGAAATCCACACTTGACTCTGAGTATATTTCAGATGGGATGGTCCTAACTGATTTGCACATCAAGCTAAGCAAAACCATGGACTTGCAAGCATGAAAACTCCAGACAGGAGACTGTGACCACATTGCTCTTCCCTGATCATTTGGTTGCTGTCTTGTGCTAAGCTAAGCTATGGCTTGGCTTAGCATGTTGTCCAGACCAGTACTCATTATTTAGCTTTCTCCTGACTGTGGAATGCCCTCCCATCAGATGTCAAGGAGATTAGTAACTATATAACTTTTTGACATGCTTGGTTTAGCATCTTGTCCAGACCAGTACTCATCGTTTAGCTTTCGTTTAGCCCTCCCATCAGATGTCAAGGAGATGAGTAACTATGTAACCTTTTGAAGACATCTAAAGACAGGCAGCCCTTTATCAGGAAGCTATTTAATGTGTAATGTTTTATTATGTTTTTATATGTCTTAGAAGCTGCCCAGAGTGCTGGGGTGGGGTAAAATGGTGATGATGTTAGCAATGAAACAATTTCATTAAATATAAAGTTGATCTTCCATATATGACTGGGTGGCACCTCAAGGAAAGGCTTCATAAAGAAAAATGCCTTCAAACATCATCACACTAGGCACCTGTCTAGTTTTGGCTGGTAATTTATTCTAGAGAGCTAGAGTTCCAGCACTAAAAGTTCAGTTTCTAGCATAGGCTAAACACACCTCTGGGGCTTATGGTACTCTCAGCAGTGCCCCATCTGAGGAGCACAGTTGCCCGGCAGGGATATACGCAAGGCGTATACCCTGGTCCCAAGTTGTTTAGGGCTTTAAGGCTAAAAGCAAGACCCTGAACTGCACATACTGGCAGCCACCGCAGTTTCTTCAGCAGAGGTGTTATCTGACACTGAGAGGGTTCCTCAGTCAACAATTAAGCCCTGCATTTTGCACTAGCTGCAGCTGTGAAGGTGCCCAAGGGAAGCCCCACACAGAGCGCATTGTGGTAATCCAGTCTTGAGGTTACCAATGCTGAAATCTCAGTAGTCAAGCTTTGAAGCAGCCTAGAAGGTGTGAGCTAGTTGTTCACTAGTAGAAACTCTACTTACTCAACAGATATATTAAGTCACTGGTTGCTTCAGGAACTATACCTCCAAAGGTCCCTGAATGCAAGTCTTTTTTAGCACATTCAACCTAGAAAAAAGTAGATAAAGGAATCAGAGGGTGTATTAGCATGCCATGCCATACCAAGATTTTGCATCAGGAAAATGAACAGGCACAAGCTTCACGTTTGTGGGCTCATCCCTCTCAGACATGCATCAATTAAAAATTGTAATCCTCGCTTAGCAGCTTATTCGTTAAAAACTTTACAGGCAAATGATAATAAAATGAATGAGAAGATGTGTCTGTAAAATTAGCATTATTATTATATCCCAACTTTCCTCCAAGTAGCTCAAGGTGGACCATTGTTCTCCTCACCTCTATTTTATTCTAACAACCCTGTGAGGTAAATTAAGCTGGGCTTCATGGCTGCGTTGGATTAGAACCCTAGTCTCCTGGGGCATAGTCCAACCATTATACCACACTCATTCTACTAGTTGTAACAATATTAAAGAGCCCCAAATACCTCAATTAAGAAGTAGCTGTTTCCCCTTGTTCCATATGTAATACTTGGTTTGTTGCTGATCCATGAGGAATCAGTGATCACAATGTAATCGACATCTGAAAAAAACGTACTGTTTCTCTCTTCAACCAGTTTCAATAGTCCAGGGGATCCTACTTCTTCCATGGCTTCAAGGAGAAACTTTACATTCACAGGAAGTTCCTGTCAGAGAGTGGTTTAAAATGTAGTAAACAATGTGTTTGTTTTGTTTTGATGGCAGATTTCATGAAATAAGAAAGACTTGTTAAAAAAAACAAAAAATTCATATACATATTGTTGAAGTGCTTCTACTGCATTCAGTACAGCCAGAATTTGCCCTTTGTCGTCCGAGGTTCCACGTCCATACAGACTACCTTCAAAATAAAAGTGAAATAAAGAGAAGCTGATAGAATCCAGTTATTCAATTGTACAGTGTTTTACAAGTTCAGAAGTGACATAAGAGTCCAGTTGTACCACATAAAATGTCCATTTGGTTCACCATCCTGTTTCCACAGGGGCCAATCAGATGCCTGCTGGACATTCACAAGCAGAGCCTGAAGCAATATCTTCTCCCACTATTGCCACCCAAGAACTGGTTTTCAGTGACATTCTGTCACTGTATTGCTGCCATTGAATAATAATAAATGCTCACCATCTTTTTCTGTCAAATTGTATGGCTCTGATGCCCATCCATCCTCTAATCTGGCTGGCTGCACATCCAGATGTCCATAAAAACAAACTGTATGTTTTTTAGGGTCCTTTTTAAATTCTGCCAGAATGACTGGTGGCAAACGAGGTGTACTTCCATTATGCAGCTAAAGCAGAAGCGATGCATTAACAGTGCAATCCTATACAAGTGCTAGAAGCTATCACTTGCCTCTTTTACCCAATCCCCTCACCTCCTGACCACGTTATAGTCCATCTATATATATTGTTAAGTTGTGGGTGAACATATCAGACGACACAGTGATTCTTCAAACAGCCCTTCTTTATTCAGAGGCCAGAACAGAACTGAGCTGAAGGGCTCAGTGAGCCTGCTTATATAGAGCTCCAGTACACATAATTGTTACAACTTTCTAAAACTATCCAATCACTGAACGTCACTTTTGATCCCTTATTTGCATAACTATCTACAGTATCCCCCTGCTGGCCCAGGGTGAGAACTTCAGTACATAACATATATAGCTGCTTCCTATGTAACTTATGTTACTGGCAATTCTATCTTTCCTTTAGATCATATTTTTCAATTGTGATCCAGTGGACAGAGACTTTCTTTTTATCTTCTATACTTCAGCAAATATTGGAGGAGGAGGAGGAGGAGAGTGGTGACCAAAACACATAGCATGAAAGACTGGAATGTTTTAGGCAGATTAACGAAGACTCTTTAGAGCCATTAAGCAGTAGCCTTAAGGCAAGCATAAGCAAACTTGGCCCTCCAGATGTTTTTGGGACTACAACTCCCATCATCCTGAGCTAACAGGACCAGTGGTCAGGGATGATGGGAGTTGTAGTCCCAAAACATCTGGAGTTTGCCTATGCCTGCCTTAAGGTGATCCTCATTATATATGAAGATAGATTTCATGCTGAAACACAATAGATTACCTCTTGTACACCCAGTTCCGCCAACTCAACAGTTCCTCCTAAATATTTTATCCTCTCTTCTGCTAAATGTATCATTTCAATCAGATTTTGCCTCTTCAGAAGGTTACTGGAGTCACTTTCAATGGCCACCCATTCTCTGAGTCTCTGTGAAAAGAGGAAATTATGAGGGGAATGGAATCCATATTCCAGGTAACATTCCTTCACTCTAGTTTTCCAGCTTGTCCCAAAATAGTACACCCGCTTGTACCTGTACATATTCATGTTGATGTGCATCAATGTACTGAAATATTTGATCTGAAGGGGCAAGTGATGCTTCACTGGTGATAGTTGTGAAAGCAAGAAGAAATACAAGGGGTATCTGAAAGAATAATTACTATTATTAGTAGCCTGCAATTCTCAGAACCAAAATTCCATACAGTTTGCCCTGGACTGTTTGGTTACAGAAGATTCCACTTTATCCAGGGGGCAGGGGGTGAGACTAGAGTTTGCTGTTTGTTATTCTATCACTGTTGTCTTAGTCTAGATTAATCTTTGCTTTGAAAAACAAACCGCTGGCAAACCCTTCCATTACAATAGTTCCGTTTCCTGACTGCTTACAATATTTGCCACTTGCCTGAGCGGTGAGATGTTCCAAGGACAGTGCTTTATGCAATTTAGTTTTCTATACAGTTCACTATATACGTACAGTGCCTTTTGTGGGGAGGGGCATACACACACACACACACATACACACACAGTGTTTTTTAAGGATTATGATATATCTCTTCTGCATATGTTCCATCAGTCCAAAAGTAGACTGATGGATTCTTCTCATCCATACTTAGCATTTGCCAATACTGTAGTAAGAGAAACAGGCAATACTTCACCATAGCAGTAGAGACAAGTAGTGGCAGAATTTATTCTTCTTGTCTTCTTTGCCAATAGAGTCAGTAAGCAGAGGCTGTGAGACGTCCTCTTATTTCAAAATCCAGTAAGCTTTTGCTTTACAAGTCATTCCGCACCACCAATTTTATCTCAGTTCCCACTGTTTATTTAGCCTGAGCAAACAGTTTGCTAATTTGTTAACTGTCTGGTTGATATGTTTTTTCCAGGAAGTTACAGTTACTGTGCAGTAAACACAAGCCGATCCATCAACGCCCACAGTGTTGAAAAATAATTAAGTATAGTGTGGGCATCAGAGAAATTTAAGGATTGTAAAAGTTAATACAGTGCGGAGAATGAGAGCTGTCCAGCACAGTGCCACTAGGGCATGGCCATCCAATGTTTCAGTGTCGCACAGTTGTGGGTCCAAGTTGCTTCTGGAAGAAGTGATGAGGAGTCCAATATGCCCAGAAGAGAAGTATTTGCTGGATTAGGCATAAACAAAGATTCAATAAGAAAAACCTTTCCCCAACTTTGCTCCCTCACTGCCCCTTCAAAGCGCCTTCCAGCTTTTAGTTTTGTTCTCATTATTTTTACTTTAACTGTAAAAATTGAAAAAAGAGTAAAAGGTGTTTTTTTGAGCAACAAACTCACAGGACCAGACATTGCAATTCCAGGTTTGAAATGTCCCTGGGAGAAGTGGATGCTGGTGCCATTACCCACTTGTCACTATTTTAATTTCTTGCAATGTCTCAAAACAGTGCTAAGTTGAGGGTATTTTGTTGGAAATTAAAATGATCCAGACTGAAGCACTGGAATTTATTGCATTTTAATTTTTAAATGGGGACCAGGGAAGGTATCAGCAGTGAGCCCTACAAGGACAAGCACCAAAAGATTTCCAGTGCTAACACCAGATCACAGGGAAATCATAATATCTTTTAAATAGTACCAATTCCCCTGTAGTCAAACCCACAAATAAAGCCTTAAGTATGTACTCAGTTGGATGTGCACTGCACTACAAGTTCAACTTCCACCGTATCTGAAATTAGGTATATGCTTGAATAGCTGGCATGGACACATGTGTTGATTCATATGCAGAGCTGCAAATTTAGCAATAATGAGCATTATTTAAATAGCATTGCTATTATTTAAATCTCATCATAGCTATGAAGACTAACCTGGGTGCCTGCTCAGTCTTCTCTTGAGGAGTGAACTGCTAATGGGCAACTTCAAGGCTGCTGCTCTTCCTTCCAAGGGATCTCTATCTTCCAGCTGGATTTGGGCCCTTCAACTAGAGAACTGTCATCTGCAAAGTAGGACACATGGCCACCTAAATAGACCCAGTTAATAAAGCAGTCACAAAATTACTGGCCATTTGACTGCCCACAACCTACTGCCCAAATTATTCCCATTCTGATTTGTTACTGAAATCTGCGAGGAGAAAGGTTAGTTCTCAGAGAGCCATGTCCCATTTTTATCAATTATCTGCGTCTCCTTCACTGAAGGTTTGAGAGGCCCTTGGTAGGTTTCTCCATTGGGAAGTGGGTGTGGGATGCTGTGAGAGGGAAAATGCAAGGCAGATGCTTGCAGGTTCTTGGAAGGTGCAGTAGGCCAGGGCAGATCCGATTACTCAGGACTGTTCTGCAAGGATACACATCAAATGTACCACAAGCGGACTGTACCCATTTCACAACTCTTCTGCAATGACTTCTCAGTGTCAAACGTGCACCAGCCAGCCCACAGCTGATGGGGATATAGATTTGCTGGTTTGGTTCACAGCAAGCATATTGGTGGGCGGGAGTCATGATGGGCATCACTAATCATGTCACAAAATAATAGCCCGTATGTGCCCAACCACACTTTCCAACGGTGCTCAGATTGTGGGAAAGGTTATGAGAGAAGACCTGTGTGACCAAGCACAAGACAAGCATGAAATGTGATTCTGCAGAAAGTTCGCTTTTCTAATGGAATTTGAAATGTAATTGCAATGTTGATGAGTGCTTGCAGCCCTGATATAATAATGATCATCATCTTGCCATTATGAATATGCTGGGAAAATATTTCTTTCCCCCCACTATGCTCATCAGAAATAGCCACAAGCAAGTTCTCACATATTAATGTGCTATAATTGTTTTTGTTTTCAGCTTTAGTGGTTTTCCAGTGTAATTAGCATCAGAGCAGTTGATTCTGATGAAACGCTGCAAGCAATTAATGCTTCACAGAGGATTGCACCAGTAAAGACAGATGCATTGAGAGGTCTTTTAACAGCCTTAAATTACCTATTGACAAAAACATATGCACAAAACTCGGAGTAAAATGGCTGTCACCAAAAGAGAAGAGAACTAAAGATTGCTGTTCAAAGAGATTAAAGACTTGGAAAGAGATACATCTGCTGTAATGAACAAATCAGGGCTTTTGTGGAACATTAGGCAAACATTAAGACTTTGGCTTGTGGATGGGACAAAATATACAAAGACAGTGCACATTGTAGATTTTATTTACTGCATTTTGTTGTTACTAATTTACTGAGTTAGGGGGCCTTTTCTGGGGCCATAGCCCAGATGTAGATTTGTGTGGTTCATCTGGTCCCTTCACTTTTTAGTTTCTCCTCCTGTCTGGTGAAGAAAATTCACATGTTATTATTATTGTTGCTGTTGCTGTTGCTTTGCTGCATTTCAAAATCCTGTTTAAATTTACAGAAAAACTTTTAAGATGAACCTAGCATACTTTCAGTGGCAATGATCAGTGTTTGACAACTGAGATTCAGTCATTTAGCTTATTAATTGTTGTAAATTGCAAGGTACATTATACAAGCATCTCAGAAATAAACATGAAGGAGGCACTATTATTTTCCTCTTCTGATTTCCCTCTGTCTGTCATACTGGCCTGGTATGCACAAAACATATCAATAGGTCCTTGAACCTTTGTCTATTTGGGATGAACAAATATTGATAATGCTTGAGCTCAGCTAATTCGCACTCAAGTAAATGGTTAATCTGGGACAAATTTCAATCTCTCGGCTATCCAATATTTGCATGTGCATTATTTAATATTAATGCAAAACTTCATATTGTGTATTAAGAAACTACAGTAATGCCATCATATCACAATTCCATTGTATCACAAAGATATTATTAATTTTAACAAAATGCACAACTTGAACAATAAGTTGTATTACGTAATTATAATACTAATAACTCAAATATTAACAGAAGGCTCCTGTAATCTATTTCTCTTGGTCTGTTAGAAGACTTTATCACTTTGTTTACAATTTCACTAGTCTTTTCTTAATTAAACATGTCTATATCCATTTTGCATTATATATCTTCCCCGAAATATTAATATATTGTGAACCCATAAATCCTATCTGGTTCTAAATATGTTTTAGTATCATCAATAAATTTCTGCCATTTGTAAAAAAAAAACTTTTTCTTCTCTGTCTTCATTCTCGGACTCTTAAAAAAATACATCAATATCTTAGATTTTCTATAATTAAACTGACAGTAATTTGTACAATTACTTAGTGCTACTATTACAGCATTATATCAGCCCAGATAGCCACTGATTCCATGCAATTTATGGCACTGAGCCAAACATGTTGATTTTGTCACTGCAAATGTACAGTAAGTCCATCTTCCTTCTGTCTTTGCTCTTCAAATGAAAAATGTATCAAACACCAGGCAGCAAACAGTTTTCCTTATCAGTTTGGACCCGCTGATCATGTTTAGGTAGACTAGCCACTTTATGTTTAGTTCAAATGTTATTCATAGAACCATTCAACACACAATTATATTTGTTTTAAGCTGAAAACTACTCTGAAGAGAGGGTGTGTCATGATATCAGAGATGTTTGCCAATCACCACTTTGTACAACTGCTTCAAATCAGCAGGTTCTGTTCCCCTTGAGTTTGATGCTGAAAAGAAGACAGTATCTGTGGGTGAAACAAGGTAGTGTGTATGTTTTCCAGAATAGATGTGCTCAGTGCTATTTTTCTAGAAAAAGAGATACCGGAACTCACCATGAACGCTTCCCTTGTTCTCTTATAATGGCAATGGTGCCCACTAGGCAGGTGCCAGAACTGAGTTCCTGTGAGTTCTGGCTGAAAAAAAGCCCTGGGTGTGCTCTTGGTTTTTTGTATGCACTCCGACACTCCTGAATAGCTTCCTGTTTTCTAGAACCAAAACCCAGTCTCAAATATCCCAGTGCATTATCAGTAAATAAGCAGACAATGTAAAATGTAATAACTGTACTACTAAAATTCTAAGGATGACACTAGCATCAGATCCTCAGCACTGCATGTACCATGGTTTAGTCTTCCCATGGTGCCAGCTCACAAAAGCTGAAAAGGAAGATGACATATATTCTGCTGTGTTGTGGACCCAGAAACTGAGTGACAGGGGAAACTGGCACGAAATACCCTTGTTGTGTGCCTTCTCCATGAGAGGTCCAGAGGGCAGCAACACAAGAATGTGCCTTTTCAGTGGTAGCTCCCCACATTTGAATGTTCTCCCCAGAGAAGCTCGCTTGGCACCTTCATTAAATATCTTTAGGAGCCAAGCAAAAACATACCTCTTCTCCCTGGCCTTTGGCTAATTATGGCCTTCTGAGCTGTGTGAGGAGGGGTTACTGTTATTGTTCGTTATTAAGGTGTGTATTTTGTTTTTATGTTGTAAACTGCAATAGAAATTTAATAAATAATAGTAGTAGTAGTAGTAGTAATAGAAGCAGACCTACTTTATTTTATTATAAGATTTATATAGGACACCACTTGTCAGAACAATCATCTCACAAAGCAGTTGACAATGATTTATAAGACATTAATAACAATCATTAACATACAGCAGTGAACAGCCCACCTGTATTAAGATGAGGGTATATTTGTGCTCTGAAGTGCGTTAAGAGATATAGGAATGATTGGAACACAGATTTAAAGGACAAAATGCATTCATAATGGAGGTGGCGGGAGGTAGTTGCGGGGTAGGACAAGTGTCTGTCAGTCCTGGAACTGAACTTATGGAAGAGCCCTTTGACGTTTTTCTGGAATCATAACCATAGATAACAGAACTGCAAATCCAGTAGTCAAATTGCACTTGATCTGCCATGAAGTTGCAGTTGTCACTTGGAGCCTCTCCGTAATTCCTTATGGAGCTTTGAGATCTCCAGTAAAAAGGAGGAAAACACTTTTGTTCCATTAATGTAATTTTTTCTGATTGGGAAAGAAGAGAAAAGCAACTGTCAAACAAGCTAAATATTAAGGTTGCTATATTGTGTGAAATGCCCAAAATTCATTTCTTCAACTCGTAGGGACATTTTACATATATATATAATCTGATGGTACATAGAACCCTGTATACATGCATGTTTCAGAAACAAAGAACTATCTGAATTGTAAACCAAAGTATGAAACCAAATGGTTGTTCAATGACTACTACATGAAATGATAGGGAAAGTGTGGAATCCGTGTCTTGCCATTATTTATATACATGCATTCCCACAGAGAAACATGCAGGCTTGTATTTGTGTGTGCGTGCAGGGAGGGTTGTGAGGACACTATTTTTTCTCTTCCTCATTGCCTTTTGAGGGACAGATGTAGACATATTCCATTTCTAGACCTTTTCTAACAACAAGGGTGTTGTGGACTTTGTATGTGCCAAGTTATAAACTCTGGTATGCTTTGGAAATATTTTAAACATATGGAGATAAAAAAACCCCTCCTGTTTTGAAGCAGAGAAGTACAAATATTCCGCTTTCCTAGTAATTAGGAACTCTGCTCTATGCATGTATTAATGTTTAGGTAATGTGGAAATACCTTACTTCCCTCTATAAAGAGGGCCTTATATGGAATTAGTCTACCTTGTTTACCTGCTTATCTTCTCTTTCTGAGAGTGCTCCCCATCATCTGCTGCTCCAATCGGAAACATCATCACACTTTTCTTTGTTATATCCTGAAGCATCTGAGCAATTGGAATTGTTGATCCATCCCGAATCATATCTGGATCCTTTTTAAAAACTGAAACATATGGAAGTGGTAGTGGGAAGAATGTGCTCTTGGTTTTGGTTTTGGTTTAAAGAAATTCTACTGTTGTGGTAGTGGTTAAAAAAATCAACACAGCAGGTAGCCATAAGCAGACTGCTATATCTGCCATGGCACAAGCCCCCAAACTGTACCTGTTCTTCAAGTTGGAGCTGATTACACTGACAAGCTCCCCCCCCCCCCATTTCAGCCTTATGTGTATGTTATGGTGGTGGCAGAGCTAGCTTATTTGGTTGAGGAGAAGGGCATGAAAAGTTGCCTCTGGAATGCCTTCAAAAGTGGTCTAATGCAGCACACAGGTTTGCATGTTGGATCTCTGGGTTTGTTTTGTTTTTTTGGTAAGGGAAGCACAGTTGTCATAGTGGGCATGCAAAGCTGTGATGTTGTCTACCATGGCATTAAGCTATTTCTCAGCCTAAGCTACCTCACACTTATGCCACTTTGAGCTTTTTTAAAGGAAGGACAGGAGGAAAATGTGATTAATAATAATACACACAAACATTTTTGAAGCTATAAGTATTATTAAAAACACACTGGAAAACCAGAATAGATTTGGCCAAATAGGTTGATTTTCTCTAAAATCATTAATAAGAGGGGAATATTTTTTTTTTAAAAAAAAATAAAATGAAGGGAGACTACATATATAGGGAAGATAAGGGAATTGTTTAAAAATTCCATGAAGGAATGGGAGGCAGAAAAAACCTAGAATGATAAAAGTCAAGTAATTTTTCTGTTCTCTCTCTCTCTCTCTCTCTCTCACACACACACACAAACTTTTTTTTGTCTGAAACAAAATAATTTCACCAGGGGATGCAAATTAGGTTTTCAGGAGGCTCTATAGGAGAACATGCTTCTGCTAACAAAAAATGGAATATTTGGCACTTGAAAAGCTAACTTTCCTGCTTTTTGTTGACAAAGCTAAATGAACACCTTAATTTCAGATTATGTGATACAGTCTAATTTATTTGTAGTGTTCAAGCTTTATTCTTTACACATATTTCACATCTTTAGAGAGACAGAAAATGAGCATGTGTAAGTCAAATAATGTTCTAAACAAATATATATATATTTCAAAAAACATTTCAAACCTCTTTTGATTGCCTTTGCAGCTGCTTTATACTGAGGATCACTGGTATTAGTAATCCATGGCGATGCACCCTCCTCGGCACACACTCTCAGTTTGTTTGGGCTGTTTCGTTTAGAGAATTCCTTTTCTAAATACTCTTTCACCTAAAAAGAAAATGTTTTCAATAAAAATGTTTGTGGTGTCTTTATATTATCTATATTCCATGGTGTTTGTTAGCAGTGAACCCTCTGCCACTAATTGATTGAACTGGTATGGCAGGATGGAGTAGTTGGTTGCTCAGGGAACTAAATAGTTTGCAGTCCAACTTCTGTGTGGGAAGGGATAGTTATCAGTTTGCCTGGGCTGGGACTCAAACTTCATGCAGGGAAAGAGGCAGTGTGGGACAACATAAGGGCCAGCTTCCACCTTCTACACAGAAGTAGATTTATGGAGAAGGAGTGAAGCTGGGCTGTGGTGATTGAGAGGTTGCTCTCTCTAGACCAGAGCTTTCCACACTTTTCATGTTGGTGACACACTTTTTAGACATGCATCATTTTGCAACACAGTAATTCAGTTTTACTAGCAAACCGGAGGTTAAACTAACCCCTTTCCAACCCTTGGGAGGAGCATGGGGAGTGTTTGTGCAACATGCCAACACACTAACGTGTCACAACACACAGTTTGGAAAGTTCACATTGACAGTGGAATTCAGTTAGTTGTGGCTTTCTCACTGTCAGCATCAAATGCATCATTGTGACCTGTCAATCCTAAAGAGACATGAGCCCAAAGCAAAAGGGAGAGGGAAGTGAATTTCAGCCTACGCAAGCAAATCTTTGGACATAGGCTTCTACATAGGTGAACTGTTAATACTAAGCAGACCGTGTTATCTCTTCCAGTGCTTAATTTGTAAAATGAGAAAGTCAAGGAATCGGGGTCTCTGACCTTCACTGGTGGGATAACAATACATCATCACATGCCTTTTTTTACTTTAAATGTAAGAGCTGAAACAGTGCCTGGACCTGTTATGCAAATAAGCTGAATCATAATCAAGTGTGTCTAACCAACATTACCTGACATTCCACAGTAGAAAGGTTCATGTGAGGAACTTGCCGGATTGAAAACTTTCCTATGACTCTTGATGGTATAACTGTTTTGATCCCTTTTTCATGAAAAGCTCCTTCTATCCCATGAATAGAGAGAGATGGGAAACGCCACAAGTGTGAAAGTATTTCCTCCTTAGAAACATAATGAAACAAAAATAGGAGTTAGCCAGTCATGGCTTCTCTCAACATCTTTCTGCAATTCCTTTATTTTAGATGTCCTGTCAGGCTTTCAATTTCTATTGACAGTACTGTACCTTGGTATCATAGAGAAATTTCTTCACACCAACGTCAACCTTGTATTGCTCTATGTCAAATTCTATTGGCTCATACAGCTTCTTCTCCTCTTCTGTAAAATCATCAACGTCATCATAGATTCCAGGAATCAGAATGTGGCCTGATGAATCCACAAGACTGTCTATGGAACAAACACATTTTGCAAAACACACAATTGCTGTTGTTCCATGCTCAGTCATATGAGATCTGTCTGTGTGACCCTCCTTGGCCCCCTTAACCCTGTACGAGAAGGACTGACAGAATGCTATGGGCTTGTGTGCTATTTGTGCTGTGTCTGGGTGTAGACAGAAGAAAGCAAAAGAGAACCATTTTGGGGGGGAAAGAAGTCACACGGTGGGTCAGTACCACCAACCAACCAAGGAAGTTGAGGTTGAGGAGGAAGGCTGGGATATAATTCCAAATAGTAATAATGAAAATATTTATTATTATTAGTAACAGAAGTAGTAGTAGTAGTATATTTCCTTCCTAGATATAACCAGCCTTATGTGTGGGTAAACTGGAATTGAAACGGATTTCTTCTGATTGTCTGTCATCTTTTCCATCTCTGCAAATGGCTGTTGTGTGCTTAGGATTTCCATTGTGTTGGGCAAGGGGTTATTAGGGGGTGGGGACAATTGTTATTTTTAGGTGAAATTTATATCTCTCTATTTGTTACTACTGAAAAATTACATAAAATATTAAAGGCAGTATGGTCTGGTCATTTTATGTTTGCATTACAAGCCAGCTTTAGCAAAAGCAACTTAACCTTCAGGTGTGATTCAGTTTCAAACAACTCTGCAACATAATGTTCAAAGAAATTGTCGCAGCAAATGCAATGAGTACTCTGAAAAATCAGCATGTAATTTCATGTCCAATTAGGGTTCCACTTCAGTGTTTTTAACACCACAGTTAGTGCCTTATAAAATAATTCTCAGTTTACCACTATGTTACTTGAGAATACCAAAGGAATGAACATTTGGCAATACCCTCAGTCCTGGCTACTATAATCTGCCCCTACTTCTCCACCTGTTCTCAGAGAGTCCTCAGTCTTTTGTAGAAGAAGAAGAGTTTGGATTTGATATCCCGACTTTCACTCCCTTTAAGGAGTCTCAAAGCGGCTAACATTCTCCTTTTCCTTCCTCCCCCACAACAAACACTCTGTGAGGTGAGTGGGGCTGAGAGACTGTGACTGGCCCAAGGTCACCCAGCAGCTGCATGTGGAGGAGCGGAGATGCGAACCCGGTTCCCCAGATTACGAGACTACCGCTCTTAACCACTACACCACACTGGCTCTCAACCAGTACATGTACACTTGTGAATATTCATCTATAGAAACCTTGGGTTTGTCAATTAATTGCCACTCTACTATCCTACATTCCTAACTTGCCTATGAAAATTAAACCAAGCATTTTTATCATTTGTTAAAGAGTATATAGACAAATGAACAGAATTTTTACCAAGCAAGGCTATCAGATCAGACATGGGTTCCTGGACGATGCCACCTAGAGCTCCTGAATGAAGATCTCTTTCGCCACCTTGTACCTAATTTAAACATGAAGACAACATCATGACCGACACATTATCATTGTTTTAATTTGCATCATAGGAATTAATTAGCATAATTAGGAATGTCAATACTACAAGCTCCAATCCTACTCAGAATTAGCATCATAGTTCTGAGTAGGATTGAAGCTTGTAGTACTGACATTCCTTTTATGTTTGCACCTGAAGCTTACATCCTCTTTATTTATATAGCATAAATCTTGCATCGATTCCTTTTAACATTCAACCCTTCTGGATTACATCAACAACATATGAACGGCGAGTTGTTTCTGTTGCCCTGCATGACTCTCCTTTTCAAAAGGAGATTGTGGGAGAGGCAAGTGTGTAAAGGGGTTAATTTGAATGAGAATGCCATATAGATGACGGAGAATTAATGGAGGTACAGTAAGTTTACTATCTGTATTAAACGACAGCATGGATGAACCCCAAGATAACGTGGAATGTGTTTTACACACACACACACAGCGCTATCTCTGTGAAGGAAGAATTATGCAAATACTACTATCTCCACCAGAAGTATCCTGGGTTGCATCAGCATGATTAGTACTCATGTATTTATTTATCTGTTATACATTTTGGAAAGTAGTTTGCCTGTCTGGTTGTACATTTGGATGCCACTCAAGATATCATTGCCAAACTAGGCACAAGGGTTTCCGAGGTGAGGGTGGCATTCTTTGTCAATGTTTGGATGCCATTTTGATTCAAGATGACAGGCTGAAATATGACTTTGGTTACTGTTTCTTGGCATAGGTTTGGCTGTCTCTTGAGATAACTTGACACAATAGTTCTTGATGCAGGGCGTGAGCAGACTTTGTCACTGTTTGGATACTGGACACCATTATGGATCAAGATGGTGGACCAAAACATCACTTCAGCATTAATTTGGTTTTTGACATAGTTTTGGCCACCTCTCAGCATGAAGGCTCCTGAGGTGATGGTCTTCATCACTGTTTGGATGCCGGGCACCATTTTGAATCAAGATGGTGGACTGAAATGTGACTTCTGCATGACCTCTCCCAGTTTGTGGCACGACTGGTCCAAACTCACAAAGTATACTATCCATTTTAAAATTGCAGTGTATTTTTATTCTACAAATTCCTGGACAGTGCCAGGCACTTCCTGTTTTTGCAAAATAAATGTTTGATATAAGCGAAGGAGACAGTGACTATGACCTTAGCAGCGATGATTAAGTGTACTGGAATATCAATTAAAAGGGGGAGTACAAGTGGGAGAAAGGGTGGAAGGAGTGCTCTATCGGTAGCACAATTTGCATCCTTTCTACCTAACATCAAAGCCAGAAAAATAATGTTTTAGACACATATGATGTCAGAGACTGGCAGGACTCCAAAGAGTGTGAGGCAGAGGCAGGGGACCGGGGATCAGGGGAATGGCCCAGGAGAGGGGGCCAGTGATATATAGGGTTTGGCACTGCCCGCAAGGCAAGAGGAAGGAAAGGAGAAGAAGGAAGAAGTCAGGCAAGTCCAAGAAGGAGAAAGACAGGCAGTAAGTGGTGGAAGAAGAGGAGGTTGTTCTGGTGATAGATGGTTCAGTAGACTCCACACCTTCCACCACCCCACTGTATCCTCGAAGCAGGAGGGGCTTGAAGCAAGAAGAGAAGCGGCATCTTCCATGAAAGAGAAGTCTCTGGTTGCAGGTGCACAACCCATCAGGGGGAGGGTATACAAGCCAGCAGAGGGGCAGGTTCTCACTGTTGCTGCAACTGCTCCACTGGGCACAGATATCAGGGAGAGCTGCCTAGTGGCCTGAAGTGTGTGCATCCAGAGCACTGCGGAAGTTGCTGAAAGTGCTTCTTCTGTCGATAAAGACTTAACTATCAGGCGAGTGCCTTCTTTAGCTGAGGTGGGCCAGGACATGTGACTCCATTATTACCCTTTTACCTCCACAGAGAAGCCGGCATTTCCCCGAGTCCCATACGTAAGAGCTGGCTTTTCCGTGCTGAGCCAAGTATTATCTGAAATCACAATATAGTCAACATTGGAGAAAAACTGATCTTTCTCGCTTTCAACCAGTTCTTTTAGTCCAATGGAGATTGCTTCTTCCATGCCTTCAATAAGAAACTTGAGGTTTACTGGCAAGTCCTAAAAACAAAGGAAGGAAAATGCACTCTCAGTAAAAAGTCAATTCTATTTTTTTGTCCAGTTACCTCTGGGCTCAACTACTGTAATATGTTCTATGCAGGCGATCATAACAACGAGTGCAGGATGCAGTGGCCGGGGTGCTGATGGCTGTTCCTTGACACATATGCACCCAGTTTGGAACAATATGCATTCGGCTGCTGATTCATTTCTCTACCCAAATCAAGAGCGGCCATTAATCATCCCTTGTGAGTAACTGGATTCTGTCCCACAAGAATATCCTGCCTTGATTAAGACAAATGTCCTCTTTTGCATTTCTTGAGAAATCTAAGCCTGTCCTTTTCAGAAGAGACAGGGTCACCTTATAAAAATACAAATTTGATTGGCTAAGATGCATGAGGGTGTTTGCCTTACATCTGTAGTGGGAAATTTAACTGAAGTGATTCATGATCTCCTATGATTGTTCTTCACCTTCACCCTTTTGTTATGTAATGACTTTCGGGCCTGCTGTTTACTGCTGAATCAGAACAAACGTCAGTCAGGCTTTCTGCGGATTGGCGTTTGTTCTGATTCAGAAATAAGCAGCAGGATTTCCTGGGGAAAGCAGCAGGACAATAGAAAAAGCTCTCGGACCCATGCCTAGAAATCATGGAAGAACCGGAAGTGTGGCATGAGACCTAAGATGCCTTGTTCAGCTTTTCAGAATGCATCCTAAACGCTGCACAATGCGGCTCTGTTTCAAAAATCCCATAAAGCCTGGCTGCTTCTTTATCATGTCTATTATATTTCTTTTTGGAGCTAGTCAGGACAAGGCACTAGCTAGCAGATTTTTGTTTTCATTCCTGCTTCCTTTTACTAGAATAAGAAAGCTCAGCAGAACCCAAAGTAACATAAGGAGATACTTAAAAATGAAGGGAGGCTCTTGAGGGTCCTGGTGGATTAGGGGAGGCTTGAGGGGAGAGACTGCTGGTGGTGGTCTCCATTTAGGAGGAGACCCTGACCCTGTTTTCTCCCAACAACCCAAGAAAATTGTGACTCTTGGAACACCAACTCTACCCTGGCTGTGAGAGTGTACTGCCATGTTGCAGTGAAAATCCTCCCCCCTTCTTTTTGCTTCTCTGCAGTTACCTTACAGCAGGCCAGATCATATCCATGTCTCAACTCTCACTTTTTTCTAACTTTCTGATTTCACAGTTCTTGTCCAATTCTAGTTCTCTTAAATCTGATCTCTAGCGTTTTACACCCTTCCTAGTCTTCAAGTCTCCACTTCAGATTTTCATACAAGGTGATTACTGCTAGATTCTCTGAATTTAATCAGTGTTGGTCTGAATGTAATCAGACTTGAAACAAGGTCTGTGGTGTCCAAACTGTCCAGCAAAGTTCAAAAGATCACAGCCATGTGTGCCTTTGGCATACAGTCATAACTCGGGTTACAGACGCTTCAGGTTGCATTTTTTCAGGTTACGGACCGCCGAAACACGGAAGTACCAGAACAGGTTACTTCCAGATTTTGGCAGTCACCCATGCGCAGAAGTTCTAAATTGCACTTTGTGCATGTGCCAAATCGCAACCTGCATGTGCGCTGATGTGCCGCTTGGGGTTGCGAACGTGCATCCCACACGGATCACATTCGCATCCCGAGCGTCCACTGTATTAGCAAATCTGGTAACAGCATACCTTTTTATTTGACTTACTTTTTTTAGTTCTTTGAATGCACTCACTGCATGTATCCAGGCTAGGACAGGTCCTTTGTTATCTGTTGCTCCACGCCCATAAAGGTTCCCTCCAGATAAAGAAAGCTCGTATTAAACTTTTAAACTTCTGATAATGCTAAGGGTAGAACTGAAAGGGTACAACACAACAACGAAGAGACTAAGCTATGAATCAGGAAGTCCCTGGCCTGACTCTTGCCTCTGTCATGAATTTACTATACTCTCTTCAGCCTCACTACCCCTCAAACAATGCTCAAGGGAATAAGGGTGGCTCAACTCCAGGTATGGTTGTTGTTGCTGTTGTTAAATTTGTATACTGCCCAATCCCTGTAGGTCTCAGAGCGGTTCACAAGAGGAAGCACATTCATTTTACTCTGGGTTTAAGCTTTGATTTAGCTCCGAAGATGGCTTCGGTAATCAATGGTGACCTCTTTTAGGAGAGAAATGGGGGGGGGGGGGGAGCGTAAACTTGTTGGGTTTTCATGAGACCATTAACCCACAACATCTGATTTTATTAATGAAATTTATATACCGCCCTTCATCAAAAGATCTCTTCCGGCAATTCAGATAACACCATTAAGCAGAAGCTGAATTATGAAACGAAGTTGGGGAAGGGGTGTGTGGGTGTGTGAAATGCATACAACATTAAAATAACCGTGTCAAAAGCAATGGTGGTGTACATACCACCAATTTCAGTCAATACGTAGGGATCTGTTTCCCACCCATCCGACTTTTTAGCAGGCATCACATCCACATGTCCATAAAAACACACAGTGGGCTTTAGTGGATCTTCTCCAAGCTCTGCCAGAATGACAGGAGGTAATGAAATATTTCTGCCATCAAGTACCTGCAGGGGTATAGTGAGACATTGCTCCATTAAATTCAAAACCTTAGGAAAACAGGAAGGCATTATGTTTTGAAACAAAGGCTTGGAACCAAATAATCATGAGCAGAATCCTTCTTGCTCATGGAATGTGTCTTCTGAACCAGCCTTGCCTTTGCACTATCGCAACTTGAAGGTCAACCCCCCACCCCACCATGATGTGTACTGCACGAGGAGCTGCAGCTGAGGAGGAATAAGCGGAAAACTGATATATTCCCACCTCAAACCCCTTGTTACCTGGTCGACGGACATATTGACCAACGTCACATTTGCTCCTAACTCCTGGAGACGACGTTTAGCTATTTCTACCATTTCTATCACTTTTGATCTTTGCGCTGGTTGTATGGAATCACTCTCCACAGCTACCCATTTCCTAAGAGTCTGAAATAAAAAAACAGTGATCGTGCATGGTGTTATGAAGTGTCATATAAAGCTTTAAATGAACAACTGCCTGTGCGGTCATTTTTTCCTTCCTATTTAAGAATTCAGTAATTAGATAGAAATGGCCTCTGGGTGGGACCACTGTTAAAGGTGCGGTAATCCATCTTGGTAAATCCTATTTCCTTCTAATTACATCTAAGGGACCCGTCACTATAAAATCTTCCTTTTTAAAGAGGAAGCATGGAAGAATCAGAGCAGCAATAAAGATGTCCACCCACACCATTTTCTCCATCCTGAAATTTTGTTTGGATTATGCAATTGCATTGATTCTGTATTGTTAGATAGTCTGATTTCAGGAACACCCATGAACACAACAGGTAATGCAAGTGCAGTTAACTTAATTCTCAGGGCCAAACTAATAGTGATGGGGACAGCTTTGTCTGTTTAGTTACATCTCTGCTACGTTCTGGTCTAAAAGATGGGGTGGGGGAGCCTGTGTTTACAAAAAAATATAGATGTGGCTCTGTAAAATTCTCTTCCCTGCCTTGGGTACTAAGAGAAAAGTATCTGTGATGTCAGTGTGTGGGCATGTAAAGCCTAGGGGTGAATGTGCCTATGAATGTGCCTTTTGTTATTAAAAAAATAAAAATAGAACCCCACTTCATTTAGGATAGGTCAGTCAGAAGAGCATGAGACTTATTCTCATGGTTGTGAGTTCAAGCCCCGCACTGGGGAAAAGATGCCTGTGTTGCAGGGGGTTGGACTAGATGACCCTCTGGATCCTTTCTAACTCTGTGATTCTTTCTTCATACTTGAATGGGGAAATGTTGCAAAAATACCACATCTAGTTTGCCCCTAGAAGGGTTATTTATAAACAGGGTTATTTATAAACTGTTATGTTGTGCAACAAAGTACAATTGAGTACCTATGCCTTGCCTGTTGGTATCATTTGGTGTTGCCAAAGGAAAGAGGAAAAACAACATTTTTGTCATACCTTGCTTATAAACACCAAGCACCTTGGTAACGAAGTAACTGCCTAGCTGAGCAATTGGGAAAAAAGAGGCAGAGGAGGTTACTCTCTGCTCTGTGGTTCAAGCTGGCGCTGTTATCCTATGCAAACTCGACTGGCAGTAAACCTTATTATACAAAAGGAATTGCTTCCAAGTAAGGAACAGTGGGGTTGAATGGCACATTTTTTGCTAGCAGAGTTCACATTTGGCGCTGCTTCTACCTTAACAAATTCTTCTTGATGGTCGTCAATGTACTGGAAAAGCTGGTCCTCCAACGATGTGGAATTTAAAACAGAGGAGCTGCCCACACCAGAGAGCAGCATGACGAGGAAGATATAGAAGACCTGCAGGTGGTGAGAGACAAGGTTCAGTGTGTTAAAGAGCACCCTCAAGCACATGCAGCACAATAGACTGAATGCACTGTTGACTGTATGGCCTGCCATCCACATGCTACTGTTACAGAATGGAAAAGACAAGAAGAGGAGGAATATCTGGATTGCTTTTAACACAGAGGGCAAATTGTTGGTTCATGGGCTGGGTTTCGCCCTGAGGTAGTGATGGGTAATGGTTTTCCCTGTGCATTTGCAAGAGCGTTTAGTACCCATGACTGATTTTTTGCCACATGCAGTCCCTGAAGGAGTTACAAGCAGACAATGCAGCCCTCGGGCCAAAGAAGGTTATCCGCACCTGCTGTTTCAACAGACACAGTAAAAATGAAGGCAATTTAGCAATATTTCTACCATTACCACCCTAGTAAAGTTTATGTGCGTGAGTCTTTCAGCATGGATTTTCAGCAAAAGGTGAAAGCATGTAAAAACATCTACTCAAGGACATATACTCATAAGTCATATTTCACTTTCAAAAGAAAGGGGGTGGTGGTGACCCAATTCAAACAGTGCTTCTAATGTTTTAATTTCTTTCAAGGATCATATTTCATGTATCAGACAATAAATAGCTTTGGCAGATGATTAAATTATAGGGAAAAGTCAAAACATTCTATAACTCTAAAAGCCTTGCATATTCTTACTCCAGCAGTATGCTTCTCGGCAATACAAAATAAAAACGTACAGCTTCAATTATCAAGTGTACTAGAATTCATAGTACAAGGGTGCTGAGAAAACACATTTGTAGTCTTTCTAATCTGTGTCTCCCAGAGTTGAGAATTAAGTTCTGGGAGGAAGGAGGTATAATCATGTTCCACACAGAGTCCAAAGGTACATCACACAGCAAGTTTGCTAAAACAGCACAAACCTGGGTCTGGTCAGTACCCAGATAGGGGTGTCCTGATAAGTTAAAATGGATTAACTTTTTTTTCTGACACAGCAAGTCCCTGCACAAACACAGAGCAAGGAGTGGAGCAGATTCATTATGCTTATACAGTTATCAGCCTATTGATTCCTGGATGAGGACACAGTGCAAGGATAAAGACGCTCCCATTGATCTCTAGAGAAAAAAAGCCCTTGACTTCAAATCGTAAGATCACTATCTTAGAGTGTCTGCTTTTTTTTCTTTTTACATTATTCTCCTGAGAATAGAGTCCTGTTTGGCTCATGTTCAACTTGTGGTCTACTAAGACCCCTAGATGCTTTTCACATGTACTACTGGCAAGACAAGTGTCCCCCACCTTATATTTGTGTAGCTGGTTCTTCCTGCTTAAGTGCAGAGCCTTACATTCGCCCTTATTTAAATCCATTTTGTCAGTTGGAAGGGACACCAAGGGTCATCTAGCCCAGCCGCCTGAAATGCAGTAATCTCAAAGCGAGCAGCCACGACAGATGGCCATCCAACCTCTGCTTAAAAACACCCAGGGAAGGAGAATCCATCACCTGTCGTGGGAGTCTCTTCCCTTGTCAAGCAGCAGCAGCATACTTATAAGTATTTTATTATTTATACACCGCCATCTGGCTGGGTTGCCCTCGCCCCTTGTGTGGAGCGAAAGGGTGAGCGCCTTGAGCAAGCCCTCTGAGCAGCTGCTTTTGGACTTCGTGGGCTGCACAAAAATGCGAGTCCCAAAGACGCTCCCGACTGCAAAAGAGCACAGCACGTGGTAGCCCTGACCTGGACGGTGGGCAGCAGCCGCTTTAGACCCCCTCAATACCATTTACGAAGTTGCTGCGCGAGAAAAAAACAGAGAGAAGCAGCTCGACGCCCCTGACTGAACTTGCCCGGAGAGAGAATGCGGCACTTACTGAGGCGGGAGCCTTAAATAGAAACCGATCCTCCAATCACAAACCGAAGCCTGGCGCAGCTGGCTGTTCCCCGCTTGCGATTGGCTCCCGCCGCCTCGCGTTGGGGAAAGGAGGCTGCGCAAGCACAGGGCTTGCTCGGGACTGACGGAGATGCGCCGCTGTCATTGCGGGCGTCCGGCTGGGCAGGGAGCCTTATGAACAGGTCCGTGGGCAGGCGGAGCCCAGGGAGCCCTCGGGCGGGGACGGCCTTGGGAAAGGCGGCTGCCTTCGGCTGAGAAACGGGCTGCGAGCCTTTATCCGCTTCCCAGTGGGAGCAAACTCCACTGAACTGCATAGGTTTCCGAGGAAGTATCAGAGCCCGCCCAAGAAATTTGGCCGACTGAGGAGCAGCAACAACTGCGGGGCTGGGAGAGACACACACATGTATCAAGTGCAGTGCCAGATTTACATATAAGCTAAACAAGCTATAGCTTAAAGGTAAAGGTACCCCTGCCCCTACGGGCCAGTCTTGCCAGACTCTAGGGTTGTGCGCTCATCTCACTCTAGAGGCTGGGAGCCAGCGCTGTCCGAAGACACTTCCGGGTCACGTGGCCAGCATGACAAGCTGCATCTGGCGAGCCAGCGCAGCACACGGAACGCCGTTTATCTTCCCGCTGGTAAGCGGTCCCTATTTATCTACTTGCACTTAGGGGTGCTTTCGAACTGCTAAGTTGGCAGGCGCTGGGACCAAGCAACGGGAGCGCACCCCGCCACGGGGATTCGAACCGCCGACCATGCAATCGGCAAGTCCTAGGCGCTGAGGTTTTACCCACAGCGCCACCCGCATCCCACTAGCTATAGCTTAGGGCCCCCCAAAAAACTGAAATATTTTTTTTTAATCTACATTTCCAAAATATAAGATAAAAAACAAATAAAGTAAAACCTACATATAGCAATAGTGTTTTGTGTTGCGTAGGCTCCTACTGCATAAGTAATGGGCCCCACCTGCTAGCCTGCTCCCTAAAATATTGGTTTGCTCATTTCTATATATAGGGTGCCTACATTGTGCATGGCCTGGTTGCATGGCAACATGTGCAAATGGCTTTAGATACCTATTAGGTCCATAAATTACCATATATCGTATATTCAACACAACAAAGAGACAATTTGTTGTTGACAAAGGACAGCTGGACATATAAAGGGCCCCGTTACCTTCAGTCGCTTAGGGCCTCATCAAACCTAAATCCGGCCCTGGTCAAGTGCATACAGTATCTACCCCACACTGCTCAAAGATGTAGGTTTTGGAGTGCCTGAGGTAGTCACCTTCACCCTGACTAACCTGAAAATGGATTACATTGTTAAGCCTTGGAAGGAGCAGCATTTTCTTAGCTTCTCTATATTCTTTGTTTTCTGTTTTTGCCCAACACAGGAAGAAGCCTCAGACTATCTGGGTCACCCAGCTCAGTATTGTTTACCCTAACAGCGATTCCCATGCTGCCCTCACCTCCCGTGGGGGGAAAAATTGGAATTTAAATGATAATACAATAAAAGACAACATAAGAATATTTAATGTGATCAAATAAGAATATTTCATGTGGTCTTCACAATTCCATAGGTGACGTCGCCAAAGCTTTTGGTCCGCAGGCCACATATGGGGAACTCCTGCTCTAGATGGCAGTAGGTATCCAATGACTCAGGCACAAGAAACATCAAGAGAAGCCGGACACATCTGTATTGGAGGAGTGTGACAGATTCACCCGTATTGGGGACAGAGCCAAGAAGGTGCTGCACCAATGGAAAAATGGAAGGTGGGCACCAAATTCTCGTGTCACACAGGGCACCACTGATATTTGAAAGCCCAAAGTCCACACAGTGTTTTGGATAATGTGTGAACACTGATTAAAACCCAGCACTGGAAAAACATTGAGAACCCAGTAAAGATTCAGTAGTAGCAATAAGTCTTCAAGTCTTTTCATTAATCATTTGTTCATCCCATATTTTCAGTGCATTTCTCAGTCACTTTCCAAACCACAAACGCCATTCTTCAAAAAGAAAAGAAGTGGATTTGTTGCACTAGGGCAACAGATCACTTAACCCTGTTTAAATACACCACTCTAAAGCCCCAGTATGCACGTGAATCTCTCCTGCAAAATATTGACAGGGGGGTAGGCACCTTAAATTACCCCAGCCCAGTGAGAGACCCCCACGTAAGAGGCACTCACACATGAATGTTGCACATCTGCATCACAATGCTTATCCAGACCTCATTGTCTTGACCCTATGTCATGTTTGGTGCACGCGGGGACACACTTCTCTGCCTGAGGCCATTGCTTGCTGTATATAACAAGAGCTGGATCAGATGTGTGCCCCTCCCTTCGTATTTTAATTACTCAAGTAACACCAAAAAGTTGTACAAATCAAAATATGCTGAGTATTTTGCTGAGCAAAATAATCACCCTGTTCACTTAAGAGTGATTAATACTTTGCTTTCAGTTAACATCAGCATTCACAGAGCCATGTGGCCCATGAAAAGGTACTGCTATAAGCAATAATATAAATATATAAATACTTACACAGCACTTTCCTTCAAACTCGATAGGAAGTTGCCCAAGAAAGTGAGGCTCAACTATTATTACACTTCAACTAATTACTAATCTAGTTCTGGTACACTTTCACAAAAATACATTCAGGATGATACATGCGGAAGAGAGAGAGAGACATAGAGACAGAGAGGATGGACTCCTTTGATAGCGTACAAGGTGAATATTTTAAATTTTGCACCCAGATGGTCTACACTAGTAATGAGGAAACTGTGACCTTCTGGATGTTGTCAGACTACAACTCCCATCACCCTTGATCTGTGGCCATGCTGGCTGAGGCTGATGGAAGAAGGAATACAGTAACATCTGCAGGGCCACAGATTTCCCATCTCTGTTCTATATCCAAACCCCAGGTATGGAGCTTAAAGACGACATACCATGATGAGGAGCTCTGACAGCAAAGAAGCCGCGGTTCAGCAAAGCAATACTATTTCAATCTCCTGTCCTGACTGCAGATCTTCTTTCAGGTTTCTGCTAGCTTTCTTATAAAACCAATCCCACCCGGTCTTTTTATTTGTTGATTTTTAAAAAAACATTCTTAGCTCCATGTGGGAGCAGGACAAAGGACATGTCAACAAAGGCAACTGGACACACTCCCTTGTTTTATAAGGAAAGGGGCCAACATTCTATGTTCAAGCTTCAAAATAAATGTTCCTAAAACATTGCGTCTCTCGTTCCTGTTCTCCAACCCCTGTCTGTTTTTAAGGCCATCTCTTGTTTGTTCTGTGTAAATACACCTGCAAGAGGGGTGAGGACCCATTTAGCCTCCCCAAAGTTGAGTGTTTTCTTTGACTTGGCCATAATTTTGATACGGAAGCCTTATTGGGACATGGACACTTGAAGTGCATTCAAAAATTGATATAAAGCAACGTTAACAATTATAAGAAACAATTTCCCATTGTTCTTACGTTTCAGTCTTTGAGGATAGAAGATTATGGGAATGAAGAGCGGTCTCCAGGAAAAACAACAACAGATCAAATAGACAGCCCTAATGCACCAGCATCATATGCCTCTGACAAACACTTTAAGCAGCTTTTGCAACAAAAATTCACAGCAGAAAGATCACTGAAACCAATACTGAAGCAAACTCACCTTAGTATTCCAAGGTTCACAGGTCAACATGGTAATACATAATAGCACAATCAGGCTAGCTGCTGAGAATCTCTCTCATTAATCTCTCTCAATATACGGTACATTTTATATGTTGGTTGACAAATGGTTTAGAATAATTTTATTAATGAGCAAGTGTTTTAGTCAACAATTCCTGTCACAAAACTGTGGAGCTGGACACGATCCCAAGAGTCATCTGGGCCAACCCCCTGCAAGGCAGGAATCACAACTAAAGAATCCCTGGCCTCTGCTGAAAAACCACCACCACTTTTTTTTAAAAAACGAACAAAAAACCATAAGCATTAAATCACAAATTCATTACATTTTAATCGAATGTATTCAGCTCATAGATTGAAAGTAACTGTGGAGCAGATACAGCATTTTTTCTTGATAGGCAGCAAACATTTCCACTCATACATCCCCCATAAAAGGACAGCCTTGGTTAGGCCGCAATTGCAAACACGCTTACTTTGGAGTAAGTCATATTGAACTGAACTAGATTTACTTTAGAGTAGATAAGACCCGCAGAAGCTTGGTGCCCCAATGTGTGCCATGTATTTAGAAGCCATAATTGAAGCCACATGGACATTGCACCTTGCCAGTAGCAGCCGGCAAGGTACAACAGGGGTAGGAGTGCTCTCTGATGACAACACTGCCATTTGCCAAAGTAGGGATTGTCAGCGCTATTTTTCTAGAAAAAGAGGTGCTGGAACACACTGTAAATGCCTCCTTTGTTCTCTTACGACAATGGTGTCCACCTGAGATGGAAAGAAAGCCCTGGGGATTGTGTGAGTAGGCACCAAGGATGAGGGGTTGGGGTCCAAGATCTAGGGGTCCAGAGACTCCCCATTGACTTATCCATGCCACTCTGCCCATTCACACACTGCTACTGCACTTTGCACATGCAGTTCCTGAATATGAAGCTTGAATAGGGGAACTTGTGGCTTCCCCTATGTTGTTATACTCCAGCTTCCATCAAAGCCAGCAAACATGGCCAGAGGTCAAGGATGATGGGATTTGTAGTCCAGCAACATTTGGAGAGCACGTCAGATTCACTTCAACAGTGCCTTTGGCAACCAGTCAGTTCAGCAGCTTGAGACATATTACACTAACTTTGGTTAGAGCACCAGCTAAAATACAACCCTGCCGAAGTAGAGCTAATTCAATTATGGATATGCTCCGGTAACATTCTTGGCTGCTTGTGCACAGGTCAGCTCTCGCAGGCGGCCCAAAATATGGTATGATTACGAATTCAGCCTTAGGGCTGCTTGAACGGAATACCTCTTGCTTGTCTTAAACAACTGCAGCACCTACCAGTATACAACTCAAGATATTGCTTCTCATCTTTAAATCCCTATACAGCTTAGAAATCGGATGCCTGGAGGGCTGTCTTTCTCCACATGAGTTGGCCCAAGATGTTCAGTGGAGGGCTTTGGGGGGACCCCCTTCCCTCCCTGAAGTGAGGTGGGTAATGGCCAAGAACATGCCTTCTATTTTGTGGTACCACAAATGTGGAATGCTCTTCCCACTAGGAACACTTGCATGAGACAGACCTTGATGCCTTTCTAGCACAAAGTGAAACCCTTGTTAAGCCACTCAGGCTTTTTCATGGTTTTTATCTCCGTTGATCGCTGAAATTCTGTGTCTTACTGTGAAATTACGCAGCTGCTGTTCAATTATTTCTGATTTTCGTTAATAAACTGTAAGCCACGCTGGGAGACTTATGACTGAAGAGCTGGGATGACAAGTCACAAATAAGCAAGGCTAATTTTTTTGCACATCTACTCTTATACTAAAGGGCCCTTATATGCTCTCAGCCAGAGTAACATATAAACACTCCCAGAGTCAAATATTCATCCAACACATACCTGAGATGCCCCCAGCATGTGCTCGTATACGTATAATAGTTAAAATACTTAAGTGCCTTGTTCAATAGTTAAGTGGGTAAAGGTAAAGGTACCCCTGCCCGTACGGGCCAGTCTTGACAGACTCTAGGGTTGTGCGCCCATCTCACTCAAAGAGGCCGGGGGCCAGCGCTGTCTGGAGACACTTCCGGGTCACGTGGCCAGCGTGACATCGCTGCTCTGGCTCGCCAGAGCCGCACACGGAAACGCCGTTTTACCTTCCCGCTAGTAAGCGGTCCCTATTTATCTACTTGCACCCGGGAGTGCTTTCGAACTGCTAGGTTGGCAGGCGCTGGGACCAAACAACGGGAGCGCACCCCGCCGCGGGGATTCGAACCGCCGACCTTTCGATCGGCAAGCCCTAGGCGCTGAGGCTTTCAACCACAGCGCCATCCGCGTCCCTCCGCGGGTGGAAACCACTAAACAGTTCTTGAAGTTGTTGGATGTTCAGATGACTCGGGCATATGCATCAATAGCCCAGATCCAACAGTATCAATGCATATGATTAACCCACACGTTTGGATCAACTTTGGGGCCTTTATGGCTGCAGGGAATGCATGTCACCTGAATGTGTGGCCAAAAATGTGTGCAGCCATCACACACACACACACACACATTCAGCTGATCTGTGCAAGGAAAGGTCCATTCGCATCCCCTGAGCTCTGCCCAGGTCAGGGCTATATCCACATCATCTTCCTTTCTTTTTGCCACTGCTGCCAACAATAGGTAGGGTCTTGGAGGGTGCAGAAGAATTTGTTTGGAAGTGGGGCAAATCAAGTTCCTGATCTGGGGATTAGTGACTTTAGAGCTAGTATATTATTTAAAGGGATTCTTTAGTTTTGTTGCATTTAGGAAGCAGAGTAATAAAATTCGCCTTGTTCTCTTACCTTCCACAGTCTTCAAGAAACAAATATTCACTTAGCATTTTGACAAAAGGATCTTTTTATGTAAGAACATACTTATTTTTGCTTCCTTACCTACTACACCAGTGGGCTGTATCCCACATTACCTTCAAACAGCTGAAACAAGCCAGCTTTAAACCATGGGCCGTGAAGCTAGCATGTTTCCACAGATTACTGTTAAAGTTAACTACAGTTTATTGTTTTGGCATAATACTAAGCTGCAGTTCATCGAAAAGAAAAAGCAGCTAATCTCTGCCTCAGATCCATGTTGGAAAAGGAAGGAGTGCATGGTCAAAAAGTTCATTGTAGCCTGTTCCAATCATGATAAACCATGGCTTATGACATTCACACGAAACTCCTCTCTCATCACAAATATATGCACACACCCATGAAGATATGTGCAGTCTTGCCTTTCTGATGCACTGATCACCTAAAGCTTTCTCCCTTTTAACAAGGCTACCACAGAATTAGTAGCGCCAGAGCTATTTTTTTATTTAGCAGCTTTCCACATGGAGTACAAATAATGCTTTAGAAAAACTACCAGTTCGTTGTTATTAATAGCTCAGAATATATGATGTCTTCAAGGACTGCAGAGATTCCTAACAGGCACCAGTGTCTGACGAGACACAGCCTCACAGCCAGGAGTATCACAGTGGGGAGGGGATGGACAACCATTTGCTCATTTGCCACCCACTGAAGTCCCTGCCCCCCGCCAGATCATTAGAAAAAGAAATAAAGTCATCATGAAAAGTTTTCAAAACAGAAAACACAAGGGGTTTTGCCTTGTAAAAAAAAAACTGGGAGCTGCCCTCAAATTCTGGTTTGGTAAAATTTAATGTGATAAATTTAAAGAGAAAATAATGATTATAGGAGGATGTAGAAGTGAGAGAGTTGGGTGAAGCATTACTGGTCATTTGCTGCTACTTTGACACATCAGATTACGGAAAAATAATAGACTTCCTTTCTCCCCCACCCTTTATCTTCCGTTTGAAACAGTACATAAGTAGGTTAGGGCCTTATAGTCCTGTGGTTGTACTTAAAACTGAGCACACTATTTTTGTCGTTTGTTGATCTGCCGCTATAAAGTGCTCGATATGGAGTCAAAAATATTTCACCAGGCATCTCAGTGTGAATTAGTCTGGCAGGAGAAGAGGAGACGAAAATAGTGCACTTTTTTAAAAGTTGCAAGGAAGTAACTTTCAGGTCCCAAAGCAACTTAGGTTGAAGGAAATATAGATTCAGTCCTTCAGCTGGGAAACTTCATGAAGGTATGCACCCAAGAGCTTGACACCTTGAATATAGTTGTACCTAGGAAGAAGAAATCTAGGATTAATGGATGCAATGAAAATTCACCAACACCACTGCAAAAAATGCAGGGCACAGAAATACAGTATGTATTTGTGTCAACCTAGAGGACCACAGGTACTTACTGTCCTGAGTTACCTCTCTTAGGTCTAGACAGGTGCACCTATAGAAACATAAGTAGCTGCCTCTCTTATGCACAATATGCCTTACCTGTTGAGTTTCTCATTCTGAGAATGGGCTCCATCGTCTGCAGAGCCAACGGGAAGCAGCATTACATTCTTGCCTGTTGCTTCTTGGAAGGTCAGGGTGACAGGAATGCTTCCTCCTTCTCTGGTCAAATCTGGCTCTACGCCAAAGACTAGCAGGGGAGAGAAAACACAGTGCACAACACTGACAATTTTTCATCTTTAAGTGAAAACTTAACAAACGGGTAGTCAACAAAATGCCATCCAGATGTTGTTGGACTGCAGGTTGCATCACTTGCAAGCTAGCATGAATGATGGGATCCCAGCTTAAGAAATCACCTGTCAGTCAAATTCTCTCTCTTCTGATTAATATCCCTCAAGTACTTTTCTATGAATGTGTACAAGCACCAAGAGAATAATGCTTGCCCCTGGGACAAAGCAATAATTAATCACAACAGCATTACAGCTAAGCAGGGCATTACAAAACTGATAAAAGGTTGCTTTTCATAACACAAGAAACCCATTTTAATCTCTCTGCTACATTCCAATGGGATAGGTCTCTTTCTTACTGGGGCCATTTTGATTAAGATTTCAATATCTCACCTGTTTTCATAGCTCTTCTTCCAGCCATGTAGTGGGGATGGTTGAAATCTGAAACCCAAGGCTTTCCACCATGGCCCAAGTACACTTTGAATTTGTTGGGGCTGTGCAGTTCAGCAAACTTTTTGGACAAGTAATCTTTGACCTTTAATAAAAAAGAATAAACCTTAAGACTTCTAAGAAGAGTGGAGCAATTCCATTGGTGCTCAGTTCTTTATGCATGAATTCACCTGCAGTCAGGAAAGCAAGTTTTGAAACTACATCTGAAATGCTAAGCATCACCTTTATGCAGTTCACCCACTTTCAGAGCAGGGACAAAACAGGAATTGCGTAGGAACAAATATTTTATATCCCAATTATGCATCTGTCTCACACTATCCTAGCATAAAATCCACAATATGCCTAGCTACACAGAAAACAAGTGATTCACCTGAATAAATTTGTGGATGGGGCTGATGGATGTGAAGGAAGATTTTTTTAAATAAAAAACTCCAAACCTACAAAAACCACTTAACCCATGAGGGAGTGTCTTTCCCTGTCACAGAAAAGGACCTCTGCATCTGTCCAATTATAAATTTAACAGCTGCTCTTGCTGCTAGAATAGTGCTCCAATTAATAACTGTTTGTCTAATGTGCATAATTAGTATTTTCCATATCAAGGAATAAACAGCACAATTAATTTCAACACCATTACCACCAAGATGTTTGAGAGCTGCAGCTTATAAATACTGGAGCTCTGTGAAAATGAAGGCCTTTTTAGCATGAAGACAATACACTGTGTCCATCTAAGGTCCATTACTGCCAGTCAGAACAGACAGTCCTGGAGAAGATGGACAAATATAAAATTGAGTATAAAGCGAGGAGGGACACTAAACTCAGGGGACCCATGTTTACTTTTTCTCCTATACAGAGGTACATGTTTCTGCTTCCCTCCCCCTCCCCACAGCAGAGATGCATCAAATGTTAATTATATTCAGAGAAGACCCCTTGAAATAAGTGGGCACGACTAGCTGTCATCCATTCATTTCAAGGGGTCGACTCAAAGTAGAACGTCACTGGATGCAACCTGTTCTTTCTGCTTTCCTTTTTTCCCCAATTTTTTTTTATTGGTTTTCCAAAATTTTCAAACAAGCAAACATACATACATCTTAATTGTACTTAATCCAATCATAGTAACATGGTTAAGTGACTTCCTCAAATCCCCCTGGCTGAATTTCAGTGTATATCATTGTAACAGTTTTCCAAAACCAATTTTCTCATAAAATTAACTTAATCACTTAACATCTTTCTTTCTTTTCATTTTAACTTTAAACATGTTATTCTCTAACATTACATATTTAAATCCTAAGCCTATCTGATATTTGCAAACTTTTCCAATTAAGTTATCTTAACATATTTAGCTAAATAGTCTTTGAATTTCATCCTGTTCTTTCTGCTTTCCATCCCATCGTCTTCTATTTAAGACGACTAATTTTACTCAAGAGTAGTCCTACAGAAATTTATGGGCCTAACTGACTATGTGCATTAATTTCAATGGGTCTACTCTTGAGTTAAACCTGGATGAGTACCACCCATAGTGAGATTCATCTCAGGCTGGCCCTAGACCTGGATTACCACACACACACACACACACACACACACACAAACAAACAAACAAACAAACATACCTGCTCAGTCACAACTTCTGGAGTCATGTCTGGCACCAGTCTGATTGAAAATTTGCCAATCACTTTCCGCGGAATCACAGTTTTAGCTCCCGATCCAGAGAAAGCGCCTTCTATTCCATGCAGAGACAAGGATGGGTATCGCCACCTGTGCATTAATATATCTTTCTAGAAAGGGAATTGAAGAAGAGAGATGATAGGATTCTGGAAACAGTTGTGAGTATTCAGTCTAGAGCCAGAATTAAGTCGAAAAAAACTATCAACTTACTGGGCCAATAGAAGAAGATTACTGAATAGAAGAAGAATGTGTAAACCATTGCGTTTGGAAGCTTACACACTCTTCCACCTTTCTATGCTAATCTAAAATGATAGTCATTATGTACCTTCTATTTTTTACATGGCAACTACTGTCCACTAAATGGCATATATAGAACTATAGAATTGTAGAGTTGGCCTGAGGGAGTGGGCACAGATGGTGATCTGGCCCCCCAGGCCAAAAAGTTTCCCCACCACAATTTTAAAGACCTTCAATGAAGGGGACAAATTCCTCCCAGAGGGAGTGAGTTGACAGATGGGGAGAAGGCACCACAGAAAAGGTTGCAGTAGTAGTCCAGTTAGGAGGTCACTATAGCATGGATGGTTGTCTTCAGGCCATCCCTAAAATCTTATATTGCTAGGGCAGGGAAGTGTTATGGGGAAAAATATGTAACAACACTGATTCTTCATTGCTAGAGGAACTGGATCCCAAAGATGAAGAGACCCATCACACCTTTGTTGCATGCAGCAGTCGTGTGGCTCCTACATCTTTTGCATATTCCTCCATATCAAAGTCAATTTGGTCATAAAGTTTACACTCTTCGTCAGTGAGGGGAGCCACTGCATCATTTATGCCAGGGATGAGAATCTTCCCTTTCTTATCTACCAAGCAGCCTGCAACAAAGAAGACATAAAATACCAAAGGCAGCCAGAGAAAATCTTCAAATATTGCTTGCGGATATTCATAAACCTCTTGCTTCCATGTCACATAGCTATAAATTGAATAGCAGCCTAGAGAGTACATGGAAAGAACTATAGGCACCTGATCACCGAGGGCTGATAGGACTAAGATGGGAAACATGATCCATCCAGATATTGATGGACTACAAATCCCATCATCTCTGACTGTCGGCCATGATGGCTCAGGCTGACGGAAGCTGAAGTCCCAACACCTTCCAGAGAGCCACAAATTCCTCAATCCCTGTGACAGAGGGAGCACAGCCAGCATCCTGTTTTCCAAGTGGTTTTAACATCCTCAGCAACTTTAAATCAAATAAATAAACTGAGAAGTCTTCAGTGCTGATATTTTCGTTGGCTTTCAGCACCGCCAGCTAAGCTATCTTCCTTACAGCCAATTCACAGAGTGGTTGTTTTGGTCAAGCCCAGACTGAACACCGTGGCGATAGTCATCTGAGCACTCCGCTGTGCTCCCACCTCCGATTTTTAGGACATTTCTGCTGACTCACTTGGCTGATAAATTCAGAGATTGAAGCAGTCATTCGTTTTGCATAAAACAATGAAAGGCCTCAAATATTTCCCTTTATTTTAAGGAATTTTTAAAAGTTCTAATTCACCTTTAAGCTTGAATTAGAGCATAAATATGATAACTGCAATGTGGATTCATCTTTCCCAGTGCAAAAGTCAGAAACACAAACAGAAAACAAGCCCCAAGTCTTCTGCTATAGCTGCTTGCTCATGACTTATGGACAGTCAATTCTTACAGATGTCTTGAGTGATGTTAGCCAGCCACCTATTTCTAGTAATTAATTTCTAGGAGTTTAGATTTTATTACTGCTGGTGATGTCCAAAGGCCCTCCCTACTTGCATAAGATCTCCTGAGTGAAGACTGATTTCAGAGATTGCCCTTGTTCATCCACTGCAAAAGCAGCAAACTCTATTTATTGAACCAAGGAAAATTTGCAACAACCGTCAGCCAAATCATTATTCCCAGGCCTTCCTTCAAGTAAAGATGAGAGACCAGTTCATGTGGCCAAAGTGATGGATGAGTGGATAGGCGCCAAGGAACTGAACTGTTCATGTGACTGCATACCACAACCATTGTTTGATGCACCAGCAACAATCACAAGCTGCAGCGGTGCAGTTGAAGGATGGTTTCAAACAGAAGCAGTTCACAACTATTTTCGCATACAGCCAGAGGCAGCAAAGATTCACTATGAGCCAACACATCCTTTGGTACGGAAGCAAAATGCTTGCCTATTCAATCCAACTGAATCACTCAACCCACTTGGATTAAGAACTCTAGACAGGGAATGTGGTCATCTCAGCAGTATGAGATTGTGCTGTAAAATGAGCCGGCTCACATCTGATCTGCTGCCCCAAAGTTGCTTCCAGTCCAACACTCTTACCACTCAGGGAGGGCAGGAGGGGGAGAGAGAATGTATCAGCAACTTCCATTTATTTATTTATCTTTCCATTCCATTTACCATGTCACACGATCTTATGAGACTTGAGAGAACAGAAAAAGTCTTAGCCTGGAGCTCAATTGAACAACAAATTGGGCTGTCTCATGGCTGCCCTTCAGATGTCAGATTGGGGGTGGGGGCACAGAGAGAAGGGCCACAACTTATTGGCAGGAACCTACAGGAGGGGGAAAAGTCTTGTCAAGCCATAACAACAACAACTACTACTATTACTTCTATACCGCCCTTCACCTAAAGATCACAGGGTGGTTTACAATATAAATTAGGTTATCTGTCCACCCACCTAACCATTTTAACACATACAAACCAGATTTCTTATTAAATGCTGTCTGCCTTGTGCAAGATTTGAGTAGCAACCAGAGTCCACACTCAACTGCATGCTTCAGCATAAACTAAAGCAGTATTCAAAAAGGTGAGAAGAAACTTGTGATTGTGCCTTGTAGATAACATTTACACTCAGATTATTTACGTATACCTTTGCCCCACAAACGGATCTTTGCCCTCATTAACACTCTGGCTAGTCCATCAATTGTTAACCTTGCTATTATCATAAACCCTAACTTGGCAGGGGTGGGGGTGTTGCTTTTATTTTACCTCCAGTGAGAAGGCCTTTGAACTGCAAGCACATTGCTATTTCTTCTGCAGTTGCTAGAAGATTCCCCTTTCTAAGAGCCGAACTAGGAGGTATGAGCTACTTACCCATCAAAGCAATGAGGTCCGTCATAGCCTCATGCACTGAGCCACCATAAACTCCAGAGTGAAGGTCTTTGTCACTGCATTCCACCTGTATGTCAGAAATAAACAAACCTCAAACACAATCCATTAACAATCACATGCACGTCATTATTTCCATCTTTCAGAATTACCTGGTAGCCACCAGCTTATTATACCATTGGGTCCAGGTAAGAGTTAGGCTGTTTGGAACTTTTGTTTCAGATAATCTTTTTTAAAAAAACCTACTCATTTTCAGTATTCTGCTTATGCTTAAAATTGAAATCGACTAAAATATTTCACTGTTGGTTCTATATTTATGCAAAGCTTAAAGAATCGTCCCAAGGAACCAAGCCGCTAAAAGCACTTTTGTGGTGACAGGAATAAGCCACATTTCTGCTCAAGGATTTTCTTTTTCATTTCTCTTTTTGCATGCAACAGAAAACAAATTTAGAACAAATAGAAATACATTTGTCCTTTTATCCAGTTTATCTGCTCTTGAGGCACATTAATGGTAGGTGGCTGGCATGCCTTTCAAAGTTGGACCTACAGTGATGGTTACCAGGTCCACGTTTTTGCCCAACAAGTAGCTTTTGCAAGGGTCTACCTGGTTTGTTCAGCCTGTACAACAGCCTTTGAATAATGACTGTTAATTGCATCCAAAAAGTTCACTCGGGCTTCCCCCCCCTCTTCCCATGGAAAGTGGCGGGGTGAGGGGGGGGGAGCATCAGGAGAACCCCAAGAACAGTACATGGGGGAGGAGACAGAGGATCATTCCATCTGACAAGCTGAAATGCTTGTACAGATGCTATGTTTGTCAAAGTGTGACATTGAATTCCACGTATAATGTTTGATAGACACTAGAATGCCATTACAGTGGTGCCTCGCAAGACGAAAAGAATCCGTTCCGCCAGTCTCTTCGTCTTGCGGTTTTTTTCGTCTTGCGAAGCAAGCCCATTAGCGGCTATTAAAGGCTTAAGGGATTAGCGGATTAGCTGCTAAAAGGCTATTAGCGGCTTAGATCAGCTGATAAGCGGCTTAGATCAGCTGTTAGGCGGCTTAGCCATCAGCTGTCAAGCGGCTTAGCTAACAGCTGTTAAGCGGGTTAGGAGCTTGGGAAAAAGGGGGGGGGAGGGGAAAAAAACCCCAGGAATCGCAAGACATTTTCGTCTTGCGAAGCAAGCCCATAGCAAATTCGTTTTGCGAAGCACCTCCAAAACGGAAAACCCTTTCGTCTAGCGGGTTTTCCGTCTTGCAAGGCATTCGTCTTGCGGGGCACCACTGTATTACTGTGTTACAGATGCACACTTATAATTGTATATAAATAATATTCATAAGCCAAGTGCTATCGCATTTTCTAAAACTACCAAGATTTGGTGTTCTGCATACTTCTGTTCAAACAAGTCAACCACACAGATGTCGACTCTTCAACAATTAAAATTAGTATCTTAGTCCAAGTATGTTTTTCTCACGAGTAGATCTGTTGAAATTAATGAGCATAATTAAGTTAGGTCCTGGAATTTCAACTGGTCTGTTCTGAGTAAAACTAAGTTGAATACAACTCATAAAGTATACTTGTCTTCTTTAATAGGAATATTTGTTCTTTTAATCTTTACCTCTATGAAGTAATAGCAGATGCCCCTCAGGCCATAGGTGATACAGGGCTTCTTCTTGCCCAGCCAGTAGTTGTCAGAGATGCAAACATAGTCTACACCTTTGAAGAAGGCATCTTTCTGTGCAAAAATCAAATCATCAAGGCCTTCAGAGCCAGACTCCTCCATACCTTCTAGGCAGAACTTGACATTAACCGGAATTTCCTGTGTAGAGAAAATGGAACAGAATGAGCTGAAAAGGGTGTGCACAGTGTTTTTCACAATTTATGCTTGCAGCAGGTTTTAATCAGTCAAACACCTGGTTGAAGAGAAAACTTTTCACCAGGCAAGCCTCCTGGGGAAGAGCATTTCACAAACTTGAGGTACTTCCATTTATTTTTTCCTAGTACCCCAAGATCCAGCAGCTGGAACAAAGTGCAAAATAGTGGCTCAGAAAGAAAGGCAGATAGGATAGGTCATCCACAAGTACATCAGAGTCCAGGAATCTGTTTTCAGTACCAGAATTAAGCTTACAGTCCCTTCACACAAAACTCCATTCCTGGTTTCCCTTCCCTCCAAACTTGTAGCAGCATAATTTGGGATGTGTGGGGTGGAGGTTGTTGCTATTGTTTAACAACTGGAAATGAGAACTGCAAATCATGTAAGGGCCAGACACCACACCTTGGAAACTCTGTGAACTTATTCAGAGTAGATGGCAGGTTTGGTACAGGATGGGTGATAAGGAGGACTTGAACCCTTTAGCCCCTCTGCTATGGTTCTGATCCAGATTGGGGTGAACATTACTATTTCCATCAAGACAAAAGTTTTGTTTGCAACATTTTTTGTTGCTTGATGTACTGATGTGGCCGTCTTATATTAGCCCACATCAAAGCGGCCCTTGACTGATTTGGGTGGTTCCAAACCTGTGGATTAGGATAGGAGTGGGGAACCTTTGCCAGATGCAGCCCTCTGTGCCTCTCTATCTGGTCCTCTGGATACACTTTAGGCCAGGGGTCAGCAAACGTTTTCCGCAGGGGGCCAGTCCACTGTCCCTCAGACCTTGTGGAGGGCCAGACTCTAAAACAACGAATTCCTATGCACACTGCGAGGGGGGCAAGTAGTCCTCCTCCCTGCCTAACCCCCAGCCCTAGCCGCCTTCTCGGTTTGCTGCCTGCCTCATTCGCGTAAGGGCTGGCGGGGGTGACCGACACAGGCTTCCTCCGCGTCTAGAGAAAGAAGGCACTGCACTTACCTTCCCAGGGGCTGCTGCTGCCACCACCACTGCTTCTTGTGAAGCGGGGGTAGGCAGAGTGAGCTCGTCCGCTCCGGTCACTGGCCCACAGGAGCACCAGGGCGGCGGCAGGAGGAAGAGGCCGAGCAGTGGCAGCTCTGCCAATCAAACCTCACCTGGTTTACCTCAGCGCTGCGTGGGGACGTCTCTGCCAATCAAACGCCTCTGAGGTAAACCAAGTGCAGCGTTTGATTGGCAGAGACGTCCCTGTGCAGCACTGAGGTAAACCAGGTGCGGTATTTGATTGGTAGAGCTGCCACTGCTCGGCTTCTTCCTCCCATTGCCATCGCTGGGAGTCTTGGCTTCATGGTGGGTTCTGGCTTCATGGCATGGGCCGGATTTAGGACCCAGGTGGGCCTGATCTAGCCCAGGGTCCGTGGTTTGTCGATCCCTGCTTTAGGCCATATCTCTTCCCTAGCCACACTCCTCACTGGCCTTGAGAGTTTTTGCCTGCCTAGAATGTGTCCTTGAATTCTGATAATGCTGCTTGCTTGCCTGATGGAGGATACAGAGGGGTGGGGGGTGTAGAAATTAGGCCATTGTATAAAGATAAAATCGGTTGCTTCACTCACTTTTATCTCTGCTCCACATGGCAGCATGGAGCCCCCAGAAGGTTATGCATTCCTCTGGCTGAAACAGGTTTCCCCACCCCTGGATTAGAGGACATAATGTCTGTACCAGTCCTTGAGCAAATCAGCCCGTAAATTACCGCTCTTCTGTTATGAATAGCAAATGCCCCTAGTGGCAAATTACTCAGGACTAGAACAGCCTCACCTTCCTCCAGCCTTAAACAACTAACAGAATGGGCAGTGCTTGTGTATTTCAGGGGACATGTGCTGTGGGAGTCACTCCCCACTGCCAACCCTAACTCGCTCTTCTCACTTATCCAGTACAATAGCATTCACCAACTTGGTGGCTGGGGCTGATGGCAATAGCGCTCCAAACCCATCGGGAGGGCAGCAGGTTGGCAAAAGCTCAGTTGGTAGAGCACGAGACTCTTAATCTCAGGGTTGTGGGTTTGAGCCCCACATTGGGCAAAAGATTGCTCCATTACGGTGGGTTGGACTAGCTAGCCCTCGGGGACCCTTCCAACCCTACAATTCTATAGAACAGAACATTGAGCAGGAGCTCAGGCTTGGGACCAGAGCAGCTCCTGGTGCTGAACTTCAGCAATCTAGTGCTATGTGGCAATTGCAGTCATTCCACCTGGCTGCAGCTAAGCAGGGGGGAGAGGCAGCACAACCCCTTCCACCATCTTCACTGAGACCAATTGTTGTTTGGCTCTTCCTCCATGGCCAGTCCACTCAGCCATGATGCAACTAAAAGTCTTGGGTATTCATACCTGTTTGATTTCCATCTTCCCTTCCAATACTTGTAAACCTGAGAAGAAGGGTCACTCTCATTTTTTCATCTTTGTATAGTGCCTAGGAAATTTTCAGAACTAGATAGGTAATGACAACGATGATGACTAAGAACGGGGTAAAAGGAGCAAACCTAAAACATAGCCTGCCTAGTGTTGCCTTGTTGCAGCCTTGGAGAGCAGAACAAGCTGGGGGGGGGGGGGGAGCCAAGCAAATACTTCCAGAGAGTCAAAAAACTTGCCATTCAGCAGATAACAAACCATGGCTCTTGGACTAATTCTGTATCCAGCAGATTTAATCGTTATCTTTACTGATAACTGCAGTAGTTTAAAACAGTGAAGGTCAAAAATTTAATCTTTTACTAGCAGAAGCAAGCTGAAAGAGGATTCAAACCATACCTGTTTAGTTTGTTGATAAGCCTCCAGGGCATTCAGCCAGGCAAGCACTGGGCCTTTATCATCTGTCGACCCTCGGCCATACAGCTTTCCTAGGCAGAAGGAGTGACAATACTCTTAATTAAAACCATTCACAGGCCATGCAGTTCCTTCCAAAACAGCATACCATTATAAAGTAATAAAATTATTTATTATTATGAATAATAATAATAAACATCTCCAGCAAAACAAAAGCAGATTGGAGCAGGAAATTATTTCTAGTACATGAGCCAGGACCAAAATTAGTAGCAAATTGGTACTACTGAGGGCAAGATCTAAACCCTCAGTAGTTGGAAAATATCTGGAGTCCTTAGTTATCATAGTCTTATACATTTTTTTTATGATTCTGAAGTTTCAGATTCCCAGTTCCTTATTCAATAAAGAGCTGTGTGAACAACCTAAGTTTATTTGACCCTACACCAAAAAATGTGAATAGTAATAGTCCAAATCATGCATTTTCATCATTGGGAAATGCTCCACTTCAAGCTGCATCATCATTCTCTGGGGCAAAATGTTATCTCTGCGCAATGGCAACAGCTGCCACAAATCAACAAGGGAACCCCAAAATAAGAATTGGGCCAGACCAAGTGACACATTTGTACCACCAGGGAAGTGTCCCGTACAAGGAAATGGTCACTTGGATGGAGAGCTGCAAGGAAGCTATTGTTACCATAGTGTCAGTTTGTGAAGGCTGGAATTTGCTTAGTCATTAGCCTTTAAATCAACAATCACAAGCCTACTTATTACTATAACGAACAAAATTGAATATTTCCTGGCTACTGAGCATTCTCAGTCTTTACTGGGGTTTTTCTTTGGATGGGTGGGTGGGTGGAGAGCAGGTCCATTGCACCATTATTGTATTTTTCACCATTATCTGCATTTAACTGTGGTTGGAATTCCTGCTACTCTTTTTTTAGAGTAATGTCTAGCTTGACAGGCATTTTATCTTTGCAGGTAAAAATTCATAGAGAGGCAAGCCAGGTGTTTGCATGCCTTACCGTCTCTTTCCACCAAGGTGAAAGGTTCGCTGTCCCAGCCATCGTCTAGTGCTGCAGGTTGTACATCCAGGTGTCCGTAGATGCAAACTGTCTTCTTGCGAGGATCTGAGCCAAGTGTGCCCAGAATGATTGGAGGCAGAGGAATCTCTGAACCGTCAGGCAGCTAGAATTAGAGATGCAAACTGTAAATGGCAAAATGCATCTAAGGGCCTTTATTCTTATTATCATTTGAGGTACCATGAATTCCATTGCAAGATGTATAAGCCAATGTTCTCAAAAGCACATTTCTGTATTATTATTGCAGGTTTCCAAAGAGGGAGGGAGGAACATGTGGTCATGAAGATGCAGCTGGACTATAAACCCCACCATCCATGCCCACACTGCCTGGGGCTGATGGGAGTTGTAGTTCAACAGAATTCAGAGGACCACAGGCTCCCCATCCCTTCTTTAAGGTACTGTGGGCCACATATGATCTGCTGTTCCTTAGCAGCCCTGACCTGTTTCCCCTTCCCTGCATTTCCCGCTGCTGCTGCTGCTCCCCTTGGCTGCCTAAACTCCTGTGGCAGCTGCCATACTTTCTTAAGATACCAAGGATGCAAGTATGCAATGTAAAAACACCCAGCCAATGCATTTTCATGTGATAACATTGCATTACGCTTTTGAAAAACAAGGTACATTAGGGTTTTAAGAAGTGCCTTCTCTTCTATAATGCAGCGGAAAATGCAACGCATGTGGTGGTCCGCAATCAGAAAATATGCGCAACTCTGAAATGAATACTATTGAGTACACTGTTTAAGTTTGCAGGAAATATTTATTAATAATTTTAAGTTTCTGCAAGGAACGCACTGCTACATTGTGCAAGCAGGGGGGAAAGAATGCAAATTCAAAAGGTACCATTCAATACATTAAACAAGTTCCTATAACATAGTTAATCATAGCTCATCTGGGAGTTACACAGAGAGCAGAATCTAATTTCTACATATTAAAACCAGATGAGTCATGAAATATGGTGGTTTTCCTTTTCCAAGTTTCCTGCTAGTGCTTGTTTGACTTGATTCACATGACATTGAATGTCATGATGACATTCTACAGCAGGAGTGGGGAACCTTTCACCCATCAGATGATATTTGATATGTTATTATTTATTAAATTTGTATGCTGTTGCTAAACTATCAGTCCCTGGCAAGCATGGCCAATGGCTGGGGATGATGGGACATTCAGCAACATCTGCAGAGTTAAAGGTTCCCTACATCCGGTCTACAGCAAACTCCTTTTGCTGTAGAGACAAGTGACAGAATGGAGAGCTGCAAGTTTTCCTAAGCAGAAAAAGAACAGGCTGCTGTTGGCAAAACTAAGTTTGGAGACTTAAATATCACATCTAGCTTGTGGCTCTAACACATCTTTGCATTTAACACGGGTATTTAAAAAGTGGAGATAGCATCAGAAGGGATGTGTGATCATTATCAGGGTTGCAGCAGGCAGGGAAGATAACTCTTCCCTCCCTTGATGTGGTCCTCTCAAAACAGCCACTGGATTGAAAAAATGTTACTTATCCAAGTGGCTCTAATGCAAAACTAGAGTTATTCTTATTACATGGCAATGGTTTTCAACCACTGATACACAGCCTGAGACAAAGGCAGAGCTACCAGAAAACAAAGACCAAGCCTGCCCTTGAAGGTAAAAACAAAATCACCCACATAAATAAATAGAACAGGCTGAGCATGATACAGCTTGCTTTGAAGACAAGGCTTTGAAGAGCAAGCAAGGCTCATGGTTCAAGCAGCAACCCCCAAGACTCGCTCCAGATCGTACAGAAATTTGTCCCCCATCAACAGCCAAGCCATGCTGGTTCCCAAGGTCTTAGAAAGACGACGGCGAAAGCAGCAATCTTTATAAGATGTGAAGCAAGTGCACAAATGGAGATCTGCAGGCAGTAAACTTAGCACATGTAGCACAGTTCCGGCAGCTGGGTGCTGCTATTTGCTTCTAAGCCGCCCCCTCTCCCCCCAGGACCAGACAAGTACAGCAATTGTCCACAGGCAATAACAGGACATAGGAAACACCCCTAACCCAGGGTGCTGTATCCAATTGAAAGCACTACCTTGGCTAAATCTACCTACCTTCTGTTTTCCGATATCCTTCAACTCCGTTGTGCCACCCAGCCGCTCAATGTCCTTGGCAGCAACTTCCATCATTCGTTTGATTTCTCCCCTCTTTTCCGGCCATGCTGACACACTCTGGATAGCCACCCATTGGGCCAGCCGCTATAGGTAAGTAGTTCAGGAAAGAAGCAGGACCGGAGATGAGAAAGATAATAAAACATCTGAGGCTTTTATTTTGCTTGGCTAGGATTTTAGAGGAGGCAAGCTGCAAAGGTGGGTGTTTTGGAAGACGAAACACTAATGCTCCTCTCCATTTTCCAACCGTGTGTGTGTGTGCGCGTGCAAGCACACACACATGCCCCGTTGCCCCATTACTGGAGATAACCAGAGACACCCCCACCCAGCCAATCTAGGGAGGTGGAGTGCAACCCAGAGTGGAAAAAGCCAGGTTTTTTTGAACAATGTCATGTGTTAAATAGTGTTTTCACTCTGTTCTTACCCAGTGGCTCCCAAGCTTTTTACCATTTAGTACACCTTCTGATTTTAAAGTTGAAATCTATCACATTTGGTTATGGGCACACTCCAGCACCCCTCTTTGCATTTGCCTAGTTCAAAGCACAATGCGGGAGCAAGTAAAGCCCACTTCAGAGCCACAGCACTGTAGCAGACCACCTGATTTGCACACTAAGGATCATAAGTTCAGTCCTCAGTGTCTCCAAATAGAAGTGGGAAAGACCCCTGTTTGAAATCTTGGTGAGCTACTGCAAGTTAGTGTAGACAATATCAGTTAGCCAGATAGACCCAAGGCCTGAGTCGATATAAAGGCAGCTTCCCATGTTTCCTATGACTACACACAGGCTATTTCTATTCAGTATGGTTGACTGTCATGGTGACAAATGGCCCCATGAAAGTGGCCGTTTACAAGGGCTGTTGGAGCTTCTGTCAACAAACAACTTGCTAGTCAGCACTTAAATTGTGCTCAGAGGCTACACCCAAGGCATAACTAGTTTCAGTTCCTCCAGCCAAGTGATAGTGCTACTCACAATATATGTGCGTGTGTGGACACAACTGCAAAACGCTGTTACCATTTCCCAGTCTTCCATTCATTTCACAAACCATCCAAGGGCCTCTAAATGAGGCAGCAAACCTGTGTCTAAGCTATACCAGTTCAGATTGCTGCTAAAGAATCATATGAATGAATGCTCCTCCACACAAAAGCACACACACAAACACAAACACACACACACTCTTGCAGTCTGAACCAATACTGTCCAGATGCAGAACATGTACACTCTCCTCAATCTAAGTAGTAAAGAATTTTGAAAATCTTCATGGAAATAAGTTATGAATTATATTGTCCTCCAACCTCCAACCTCATCTGTATGTGGTGTTCTCCGCAAAGGAAACAGCAACTATAGAGGTTTCATTGTGGCCCATGAGTCTTATGGCTAATGCAGGCTTAATGTTCTTTATTCCTTGGCTAGTACTATCAATGCGCTGATGGAAACCTTAACCATTGTTAAGGTGTGGTAGGTGCGGAGACAGAGTGAGAGAAGCATGCGATACTCTTGGGTTTCTTAACTGAGACTGGAATAGTATGTCTGCACCAGCTTTGTGGTTTAAGAAAATTATGGAACAGGAAGCATTTAGAGATGGGTGGCTCTGCAAATGAAAACTTCCCAAGCCACCAAGGATACAGTCCTCCCACTCAGCATGTGGTTTTTAGGACAGCCAAATCAACTTTTCGGCTGTCATCTAAGACTAGCCAGCAACTGCTCTGCAACACTTGCTTCACAAGCCTGTTATTTAGAGAAGGAATTTTGCAGCTCAACATATGCATACAGGTTTGAATCCAAACTTAAGCCTTCTGTGAATAAAAAGCATCTTTCAGTCCAGGGACAACTTTTGATCCAGCAGAAGGAGAATGGGGTAGGTGATGGTTTTAATGGATTCCTCCCCCAACCCCCATTTCTAGAGGATCTCCCAACTTGTCCCCAGTGGATTCACTGCACTGTTTGTAGCACAGCAGCAAAAGTTTTCTCCTCTGCCAGCAGGATGTCCCCTAAGTGATGCTCCTAATGGTGGCAGCAAAATCAAGATGTAAGGTATAGGCTCTGCAGCCTGAGGAAGCCAAGACTGGATTTAAAATGTCCACAGAAGAGGCCACTTACCTCAACATACAGGTCCTGGTGTTTATCAACATACTCAAAGAGGGGCTCAAGGACAGATGACATTTTCTGATCTGAATAGTGCGGCTGAAAAATCTAAAAGGCAAATTGAAAAAAGAAGAAAGGGGAGAAAGGATATTTAGACTCCAGAGCTTTCCAAAAGTTTGCAGTATTAGCTGACAAGAGGGTGCCTTTATACTTTACACATGAATGTCTGCCTCTAAACTGCCTCACTGCAGTTTCAGGGAAGTCATGAGGACTTGATAAAGGAGGCAGCTCACCATGAATCATTCTGCAGATCACATGATGGAAGTAAGCACACTAAGAAAAGCAGTGTCAGCTCTCTACTTAAAACTCTGCAGTTTCAGGGGAGGTCACTCTTGTGACAAGCATCAATTTAAGATGAGCTGTGTATATCTTGTTCCACTTTGCTTGACAGACTGCACAGTACTTGTGGTGAGCAAATCATCGGCAGGGACTGCTGAGAGAACCATTTACATACAAGAGTGATCTCGTAGCAGAGGCTCAACAGCAAGTTTAAAAATCAAGGTGTGTTCATGAGCACTCAACTAGCTCGTTCTGCAGGAGCCAGGGGGAGAGGTGAGCCAGCAGAGTTAACAGGGACTGCAGGAATTAGGAGAAGCACTGGCTGGATTCATGGTTTTTCCCACATTGTGATTTTTGCATAGGGCGTGCACACACACGATTCATGATATATTGCCAGGCCAAAAATTATGAAACTGATATGATGATATGGACTTCAGACAAGTTTTGGACAATATATCACCCAGCCCTGTCATTCACAATCAACATTTTGCAATATAAGCAAAGGAAAGTGGCCGTGCACATTTTTGTGCCATCTTTAGGAACATGCCAAAACTAATCAGCACCAAAAGAAAGTGGCTGAGCACCTGAACTTTTAAATTTGGTTTGTGCCGGCCTTGGAAGAATTTTCATGCTTGGCAAACAGGTTTTCGCAGAGGTTAATGTTTCAATTGGTCTTCTGTTATCACACAACTGATCCACTCTGGAGTGTCAATTTAACAATGGGAGTTACTGTTTACTTCATTCCTTAGTATTCCCACCCACATACACCAAGTCCTAATAGAACAATTTCAAGAACAATTTCTGCAGCCAGCAGTTTTACAGCAGTGCTGTAGGTAGAGTGTCATTTAGCAGTAAATATAGAATCAAATATTCATGCTGTCTACTTTAGCGGGCTTCATCCAGATTTGAGTCAAAGTACACCACCATGGGGAGGCTGTCAAATCACTTTCCCTGGGCGAAGCAATTCCACTCCACTCTCAGCTGCAATATCTGAATGTACTACCCAATGTGGCAGATTTCTAGGCCCTTCTTCCAGGGGCTTCCTGCTCTGATATCTGGATTTGGAATGGGCTTTCCAAAGAAGTACTTTTTGCAGAAGCTTTTGTACAAGCAGGGAGGTAAGTGGTACAGTATCAGGTTCAATATGCTGTCTGAAACTCTGGAGAGCAACTGTCAGTCAGTACAGACAATAGATGAACCATTGGTCTAATTCAATATAAGGCAGATGTTGATGTGATTTATTTTTATTTTTTTACTGAGGGTGTGACAGCTCAGCAAAACTAATTTTTTTAACTCTCTGGTTATTTTTCTTTTTAGGTGTTTTTAATTGATTGTTGCTTGATAACTACCTTTAAATATTTTTAAAGACATTTAGCACAGAAGTATTTACAAATCTTTGGCCATATCACTCACGCCTACAGTCTGGACTAACATTAATTTAAAACAGTTTTTATGGCTTGTGGGCATGAGGACACACTGAACTAGGTTCTTTAGTTCAAATAGAGTCTTCTAGTTTGTGGGATTCTTTTTTGTCACAGATGCCTCAGTTTTGCCAATTTCAGTAAGGTGCAAAGTTGGAGGGGGCAGCATTCTTAGAATTAAGGAAGGAATGTGCCTTTGAGCACATACTCAGCCCAAAAAATTGTTTTCAGTCCCAGAACAGAGGTCAGTCTTGTCACACAAAAATCCAGTAATCCAAATAGTACCGCATCGTGCTATAAAGCTGTTGTGTGCATGCGTGCAAAACAGTCAGTGAAGATACACTGCACAAGGAAGAAGCGAAAGGGAACTGGAACTGAAACTGGCAGAAAGAAGGAAAGGGTACAAGAAGTTGCCACAGTGCCATTGCTACAGCGTGGAAATGCAGAGGCTATGGAAGGCCCATTCCTAAAACAGACCACAGTTGTCAGCAATGACAAGAGATATGTGCTCCTGCATTCAACAAAGCTACTTTTATCTTTCTCCCACAGTTCAGCTGAGATGCTTACAATTTTAAGAAGCCTGCCTTGCTCAGTTTGTTGCGCAGGTTCATTCCACTTTAGGGCGCATCCTGCACTGGCCTGTCACTTTCAAGAGGCACTTGTTCTCCTTCCTCAGTGGCACAACCCACAGAAACCTGCAGTTTGGAGGCCCCACATGCCATTTGCCTTAAAGAGACACAGCAGCAGGAGGCAGCAGTGGGGATGAGATCCTTTGAGGGCCAATGTAACCAAGGCTGGCCCAATACATTTTGTCACCTGAGGTCAACCACCACATGAGGACCCCTCACCTCCCTGCCTGGGAAGGAGTATCGAAGTTAGGTACATGGGAGGAGGGGCGGATAAAGATATACAGCAGCTACTGCTACCCTGTGAATCCTGCCACCTGAGGCAGTCACCTCGCCTCACCTCATGGGTGGGCCGGCCCTGAGCACATCGTGCAACCTCATTTGCAGGACACCTTCAAGCCCCTGAGAAAGCAAAGGCCCCACCCTTCGCCCTTTGACACGCAGCTCCCAAGGAAGCAGGGCGGAGACCCACCAAGGCCGAATTAGGCCCATTCCGCTCCCCAAAGAGGAACGTCCCGTCCCGCAGCCGCAACACCGCCCTGCTGGAGGCAGCACCGCCTGGATGGAGCCCACTCACCCTGCGAATCGGGGCGGGTCTCCACCTCCTCGCGCGGCAGCCGGGGCGGAGAAGTGCCCTGCAGCCCCTGGACAGGATCAGCGCCGCAGCCATCGCTGGAGGGTGGCGGGGGGAGCGGAGGGAGGCCCGCCGGGGATGGGAGGGGACCAAGGGATGAGGCGACAGGCGCAAATCCCCTGCGGCTCCTCCTCGCCATCTGCCCACGATGAGAAGCGGGAGGCGGCGGCGGGGAAGGGAAGCGGATCCCGGCAAAGTTTGCCAACTCGGCACCCCGGATCTGCAGCCCCCTTCCCCTCTCTTCTCCCTCTCCCCCTTGAATCAGCTGTGCCGGGACGGAGCCGCTACTCACCCTGCGCCGCGTTCCCACGTGTACCTTCCGCAGTTGCCGTCCAGCAGCGATGGAAGAGCGAGCAAAAGGCAGAGAGCTCGGATCTTAAAATCCTCTCGGGGGCCCGCCCCTTTGGAACCGCGCGAAGGCCAATCAGCGCCCGTCCGCGCGGCTCGGTTCGGAATCATTGGCCGCGAAGCAGGAAGGAGAGAAGGCCAGAAGGGAAGCGAAGCGGGCGGCGAGGAGCCCCAGAAGCCCGCTGGCCCAGCCTTTAAAGGACTCGCGTCGGTGCTTCCCGGCCGTAAGGTCTTGGGAGTCGTGAGCCTTCCGGTTAGGAGCCGGGGAATATGCCGACCTGTTGCTAGAGCTGCGTCAAGGGGCTGGCGCAGCGGGTCTCAGGCATGGGAGGGACTCAGAAAGGGAAGCCTCGCCCGCGGCACACGCGGATTGTGGAACAGATTGCTCAAAATTTAGATATAAGTACCACCGAGATGCGCAGCCGGTGGAAACAATAATTTATTCGCAAGGGAAGGGCGAGTTTGCTTAGTCGGTTGGTGAAGGACCGATGGGGTTCGTTTTTGATAATGTGTGTGTGTATTGTGCCAAACCGAAGGCCAGGTGCAAGGATGACCCCTCCAGTCCGCTTGCATGAAAATTATAATTTCACAAGAGGATGTTTCTAGAAGATATGGGGTTAGCTGAAAGGGAGACGCAAAAGGATGATATCTTCCAGCAAACAATTTCTGGGTTACAAGTATAGTAAAGGAGCAAATCAAGGAAGCTGTAAAAGTAAGAAGGCAACTTTGGCAAAATATAGACTTGCAGAATTGTAGAGTTGGAAGGGAACCTGAAGGTCCTCTAGCCCAACCTCCTGCAATGCAGGAATGTCAACTGAAGCATCTCTGACAGAAGGCCATCCAACCTCTGCTTAAAAATCTCCAAGAAAGGAAAACCCGACACCTTCTGAGGGAGTCAGCAAATATTAACATATAAGAGAAAAAAGCATGCAGCAAATTAACACAGTGAATGTAAATTAAGTACCCTGGTTCTTAAGACAGCTCCATAATATGTAGTCATATTTTAAACAGAAGAAATCAGGGCTCATATTCAAAAAGCAGCACCCAAAAATCTCAGCTGAAATAACTCAGCAGGTTTTCTGCATACTGTACATTTTGCCTTTGAAAAAAACAACCCCCAAAACCCTGTGGTGTGCGCTAGCATGAACAGTCCACAAGGTGGCCTCTTGTGCCAGCAGTGAAAACTACCGGTAACTAAAAATAACTGGTTTTTCATCTTCAACCAAAAGAAATGCATATATTTACTTGCAGTAAATTCCAGGCTTCGTAAGCTATCAGAATGTTTGGATATGTGTATTTTGTAATGAGATGCTGAACTTTTCAGTATCACTATCAAACCAAACTCTGTTGCATCAGTAGCAGGGCCTTGCTTATAAATTGGTCTCATTCCACAGGTCTACCTTTTCTCAACATAGTTAAATCTTGGGATCCTTAAACAAAAAAGCAGAAATCACTGCCTTGCTCACTTTTTCTGAAAAATTGAGGGCTAAGCAGGTGGGCCCATAAGAACTCAATCCCATGCGAAACAGGCAATGTTGGCAATATGAGAGAAATTGTGTCACACACAGTGTTAGATTTGCAATGCCTGTACAGAAGTAAGTCTCATTGGCTTCCTTGGAGCTCGCTCCCAAGTGTATGCTTAACTGAGTAAGCCCACTGAGAACAGTGTCTCGTAATTCTGAGTAAACATGCATGGGATTGCACCCTAAGGCTGCATTCTATTTCCACTTACCTGGAAATAAGTGCTATTCAACTCAGTGAATCTCATATCTGAGTAAATGCAACTAGAGTTGTATTGTTAGTGCAAGAATAACTTATAATCATACTTGTTAATTTTGAAAGTGTGTAGTCCTAGGGTATGAGCTGAAAACACATGAGAATACTACCTTCCTGAGGATAAGCAGGTCTGGGTGTGCTTAGTGGATGGGAGACCTACATGTAGCTCTTGGCTGAATTCCATGACTGAAGAAAGATGGGATATAAATGTAAGAAAATCAATTAAGGATGCTGCAATAAACACATGCCTAGAAGCATCCCCAGCTCTGAGCAACAATAATATTTTTAAAACTGCAAACTTGTAGAATATTACCTGGCATGCTGATGGTAATAGTGTGTTGTAGTGAAAGCAGCACACTGCATTGGGTCTAATACTGTATTCCAGATATAAAAAAGCATGAAAGGGGCCTGTGAGGACAGACATTGTGAAAGCTTAAATTGTTGGAAGGCTACTCTGTTGCCCAGAGTGATAGTGGCATTCAGCATTCCCTGATCAGCATTCAACACCCTCCTGAATACCGCCTTACTCCTTTGTATAGTTCTGTTTCGGCTTATGCATAATGCTCTGCTCTTACTCGTCAACTGGTTTGCCACTTCTAGATCATATTTTTCCTAGCACGTCATAACTGTACAAGTTTGCAACCTACTCCGAAGCCATCCAGGTATGTACTTTGATGATTGCACAATTTACTGTGGCTTTTGGATATTTATTCAGGCATCTATCAGAACACCCATTAGTTGTCTGAACCCAGCAATTGAGAGGGATGTGCCTGGCTTTAATGTAAGCATTAAAAACAACTGTCAACATGAAACAATCTTGTTCTTAATGCATTATACACATGGAACATCTGGGCAAAATACAGAACAAGACATCTTTGCAGTTCCTAAAAGCGTGGCCCCTCCTGCTTCTTGTTCAAGCGTCAGATGAAAAATGGCATCTCTCTCAGATTTTTTACTTGCATCTCTCCCGTTGCCCACTCAATGAAACTCTCTCTCTACATTAGGATGCAGTACAGCTTCTCTAACAACTCACAACAGCTTTAGTGCTTATTAGTGGCATTAATGAGCAAGATACATGGTTGGCTCATCAAAAAAGATTTCACTGCCCAACTGATAACGCTCAGACATCTGCCAACTCTTGTGGTGTTTCAGCTTGGCTGCCAGATATCAGAAAGAAATATTTATGTGCTAAATGTATTTTTAAAAACTGCCTCCCAGTAGGCGGGCTTTTTTAGGAGAGGAAATAAGTTTCATGTCATTTCTATATAAACAAGAGATCCATTGGTTATGAATGCAAATAAGAGAAATACCTCATTTTCAAAGGGCCGCTTTACTGCTTTATGACTGATGAGACTTAAAATATGGGGAGCAATGGGCTGGTATATTCACTCATAGGGAGCTAGAATGTCCCTTGCTGCATGAGTTCATCCTGTTTCATTATTCTTCCCTTGAAGAGACAGCTGTTGTTAACCATAGCGATTTAATTTAATGAAATTGGGAATGCTTATACCAGAGGTTTTCAACCTTTTTGAGTCCACAGCTCCCTTGATCAACAACATTCTTTCTGTGGCTGCTCTGTGGGGCAACATGCTCTGAGCCTCAGAAGCCCAGTTATGTCGCCCCTTGTCTGCAGAGGCGGCCACCCCTCACCCCTTTTTGAACACCCTCACTTGTGGAGTGTTCCCTCAGCCTCCTCCCCACTCTCCCTGGGAGTCTCTAGGGCAGCTGCCGCCACCACCACCCCTGGTCACTGAGCTGCACCCCCTGCCCCAAAGAGAGGTGCCTCCTCAGGCCACCCCACAGGGGCCTGGGAAGAGGAGGCCCCCAGTCTTAGCAGCCTGATAGAAACTAGTCAAAGGTGAATGTGAGGCCAGCACCTTACCTTGGGAGGCAGCAGCAGACACCGCTGGGCCTACATGGTGGAACGGCTCCCCTTCAGCACCAGGCACTCAGCTCCCAGGCAGACGTTGCACTCAGCAAGCACATGAAAGGCCAGTGTGCTGCCTTCCTGCTTGGCCTCCCACTTGTTCATCCATTCCCAGCAGCAAGGCCTGCTGGACTGGCCGGCAGGACTCCCTCACCCACCTGCTTGCCACCTCAGCTCCTGGCAACCAGCACCCCCTTGGCAGTCCAAGAGGACCTAGGGCCCTTGTAGCCAGGGCTGATGCGACAAACAGCCACGTAAGCCCAGGCATAGGCAAACTCGGCCCTCCAGATGTTTTGAGACTACAATTCCCATCAACCCTGACCACTGGTCCTGTTAGCTAGGGATGGTGGGAGTTGTAGTCCCAAAACATCTGGAGGGCAGGTTTGCCTATGCCTGGTGTAAGCCTTTGAGAGGCAGAGAAGCAAGAGGGTATCAGAAGAGGGAGGGAAGGAAGGAAAGAGGGACAGAGGCCAGTGTTGCCCTCAATGCAGTGTTGCCCTCAATGCACATGACTCTCATTCAAGGCACCCCAGGGTGCTTGAAAACCACTGTGTTAGGGGATCACATTACTCATGTAGATCTGTCAGATTTCCCTGCAGTTCTTCCTTTTGTATGGTGACACACAGGATGAGGTTTTGCTAAGTACCCCTAGATATGAGTCCTGCTATCAGGATGGCAGAGGGGACAATCTTGCTTTGCCAGGTCATCTGCTTTGCCAGAGAGCTTTCTGCGTTTTAGGTTTTGTGCTAATGCAGCCCATTTTGTAATGTGCACTCAGTTCAAAACGCAACATCTGTCACTGTGGAAGAAAGGGCAAAATAGAGAGCCAAACAGTAATATTGAAGAATTCTGGCTCAAGAAATGGAATGAGCCTCAGTGTATGTTTATATTAGCACCCATCCTCTCAACTACCTTAAGCCCCTGGTTTGTTTATATACAACTAACAAAGGCTGACAAGATGTAAAAGAGCCCCTGGATATTACGGCCTCAGCTCTCATTAATTCTGTAAATAGCAGTCTGTGGTGTGCAGATGACTGGCACAAAGAATTCCATTTGAGCATAGGCCTTGGGGTTACTCAAGACAGTGAGCCAAAGTATGTCTAAGCTACGTTGGGTCAATGTGTCTTATGGATTCAGTTTAGCAGCCTGAATAAATAAGCTCCAAAAGTGTGAGCTTTTGGATATTATGAAGCTGGTCATATGTGAAACCAAAACAGACAATGTTGCTCAGCTCAGCCTAGCCTCAACACTGCAAAGGGTGTGATTGCAGGATGAGCATGGGCAGCGTGGGTTGTGAAGTGGGGTTTTTTTGTAGTCAGCAGGGGTAGAACTATTCCCAGCCCACCCCCCTTCCCAACCATTGATATACAGAATGCTTTCCTTTACTTGTTTGACAGCACCTTCATAGACTACTGTGTTATGTTCTGGCTGGGTATTATGGACTCACACCAGAATGGGTTTCCAAGCAGTGGTCTGTGGAGAAATCTCACTCCTGACCTTCATTCCATCAGTCAACCTTTATTTCAGGCTCAACCATATTGTCTGGTAGCTTGGAGCCCAATTCATGTGCAAGGAGCTGTGACCACACTCGTTTCCTTTGGTTACCCGCTTAATTGCACATCAGCTGATGCCATCAATTCTGTTGTGCTGTTTGTTTAGACTTGGGGTTATTTTATTTAATTGCAATCACATTTTAATCTCGCTAAATAAATAAGCACATAACGCACAAGAAAACCCCAGGACAGCATTAAAGTCAGTGTGGTGTAGTGCTAAATAAGTTGGTCTAGGAACAGGGAGACCTGCCTTCAGATTATTACTTAAAGTCTTGCTGAATGTCTCTCCCATCTCAGCCTTCCTCATAGCATGGGGGTGGGGAGGCACACAGATCTGCTTTCTGGAGTTCATTGGAGAAGCAGTTGGGTGAAAATGTAAGAATGCATAAAATACATAGGTGTTATAAATAACAAAATCTGTGATGTTCATGTGACTAGAACAAATAGATCCCAGTTTGTATTCAGTACCAGAACACAGAAAAAAATCCATTTTCGTTCCCACAGCCATTTGTTTTCCTAATCTCAGCGCCTAATTAAGAAGGTGGAAATGTGAAAGCTTGTTGCTGCTGCTCTTGTTGGAAGTGAGGAAAGCTTGGTGATCTACTGCAAATCAGCCAGAGATCTACAAGCAGACCCTGATAGACTACCTGTCCATTCCTGCCTGTAAGCAATGTGTTGGGGCGAAGCAAGGCTTTATTTCAGCAGGGTCAAAGATCCAGTTTAGCACATGCACACTTGCATACACACACAGGCTGGGAGTCTCAATGGCTTCATTGGGGCAAAAAACCTGGTTAGCTCCCCGCCTAGCTGTAGCACCGGCATACTATTTAATATGTAGAAGATCCTCCACCTTACCAAATACAGTTGTTTTCCATTGTCTTCCTCAATAGTAAGAATTGTCAATGTGGTGCCTTTCAGATGTTTTGGACTACACCTTCCATCAGCCTCAGGCAGCATGGCTGGTGGTCAGGAACAATGGGAATTGTAATCCGACAGTGTCTTAAGGGTAGTCTGCCGCCTTGACTACCACATGCTCTGTACAGGGTGATATAACTCATTTGCTTGAATCATCTGATCAGGATTGAGGATTCAGCTATGAAGTCTGGTGTGGCTTTTTGGTTGATTATTAATCTATATTTCCTTATTTTAAATGTTTACGTAACACTTTCCAATTGAAAAAAGTACAATTCTTTTAACCTAACGACTTTATGGCTACAACATCTGAGGTGGCAGTGAAACCAAGTCAGCCAACGGGCTGTTTAATAATGATTTTTTTAAAAAAGCTACAGGCAATAGACCTATTATTTTAACAAATCAATGAATGAAATCCCAATCTCTTAAACTCCTAGTAAAACTTCTGTTTTATAGCTCTCAAACCTTAGCGGCTCACCAATTTTGCCTATGCAAATTTTTGGATTTAGTATGGACTTTAATATATTATTATCAAGGTGGCTGGATTGAAGGTGTCAAGTAAGTATGCAGGCTGCAGATGGGAACAATGAACGAAAGAGTGTGAAGAGGTTCATAAAAGACCTCTAGACTGAAGGTAGGGGGGTGAGAGTGAAGTGGTTTGTGATAATGTTTCAGCCTCTAGGGCTTCTTGTGAGAGAATAGTAGAGCTTTTGTTTTCGCCTCTAACTTCCATTCCTCCTGCCAGCCTCAAGAAAGCTTTAGATCTTATGCGTCTCATGGGTAGCATGTTTAATCTTCTTGCTGCCCTCCACCATCTCAGGCCTTTTAAATGCCTATATGAAATCCAGCTCTTGCATCCTTTTGTAAGGGATGTTTCAGGGAGGTCGCAATGCTTTGGTTCTAGTAGTTCCATCCCTGTAGCAAAGGAACTGCAATGTCCCTGCAAGGAACAAAGCAAGATTTGTCTGCATTCACAGACGCCCATCTTTTTAATGGCGGAAGAGCTCTTCTGTTTAGTGGGTGTCTAAATGTGATGCCACATATGTCTCATTGGGTTTATTCTCTGCTGCCTTTCTGCATGTTTTAGTTAGAAACGCTTGCACAGCCTGGCTGAGACTGATGTGAGTTGTAGTCCCAAACACCTGGAGGGCCCCAGACTGGAGAAATCTGATCTTGCTTATCTTCAGTGCAAAACGGAATAAGGTGCTATTTAAAATAGAAAAGGTCCCTGAGCTAGAATAGTATTCAGGTAAGATGCAGGAGAATCTTCAGACAACCAGGAGCGCTGTGTACATACATGTATGGCATGAACTCAGCCATAGCTAGATAGTGCTTGCTGGCACTGGAATGGGGATTGACACCTAAATAACTCCATAAAGATGGAAGTCCAGAGCATGGCTGGAAGGCACTGTGATCTACTGATACTAAGGAAGTGTGATTCTGTAGGCTGTTACTATATAAGCTACTCCAAGCTCTGGGGAGGGAGGGAAGAGTGTAAATCTCTGAATTTTACCCACAGTTACATGAGAGTAATCCTCGTTGAATATAGGAGGACATACTTCTGAGTAACTGTATGTAAGGCTGTGCTACAATTAATGGAATTTTGTTGACCAGGAGCTGTCTATGTGACCTATTTGACGTGTTACCTCCTTTGCATTCAGATTGGATGTTGCACTAGTAACAGCAGCATGCCGGCAGTAGTATCCTGGATACTGTGGCCAGAGAATATCTGTAGAATAAGTGATATTGATATTAGTGAGCCAGCGTGGTTGCCATGTATGCAACCAATCGCAATATTCTGGGATTATCAGTTTATGCTTCTGTAATTCCAAGGCTGTTGTTGCCCATTTCATTTCCCAAGCCTATAATTCAAGTGGAAAACTTACATTGGCTCTATAGGATGTACAATGAATTTGAAATTCTTTCGGCAACTCTCTCCCCCCCCCCCCCCCCGCACACTTTGATAACCTTCTTGAAACCTCTCATTTGTGAAGACAGCCTAATATGCCCTTTGGCTTGTTTGAACAAGATACAGTACAGCAATGCCAGCATTTCTTCCCCATAAAGGACAAATTATACTGACAAGCTTGCAACCATCTATGGTTTGGAGGTGTTAAGATAGGAAATTAATTAAGATCAGATCATGGAGGAGAAGGGAGAGTGGCAGGAAGGAAGGAGTCATGGAATTGTAGAGCTGGGAGGGACAACAAGGGCCATCAAGTCAAGGAAGGAGATAAAAGTGAAGGAGGGCCATAGAAGGACAAGAGGAAGGTAGAGTTATAGCCTTGCAGGGGTGCCAACTTGAATTAAATATGGGGGGGAGGTATGCACCGCCCTGCATAATCGATCACGTGATTCCGCACAAGCACACCTTTAAATAGCAATGCTCATCCATTTCGGAGGGGGGGGGGTCCAAGTCCCCTCAAATCTTTTATTGGGGGGGGGGGTCTGAAGGATTGGCTCCTTTGTATTCTTGTCTTTGTAATATGGCTTTTCATTTAATTTACGACGCCCATCTCATTTGGACACGTAAGTAAATTAGTATATACTGTACTACTAAAATATAGCTTATAACGGAAAGCATATCGGGGCGTCAGAGTCCCCAAGGAATAACTGAATAGGACCGACTTGCATGTGCACCTTCGAAAAGGAGAGCATTCCGGAGTCGCCTCTTTCAAAGTGTCCATCAACCATCTCGATTTTGAAAGGAGCAGCGCTGCGGGAGGAAGCGCGCTCTGTCTGCCTCTCCCTCCTCGCGGGCTTCCTCCGCGTCGGCGAAAGTTTGCCGGGCGGGCGAGGAGGGGAGCCGCGCAGCTCCCGTCCGAGGGACGCGGCAGACAAAAGGGAGGCGGACCTACGTGGCTTCCCCTCGAAAGGCAGCGCTGCTGCTGCTGCTGCGCCGACGACGACTGGTGGCCGCGGGCGACTGCGAGGCGGCGCGCTGGGAAGCAGGCGAGGAGCGCGGCTTCCCCGGAGGTCAGATGCGCGCCGCGCTCCGCCCGTGCACTTGGCTCTTGGCTGCGCCTTGCAAGCCGGGCGGGCGCTCAGGTCGCGCTGGAGACTTCGCAGGAAGCGGGGAGGCGTCCGCGCCTCCCTCGAAGGCAGCCCGGGGCGCGCCGGCGTCGCTGATGGATCGCCGGGACTCTCCTGTCTGCTGCACGGGCTAAGGAGGGAATTCCCTGCAGCAGCAGCAGCCCGGACGGGCGGGCGGGCGGACGGAGTGTGCAAGGCATGCCCGCCTTGAAGCGCCTGCTGAGAGCCAGGCTGGGCAGGCGCTGCTCCGCCGCCTTCTGCCTCTTCTGGGCGGCGTGCGGGGCGGCAGGGGGCGTCTTCTTCTTCTTAGCGCACGGCGGCGTCCTCCTCTCCGGGCGCTGCACCGACGAGCAGAGCCACAGGATCCTGGCCAGGCTGGTAGGTGGCCGGGGGCGGCTGCGGAGGGGAGAAGGGAAGGGTGGCCCGAGGGCGAAGTCCAGGGGAGCCCCCTTCAGACCGAGCAGGAGAGACCCGTAGTCGGGGCCAGGCTGTTTTGCGCCCTAGGCGAGCCCAACTACTTGCACAGATAAAGCACACCCGCGGGGGGGGGGGGGAGCTAACTACAATTGCCCAATTGTGCAGGACCTACCTGCTCCCCTCCCCAACATTTTATTCAAGTTGGCACCCTTGGATAGAACAGAAACCAAACTGTATAAAACTGTGCCCCTCTAAAGTGTGCGCCCTGGGCGCCAGTGGCGTAGCATGGGTTGTCAGCACCCGGGGCAAGGCAAGTAATTTGCGCCCCCTAACCCGTGGATTTGCGCCCCCTAACCCTACCCCCCAGATGTTGCGCCCGGTGCGGCTGGCCCCCCCTGCACCCCCCACGCTACGCCACTGTAGAATTGCATAGCACAGAAAGCAAACAAGTACCTACCTGGTAACTTCAATGTGCTGCCCCATCCTGGGGCATGTTGACTTGAAAGTCCCATCCTGTTCAATGGGACACTATCCCAAGCAAGTGTGTGTGCAATTCTAAAAGCCAGGTATTTATGGAAGCTGGGTCTTCTTTCTGTTTTGGGGAACAACTTAAAAGACTAGATTCTAGAAGGGGAGGTGGCAGCATGAATCGATATTCCCACTCCATTCCTCCATACGATTTCCATGCAGTGGCGTAGCGTGGGTTGTCAGCACCCGGGGCAAGGCAAGTAATTTGCGCCCCCTAACCTGTGGATTTGCGCCCCCTAACCCTAACCCCCAGATGTTGCGCCCGGTGCGGCCGGCCCCCCCTGCACCCCCCACGCTACGCCACTGCTGGGCGCTGCCTCGTTGGCCTCATGACAGCACCCGCCCTACCGGCAGTAATGCCTTACTATCTGATCCGAGGCCGGGAAGCCGGCAGACTGGTGAGCGTGGTGGAGAGGAAGGCAAGGAATCCCACCATAGGCATAGTGGCAGAGGCAGTTCTCCGTTTGCCCCTATCCTTCTCCCTGCTGAATTCTACTGGGACTCAGGAGGGAGAGGAAACTGACAGGCAGGACCACTCCCTGGACTGGTTGCTAACTAAGAAGGCAGGCAGGTGAGGGCAGACCAATCTTCATTGACTCCACTGCCAAAAACGACATAAGGCTCGGCCACACTTCTTTTTTGTTCTGAGATTTGGAACAAACGTCAACCAGCACAGAACCAGTTTGTTCCAATTCAACGCTGAGTGGCAGGTTTTCCGAGAGAAAGCGGCAGGACGTGAAATGGCCCTCTCGGATCTGTGCCTCAAAGTCATGGGGCAAGCAGAGGAAATCTCAGACAAAATAGGGGTGGCTGAGCCTGTAGATGCACCAGTGTGGACAGATCCCATCTCTGGGTGAATCCTATTTTAGAGCCAGGCGAGCTAGTAGACATCATGGGAAGGAGGTTGAGTCCTGGTGGGCAGCAGCAGCAAAAGGCCAGGTTGGATCAAAGATGTCAGAATTAAACATTCCCCCATGACATTTTCTGGACGTCTTGACTCATGTGCCTTATAGATTGCTTTGCGGCATTTATTTCCTGTCTTCCAAGATGGCTTGTGTGGTTCTCTGCTCTCTTTTTTATCTTTGCATTAACCCAGCAAGGCAGATTAGACAGTCTCATGCTTAAACATCCTAGTTTAATAGAAATATGAACCTGCCTGCCTCTCGGGGAAGGGGTGAAGCTCAGTGGCAGAGCAACTGCTTTGTATCCAGAAGGTCCAAGGTTCAGTCTCCAGGTGAGACTAAGAATGAACCCTGAAACCATAGAGAGCAGTTCCAAGTAGACAATACAGAACTAAGTGGAGCAGTGATTCAATCTGGTATAAGGCAGCTTCATATGTTTATAGTCCAACATTCTATCCACTACATCATGCCACTTCTCTATTGCTCAGGGAAAAGATGGAGCTCAAGGCCAATTGAACTTAGTAGGACTTCACTTCTGAATAAGTGACCATGGGATAAGCTGTAGGCATTGATTTAACAGAAGAGTAAGAGTGAAACAGGAATGTGGATGGATAAAAGACCTTGAGGGGGATTAATAACTAAAAAAAAAAAATGTGGGTGGAAAGCTTAGTATTTTTGCAAGAATTTTGAGCTGTGGATACTTACTGTGGATACAAGTGCTTAATTTGTAAAATGAGAGGTGCCTGGAGTTTTTCATGATTTTTGCTTGAGAGTACCTTGGTTCCAGATGTTAGGAGCTGATTGCTACAACTCAGTGATGGGGAAGGAGGACATCTCCACATGCTGTCAGAAAAACAGAACTCCTGGATTATATGCAATTAGCAGGCATAACGTGAATGTGAAACAAAAACAAAAATCCTATAGATACACCTATACATCTAAATAAACTTTATTAATTTTGTTAAATGTTGTAATGCTAACAGTGCAATCCCATGCATTTCTACTAAGAAGTAAGCCAAACTTAGTTCAATGTGACTTTCTCTGAAGTAGGTGTGCTTCAAACTGCAGTGTTCTACCGATAATTGATATTCAGAAGTGCTTTTTATAAACCTATCCATCATGTGTCAAGTACCAAGAATTGAATGTATAAATGCAATCCGGAAGTGGTGAGACACGAAACGATACAAGGGCAAACATTACTAGAGCATTATCTAAAATCTGTTCCTTTATCAAGGTGGTCTGCATTAAAGGTGTCTCTCACGATTAAAATGGCACACTCAGTTTTCAAAGGAGCTATTAATTTTGGTAGAGACTGAGACACATGAACTTTCTGTGCAGCCAACCATTTGGTACATCAACTATGTACCAAATGTTGGAGAAAAGTGGGGATAATCCCCACCTTTCCAATAAAGCTAATGCAACAAAATCCTTGCTTATGGATGTGCATGAGACAGCCGAGTTCAGGAGTGCTTTCTGCCAATGGTATCTGAGCCTCCAATTGTACCTGTTCTTGGAAAAATCAGACCTAACCTCAGACATTCATATCTTACGGTTCAGTTGCATTATTCCATTTGTAGTAAGTCCAGTTGCACTCAAGAGGACTTGCTTCTAGATATGTATAGGATCGCTTTGTTAGTCATTCCCCCCCTTCAGATAGATTGCTGCAATTCACTCTACTTGGGGCTGCCCTTGAAGGAAGCCTGGAATTTGGTTCTGGATGCTTCAAACTGTCTGAGGATGGCAAGATGGGCTGTGTTAGGCCATGTTAGGCAAGAGGAACTATAATGAAGCAATTAATAGGATGGTGTTAATTGCATCGACACAATCAACATGATGTGTAGCTTGGCCCAGAGTTAAGCACTTATAAATCCCATTCAAATAAATGGGATATAAAAATACTTTGGGTTATATCCAGTGTTAGCCCTGTTTGGGACGCGGGTGGCACTGTGGGTAAAAGCCTCAATGCCTAGGACTTGCCGATCGCAAGGTCGGCGGTTCGAATCCCCGTGGCGGGGTGCGCTCCCGTTGCTCGGTCCCAGCGCCTGCCAACCTAGCAGTTTGAAAGCACCCTTGGGTGCAAGTAGATAAATAGGGACCGCTTACTAGCGGGAAGGTAAACGGCGTTTCTGTGTGCGGCTCTGGCACGCCAGAGCAGCGATGTCACGCTGGCCACATGACCCAGAAGTGTCTGCGGACAGCGCTGGCCCCCGGCCTCTTAAGAGAGATGGGCGCGCAACCCTAGAGTCTGTCAAGACTGGCCCGTACGGGCAGGGATACCTTTACCTTACCTTTAGCCCTGTTTAGATCAGACCCCTTGAGATTAATGGACACGAGTAACTTAAGTTCATTAATTTTAGTGAGCTGCATTCAATTGAAGTTTTGTGCTCCCATAAGCCAGCCCAAGTCCCACTAGGGCAGCAGGACTCCTCCTTCCCTATGCAGCCTTTACCCACGTTACCCTCCCCAAAATCTCTTTGGGAGAGTCGGGACAACCTCCAGAACAGGACACAGAGCAGGAAAGGGAGATTGCTCCATCTGGCATACAGAAATGCATGTGCCAATGAAACAGTTGTCTTAGTTTCCCAAACTTGATTCTCCAGCTGTTTTTGGACTACAACTCCCATCATCCTTAGCTAGCAGGACCAGTGGTGTTTTTTTTTTTTGGAATTGTAGACCAAAAACAGCTGGAGACCCAAGTTTGGGAAACCCTCCCATAGTGTGATGTTTAATTCCACCCAGTGGGTCTGCTTAGTTGGATACAATCCTTTGGTTTGGCTGTGTTACGTTTTCATAATTTTGTAGTGCCAGTAGCATAGTATTCTTGGCGGCAATTGTTCCACATTCACTGCTTAATTTTAAAAAATCGGGGAAAACATGTACGTCAGTAAGATGCTGTCACCATGTTTTGCCACAAGGTGCCATGCCATTCCCTTACCTCCACTGTGCCATACCATAGTTAATAGATTATATAGCCAATTCTAGCTTGGTGGCCTGTAGATGATAAAGGATCATGCTTTTGAGTAAAGACTAATGGGAGCCAATAAATCCTTGATGTCATGAATTGGAGATTTGTGAAAGTATTGGCATGAAAAGCACCAGGAGACGAGCAGCCCATGCTGATGGAGTTTTGCCTGTGCTTGGGGGGGGGGGGGCTGAGGGAAACAAGCCAGGCTGCTGATTAAGGGAATCGTCTGCTGCTTGCAAAGCATTTGCCACTGTGACTGCATCTTACACCTTTGAGGCAGCAGTTACTGTCAATTAAAGAAGACAGAGCATTCAGCTGCCAGGTCTAGCTGATAAAACGCAGTAAAAGCAGACGGGGGGGGGGGAAAGGCAATTTGTATTTTCTAGTGAGTTTTCAAGGCAACTGTGTAGGTGGGCGTGAGGCTGCTCAGCTCAAACATCTGCAGTCCATATCCATTAACTTCCCCTGATAAAATAAGAGGATTTATTATTTTAAGATAGCTGGAGGAAGGTTTGCTCTGTTTTGTCTGTGCGACAACACATATCTAGAAAGTAGGAAAGTTACTCCAACGTTTTCCTTGCTTTCAGCTGCATAGTGCATTCTTCCTAAGCATATAATATAATAAACAGCACAAGGGGCAAAATAATTTCTTGCTGGAAATCTGCTGCAGCCTATAAAATGCCCTCTCTGCCCAGTTTACACCCAGATTAAACCAGAGCACCTGTGTGTCTAGGTGAAATGTTGTGTTTGAGCTGTGACTTACAAACATTTTCGGACCAAAATATTGTGTAATGGATTGTCTCTCAGCTTTACAAGATGAGCATAGAGGGTTAAATAACAGGCCAAATTCCTTTATTTGCAAAGGGCTTTTGTCAAATGGGAAAGGAAGCCTAATGGAAATTAAATAATCTATTACGGTAGCAAGCTATTGATGACTATAAATTTTCCTGTGTTGTGTATAATAAACGAAGACAAATTATGTGCTTCTGCAGCCTTGCCAACTTCTTGGAAAGAGCAAGAGGATGAATTCTTTCTATCCCTTCTCCGTGGCAGGCAGCTGCAGTGCTGGATACCTCTGAGATACAGAATATTTTCCATTTCCTCCGGAGCTCTGCTAGAGCTCCAAAACAATTTGGAGGTATCTGACATAGCTTTGGGAATCACATCTGCATTATTCCCTTTGGCCTGTGTCCTAACCTGGATTCCAGAAGCAGAAAAGTTATTTGTAGCCTCATCCACAAACCAGATAAGCCAGAGTGCTGCACTAGGATTTAAGCTAGTTCAGTTCTATTAACTCCAAATAAACTAATTTGGTGGGGTTGGGGGGTGCCTGTAGCTCTCTAGTTGTCGTTGGAGTAAATTCCCTCTCATCCCTGATCATTTGCTGTGCTGGCTGGAGCTGATGGAGTCCAACCACATCTGGAAGGCCACAGAGTCCCTATCCCTGAACTAATTTGTCTTACATTCTAACAGACCAGTTTAATTGGTTCCCAATTAATCCACGGGAAACTAACCTTGTGTGTTTACAGTCTAGTCCTCAGAGTGGTTGCATGATTTCTTTAAGGGAGCTTTGTTGTTTACTCCTGACTCTTTGCGATCGCTGGGAAGCTTTTGGATCGGTTGTTTATTGAGCATTTATGCTGATATGTCCACATCAAACTTATGTGGCGGTTATATGACTGACACTAGATGTTTACTGAGATTCATCCTGATATGTTTGCACGGAGGCCACACAGCTAGTGAGAGTTATCCTACCCTTTGCAGTGCAGTTTCCCGTCACTTTTATTATAGGTTTTGCAGTTAGAAAAGTGACCAGATGATTACACTAGAAAGGGAGGGAAAATTCGTGTGAATAAGCAAGCTCCCTGGAAGCTCCCTCTTTCACAAGTAGGGGTGGGGAACCTGTGGCCCTCCAGATGTTGGACTCTAACTCCCATCAGCCGCAGCCAGCATGGCCAATGGTTAGGGATGATGGGAGTTGTAGTCCAGCAACACCACAGGGGGAGATGCCAAGGGAGCACCAGCTCTTACAAATATATAAAAGGGAAATGGATTGCTTTAGCGATTGGCTATAAAACGGATATTCTCGAATTTACTTCCATCTGTCATGTCGTACTGCTTGCATTAGTGAATGGCTTCAGGCAAAATCAGTGCTACTATTTAAATGCAGTTTTTTGAGTCTCTGCACACAGAAGTCTTTGCAGGCATAAGTAACGTAGCTTTTACAATGGTGTGTGCTGCGGTACTCACATCCATTTGGTTGAGCTACAGGCTTTCGTGACCTTAGGAGAACTTGGCTCTGGAGATGAGCAAAGTATGCAAAATTCTCTCTGAAAAAGGCTGGGAAGCATAGTGATTTGATATGCCCTAGCTATGATGGATGGATATAACATTTCAAATGATTGTTGGTAGTGGGGATGGGGGAGAGGTGGAGATGAAGAATGAAAATAATACTTGAGCTCACAGGTGTTTGATAAAACCAGCATGCCAGGCATTCAAGACAAGCTGCTTTGGGTTGTATCCCATGAGGACTTTGTGCTGTTCGAATGCACTTCCAAAGTTGGACACTCATTTTGTTGCCAATTCAGCCCTGACAGCTGAAGAACCCTCCACAAAACAGCATGGGATGCAGGGCTACAGTAGGAGGTGTGGTGGAATTGGTGGACATCAGGGCTTTGTGGAAGTGCTTTGTGTTAGTGCAAAGCAACATTATATTCAGCCTTCCTCCCCCTTTTAGAATTGTAGGAAGGGACCCCACGGGTCATCTAATCCACATTCTTGCTCTTTGGAACTTGCTATGATGGTGGTTTTATTGCCCACCCTTCAGCCTAATCACATTGTAGCCATTTACTTGCTATTTTGCGACGATGGTAGCAAAGCTGATCCCAAATTTAGAAAACGTGGGGCATTGCCGCCAGTGGTGGTGGTGTTCTCTTCAAGATATAGCTGACTGATCTGCTTATCAGGAAGAATATTTCACCCAGGGGAGAAACTTGGCAGAGCATGTGACAAGTTCTACTCTACTATTCGTGGCTCCCAGAAGGACTCAGGAAATGGTATAAAGCAGTGTTTCTCACTGTCGCTCCCTTCCGACCTCATTTCCTTCTTGTGGCCCATCCCCTGCCCTACCGGTAGAAAGGTAGCTACTTAAATATTTTGTTTCTAAATAGAACATTTTCTTTATAATTTTTATAATTTATACAAAATACAATTACATTTAAAAAATATTCTTTTAAGTATTTCTTGACCAATGGGACCTTTGTGCTTGTTGACCAGAAGCAAGCTTTTTTATATCCGGTTCTATTGTGTGAGGGATAACTGAAGATCACCTCTGTCCATTTTGTTAAGGCGGTTCCGCATGAGGCTTAGTAACTCTTGCATGCAGCTATGTACCTCCTTTTGCAGTAGTGCTTGCGTGAAGAAACAGCACACCCTCATAACTAACACTGCTGCAGTCACACAAGATGCGGGAAGCTTAGTGTGTGCAATGGTAGGGTGTGGAAGTGGGAGAGAGAAGGAAGCAGATGCGACGTTGCCACAGAGGGCGCATGGCACTGCACCACTGAGAAGCATGTTCGTTGCTCTGTGCACTCAACTTCTCTGTTTTCTTTTCTCAGTCACTTTTCTGTTTTCTTCACTTCTAACTTTCCTCTGTGACCTCCTAGTCTCATGCCATGCCCCCCCCCCATTTATGCGATTTTCACCTGTGGCTCCCTTGGAATATCAGGGGCAGGCGGGCAGGGGACCATATGGCCCCCAGTTAGGAAACACCGGTTTAAAGATAACTGATAGCAGTTCCTCCATAGCACTCTTGGAACTATTTATTGGCTCTCTCATAGGAGCATGCAGGGTTTGCTTCCAAACTTGTATCTGGGAGGCTTTTGTGTGAAGGTAGCATTTCTATGTGTTGTGTGTGGTGAGGCATAAAAGCTGGCAGACCATCACCATTGTTGGAGATGAGCCAAGGCAACTTGGCATCTGATAAATATAAAAACATGGGGCAGTATTCAGCTCCTGTATCCCTTCAGCACAAGGATTTCCGCTTGCACAATGGGATTCCGCCCCCCTTTCCCTGCAAGTACCCTGCACCCTCTGCTCCAGAGCGTTGGGGGAACCCCTAGAATGGATTTAGGGGTTGCACAGGGGGAGAGCATTCCATTGCACAAGCAGAAATCCTTGCACCGGCAGAATGTTTCGTGAACCCTGTGCTGGATTCTACCCTTATATTCTGTACGTAATCTGTGCCATTTGGAACTGCTCCAGATTTTGCTCTCTCCATCCCTCGCATGCCGAGTCCATAGCCAATAGAATGTAAGCTGGCAGAGACCTGGGAATGGGATGAACTGGCTGGAGAAATATGAGCGAGCCTCGCGGGGCTTGCATTTTCTGGGGTCCAACATTTCTCTCATGTGAAAATCTATTGTGGGAAATTCCTGGCCTGAAGAATGGGGTGTGTGGAGGGGAAATTAACACAGAAGTTGGTATCAAGCCACTAACTGGCTGTCTGATTTTCTTCATCTTCCACCCTAGCCCACGTCGGTCATCTTGTCCTCCAGAGAGTTGCCTGGAATAGACTTTGCAGCTGCACTTCTGGAAGGTCTGAATGGACACAGTTATGCAGATTGCTTACACTCCTAGAAACAGAGGGATGGAAACAATTATGGCTGGAGGAAGGGACTGGCAGGGGAAATCCTGTTTATTTATTTATTTTGGTGCATTTGAGATGACCACATAACTATAGTGTCCTGATTTCTTTTTTGTCTCTTTGGTTATGAACTGCAGGATTTGCAAACCACACAAATATGTCCCATCATACCTTTTGTCAGTGGACACCAAGTGACTTACCAGCAGGTCTTGATTAAGAGACTGCCCAGCTTTGTTGTACAACATGCATGTGGTTTTTGTTTCATTTTACAAGACCCTGCATATTTTCAGCTTGGCAGATAACAATTTTAGGATGAACAGAGGCAGATTGTAGCCCTGAATTCTGTGTGGTCACAACTCCCCATGCATTTCAGTTGGTCCCACAAAATGTTTTCATAGCAAGTTTCTCCACCGCCGTAAGAAAACCCGTATCATAATGCCTTACAGCTGTTTATCTTTATCACTGCTTTTAATCATTGTGTAAAATTTTAGGCTTTCCGGCAGCCAGTTTTATGTGTGGCAAAAAAAAGTGGATGTGTCTGTGTTTTGAAGCAATAGGCTTCATATTGCTCTCTATGATTATCTGAACCCTCAACCACCATGTGGGTGTACAGCAAAGGCGACAGGCCCAAACCAACGAGGCACATTTTTATGTGTCTTTACACATGTGGCAGAGAAAAGGAAAAAATGTTTCCAAAAGTACAGACCAAACTCACCCTTGGCATAGCATCCAAAGGAACCTGAACTTAGGGTGTCTCCTGACAGTATTTTGTGGGAGGGATTCAAGTGCATACTAGAACTTTAGAAATGGACTTTCTGCATGTAGGAAAGTGACAGGGAAATGCATTGGAAAAAATTGGGTTGAATGAATGGCTAATGGGCAGATGTCAGCCCATAGAATAATCGGAATGAATGCTCAATGAAATTTGGATATAAATTAACCAATACACAGACTTTGTGTAAGCATATCAGGATGAAAGCTCAATAAATAGGCCATCTAGAGGGAACCCTTAGAGCAAAAGTACAGAGCTTAAACAACATGAGATACAATTGACTGACCTTTGTGGGCTGTCTGTTTATGAGCTTGCTACCCTCGAAACAACAGCTAGCAAGAGTTTCCTGGGAGTTTATGACCTGTCAGGTCTGCAGGAAAGATGGAATAGCAAACATGGGCAAACATCTCCCTCAAACTTTCCTGACACCTTTGCTGTGTTTTACTTTTGTCTGTGTCATGGAGAACTTGAGTATGTAAAGCTCCTGCAGGGATTTGTCCTCTTCCTCTACTCTTGATGTGACTGGAAATGGTGGCTTTCTGCTGTCAATTGATTCTTTCTTTCCACATCTCTCCAGTGCCTTGACTATAGAAAAGGAGCCTTGACAGGAGACCTTTGCGAAGACTTGTGTGTGGCACAGAAGTTGATATACAAGCGCTGCCTTTATTACGACAGAGGTAAGAAGGTCATCCAAGCTGACTGGAGAGGTCGCCCAGTGATCCTGAAATCCAAAAATGAAATCTTCTCTAGCTACCACCACCTTGGCTTTCTGGAGGAAATGGAACCGCAGGGTATTCCAGAGGCAGAGCTCCTCCTGATGGTCGCTTTGGAGATCAAGAATGTTCTGGGTCTAGAACTTCCTAATAACACTGTGGTGCCTTTGTGGACGAAGGGGAGGGGCCCACACTGGAAAGCGCAGCTGGCTAGCATGTGGTCCCTACTCCAACAAGAAGAATATATTTACTTCAGTGTGCTGCAAGACTTCAGTAAACATGTCCTAAGGGTCATTGGCTCCTGTGGCCACTTCTATGCTGTGGAGTACCTGACCGCTGGGCATACCTGGCAGAAAACTCTCTTTTCTGTGGAAGATGCGGTTGGCGTTTCCTTTTCTGGAATTCAAAGCAAGGCTAAGGCCATCACTGAAATTGCCATCAGCTTCCTGGATATGGTAAAACATTTTGACAATGACTTTTCTCACCGGCTTCATCTCTGTGACATCAAGCCGGAAAACTTCGCCATCCGAAGTGATCTGACGGTAAGTGAGGACCTCAATGTCATAACTGTGGTTTGGGCACATGTAGCATGCAACTCATAACCAAAGGAGGTCTTCTCCACTGATATCCCATATGCAGAGCCCTGTGTCACACAAGTGTTCCCAAATGTTGACTGGCCTTGGAAATTTGTCTGCTCGGAAACATTCATACCATTCATTTAAAGCATATGGGTCCCCCCCCCCACAAAAAAAATATTATAGGAATTGTAGTTTAAGGGTGCTGGGAATTGCAGCTCTGGGAGGAATAAACTACAGTGCCCAGGATTCTTGAAGGGAAACCATGTACTTTAAATGAATGGTGTGGATGTGAGCCAATGACTGACTTGATGAATCTATCACCTATCTTGTTGTCGGAAATCACTTGCCTTCTGCAAGTGGGTCCTGCACTTGAAAAACTGCCTCTCTTGCAACAATATGTTCTGAACAACACAACAAGATGTTTTTTGACCATATGAGCTATGTACCAAAAATCAAATAACATATAGAACAAGTGGGACTTGCAACAAAATGTTGCAGTGTGAAGTACTCCTGTTCTAGCCTTTCCTGGGATATTCTCTTCCCCCACCCTATTTTTCCCAACAGAGACTTAGTGTCCTATGGTCACTGAGCACACTTGATTTGTTTCCCTCCCTGTTCTTTAGTGTTTTCCCCCCTGAAGATTTGTGTGTGTATGTGTACTTCTGCTAATTTCCAGGTTCCCAAGCTGATATCTCCATCTAGCTGGTGCTGTTTTAGCTACAAAATGGCTAGAATTTCCATAACTTGGAGAGTCAAGTACTTGCCTTGAGCATCTTCTAGAAGTCTGCTGGCTTATAGCTGACATACAACATAGAGGTCGTGGACAGAGGATGCTTTGAGAAATTTTGTTATTGATTTGATCCATTGTGAGCCTTTGGTGAATAGAAATCCAATTCAATAGTGGGCCTCAGCTGATATTTTTTGTGAAGATGGAGCCTTCTATAGAAGGCTCTTCAAATCATACTCTCAGTTTAACTTAGAGCAAATTAATTTCCTCCTTTAGAGTGAAAGTAGAATATGTTCATTAACACGGCTGCCAGCAGAGCCAGTATTTATTAAGTATGCACACAGAACTTTGCACTAGAACGTGCTGTGCAAAGGTTAAGCGTGTAGTGATTTAAAGGCATATGTGTGTTTTTACTCTCCAGTTTATTTTTGTGTTTGTTCAGGTGCGTAATTAGAAGCTAGGGAATGGGTGGGAAGCAGCAAAAAAGTGTGAATTATTAAGTGAAAGAGATTTTGTTTTTTTAAAAGCTCTGCTTACCATATGTTAAATCAGATTCAGCACTGTCACTATATAGCACCACTTCATTCGTTTGAGGATGTCTTCTACCTGATCAGATTACAACAGCATCCTTCACCCATAGGGAACTGCTAGCTATTCACCAACGCCATGCCTACATGGTGCTGACAGTCCTGCCCCCTGCCTGCCCACCCTGTCATGTACCTCTTCAAGTCAGAACTGTTAATTCGCTGGCTGCCAGATAGTGGTGGTAGCCAATGACTGCCTCCTGCTCCATGCTGTGCTAGTTGCATTGCTGGTTTAGTCCTATTGATTGGACCCAGACTGTGATTCATTGCTTTGTAGGTCTGTGTCTGAGTCTGTCCCTGAGTCATAGGGCAAATGTCAGCCTTGGTGCCATCACATCTCAAGCTTATTCATAGGGAAATGAGTGGTGGTCAAGTTAGGCTTGATAGCGCTGCCAAAAAAGTCCTGAAGAATAGTGTGGGAAAGCAACCAGTCTCATGAAAAACGTATAACTTATTCCAGCAAGTGCCAATGCCTCGCCATTTGCATTAATCTAATATACATCAGGATTTGCAGTTGGAGGGCAAACATGTAGAGATCACTCTTGATTTCTGGATATGCCTCTTGGGACTAATACCAAACTACTGATGACTTCCTTGTTGCATCTTTGTTGTGTGTGTCTTTTGTTGACTGCTTTTTGGCACACAAATTGGCCCCGAGGCGGCCCCATGCTTGGCTAGTCTGCCAGCATGAGTCTTCTGTGTGTAAACTAATGGAATGGCTGGTATATTCTATCTCTTTTCTTCGGCAGCCTGTATAAAGCTGAATTTCAGCCAGGCTACTTCACATACAGAAAATAAAAGGCAGGCCACGCACATTAAGAAGTTCTGGCCCAGTTATGTGCCTAATAACAATCCGCCAAACAAAACCCAGTAGCTGGATTTTTTTTTTTATCAGTGGACCCACTTTAAAAATTAGGAGCTCGATGAAGTTAGAGCAAGCTGCAGAATGCTACAAACTAGATATGTTTCTGATATTGCCTGCACGAACTTGCGAAAGGCCCCGGGGTGTGTCAGTCTTCTAAAGCTTTCCAATAAGTCTTCCAAAAACGCTTCGAGCTGAGGTCTGCTCAGAAAATGAGAGGGCCATTTCAAGTTCAGTACTTTCACCCCGTCACTCAGACAACTGTGGGTTTGAAAGCTGCCTTTCCTTCTCTCACTCCCCATTACTTTAAATGTTGTTTTTCAAGTGCAAAGAGTGTCCACTGTGGAAAGTGTTGTACTGACAGCTTGGAGACTAGAATTCACAGTTCCCATTATCCACAGAATGAACATGAAGTTGGCAGGCAAATATCATTAGAAGCACTATTATCAACTCCTTTTGCTTTAAGGGTGTAATCCTATACTGGAAATCTGCTGGCTGAGGGGCAACAGGATTTTGCGGCAAACCTTGCTGTGCTGGCTGAGTGCCAGGTATGCCCCTGAAACCCTCAGAACAAAGTCATAGCAAACATCACCACTATCCCTCCAACCAGCTGAATTAAAGGCTTCCCAGCTTCTCAATCTATTTGCAGTTTGTGGTGTATTCTGGGCAAATTTTAATCTTTTTCTCCCCCTTTAAAACTAAGAAAGGTGTGTGCAGAACAAAATGTTAATATCAATTTTGTGAAGGATGGCTATCCCTGCCCTTGATACCTGGCATAGTCTCTCCAAAGCAGAGCCCTTATTCCTTCTATTGTTTGCAAGCACACACTCACACACACATTGTCAAAAGACTTGGGTTGATGAGGCTCTCACAGTTCAGCAGTAGCCCCACCTCAGCAAGATGCAGTTGTCTACATTTCTAAAGCATTAAAACAGGTGAGGAACCCTTGGCCCTCTAGATGTTGTTAGTCTACAGCTCCCATCATCCCTGACCATTGGCCAAGCTGGCTGGGACTGATGGGAGTTCCAAGTCCAAGCGCATCTGGAGGACCAGAGTTCTCCTATATCCCTGCTTTACAATTATCCCAGTTCAGAAGAGCAGCATTGATGTGGGTATGTGCTTTCTAGGGGATGTTAAATTCAGGTTCCCACTCAGCCATGAAGCTCTCACTGCATATTTCTGGGCCACTCACAGTTTCTCCTTCCTAATCTCCCTCACAAGGTTGGTAATAAAAAAATGGGGTCAGAGGGTATTCTGCTTTGAGCTCCTTGGAGGAAAGGTGGACTATACATAAAATCTCTGCACAAACCTTTGCTGATCTAGAGGGTGGAAATAGCTTACTTATTTGGATTTCTAATGGTTTTCTTGTTGTTGCCCCACAGCGATGGAGAGTATCCGGACGTGGGGAATCCTCAGCAGTTGATGCTACTGACAATGGAGAATGTAGCATCTCAGAAATAGGTTAAATACTTGAAAAACAGATGTAATGGAGCAGTTCGTGAAGCGATTTCATTTTTTCATAGAAGGAATGAAAATATTGTATCTTGATAAGTTGAAAATGACCAAAACACTAAGTTTACCTGGTGACATGGTGACTCCAGAAGACCAAAAGGATGAGGTCTGTGCTATAGATGCACCAGAAAAAGAAAGTTAAAAACCCACCCATAGTTGTCATGGGGACAGTGGAAATAGATTCACAGACAAACACCCCAGGCAAACAAACAATAGCTGCAGCCACAGTAAATGAATGAATTTATAACATGAAACTCTGCACTTGGTTAGATGTTGACTTTATTTTTATTTTTTCAGGATTGCCAAGCTTTATTTTAATGTTTTTGCTCTAATGTGTTAGGAATGTAGCAGATGTAAAGCATGGAAGAGTAGGAGCCAGAGGGGAAGAGAAAGAGAGAAATCACCACAATTGGAAGCAAATACTGTATTATTGTCTCAAGGGGGGTAGCTGTACGTCCACTAAGTCCAGCATCTAAAATTATCTAACTGCACACAATGGGTGGGCCATTTGGTCACCTGAACATAGGAAGTTCTTTTATACAAGGTCATTATACTTAGCCCATTGAGCTAAGCCTCTTATTTTGTCTCCTCTGACTGACAGCAGGACTCCAGGCCTTAGGGAGAGGTCTTTCTGATCCTTTTAAATAGGAATATCAGAGACTGAACCTGAGACCTTCTGTATGCAAAGGATGTGCACTACCACTAGGCTATGGGAAGGGTCAGCTTGCTAGAGCAAATGGAACAGAATTTATGTCATCACAGAAACCACTCCCCTTGTGAAGGAGAATTGACCTACCTTATTCCAAGGCTGCCATTTTCTCAGGGATCTCCGAGAAGAACTTCCCCTCCTTTCACGCCAAAGTTGTCTGTTACTCATGCAATTCTGTTTCAAGCCTTGGTGTTGCAGAGCTAATCAGCGAAAGCTCTTCCACTTGTAATGTCTAATTTTCTCTTGCATTCATCTCGGAATGCTTGAATCAGCAGTCTTTAGGGCTCAGGAACAACGAGAGCAGAAAAGTGGCAATTTGCACGGACTGTTGTCACCCTTGAATGCATTTTTCTGGTTTGCAGGTGGTGGCTATTGACGTAGACATGGCTTTCTTTGAACCGAAAATGAGAGACATCCTTGAGCAGAACTGCACAGGCGATGAAGACTGTAATTTTTTTGATTGCTTTTCAAAGTGTGACCTGAGGAGCAGAAAATGTGGAGCAGAGAGAGCCAATAACAACCTCCAAGTGAGTGGCTACGGGCTTATTTGTCTCCCTTACTGGATGCATGTCTTGACTTTAAAATACCCATGAAAGTGCAAGTTTAAAATAAATGATGCTGCAAGCGACTGTCACTTAAGGACTTATTCACACATGCATGCACACCACTCGATGACTGCAGCTCCAAGCAGTAGCTTCCATGGATGAACAAGCTTTCACAGATGTAATCAACGCAGGCAGAGTTTCGCATCTTGCTGCATCATCACCTCAAGCAGAGTGTGTTTCAGTGAAGATGAGTGACATCTAAAGTGGCAGCGTTCCATAGCTGGTACAGGGTTGCTGCCAAAAATGGCACCCCCATGGCAAATTTTGTTTACTGCCGTAACATCAAGTGATACCACATTGATGCAGCGTCACTGCTTTGTCAGGATAGCTAACTTCCAACAGTAGCCAAAGGTGTTGCACGGAGGGTAGGAAATCTCACATTGTAATGGCATTGCATCACTTGTCAAGTCCTTCTAAGTCCCTTTCACTCGTCATAGTAAAGCTGGGCAATATCTGGTTTTCAGCATTGTGATATATTGTCTGCTAAGCATCACGATATAACAATATATCACGATGTTGGAAATAAGGTCATACAATAGTACCTTGGTTCTCAACCTTAATCCATTCCAGGAGTCTGTTTAACCCCTGAAACCATTCGAAAACCAAGGCGTGGCTTCCGATTGGCTGCGGGAGCTTCCTGCACTCAAGCGGAAGCTGTGTCGGACATTCGGCTTCCAAAAAATGTTTGCAAACCGAAACACTTCCAGGTTTGTGGCGTTCAGGAACTGATTTGTTCGGGAGCCAACCCGTTCAAGTTCCAAGGTACCACTGTAACTATGTAGAGGTGAACAGAATAATGCTACTACTTAGGGGTCTAAAACTGATACATTTTTACTTACCTTTAACATATTGTTAGAACTGGTATTTTGTAGTACAAAGCAACAGGGGCAGCAGGAATCATGAGAGAAGCAATGACCAGGTTCACGATTTCCCCCACATCACAATATTTTACAAAGCACCCACATTGTGATTCACAATATGTGGCCATGTAAAATATTATGAAACCATGATCACGAGGTGGACTTCAAAGCGGTTTTGGGCGATGCATCAATACATCGCCCAGCCCTACATCATAGGTCCCGCGTTGCTCTACGCAGAAGGGGGCCCACACTGAGCAGTGGCACCCACATGAACAACACTACATGGTAGGGATGGACCCTTCATACCCTACATGTGTGAAGGCATAATTGCTACCTAGAACCCAGCATGCCTGCGGTTCTGGATTGCATGGAAGCCTTTGCACATATCAACTGTACATTCAGAGGCTCCAGATGTCCACATTGTTTGTGCAGATGGTAGAGGGCTTCCTGGTGTTCCTTTGCAAAGTAATAGGGGAACGATCAGGAGTGAAGAGGATTCTAAACAATTATGCCAGTGCTGCTTAGGGTGGCATTCCCCTTGTAGGTGTACCATGTAGCCCAGCTGTCATCTGTGAGATCAAGTGATGTATGGACTTGTGTGTGAACTGGTGACTCCAGCTATGGATGCTTTTTTGGAGTGGAAGCAAATGGGCTCTTCTACCTATCATTCTGAATGAATTAGAAGCCTTTGTTGCCACTAGGGATGGACAGCCTTTGTCTGTCTTCTTTTATTCTTGTTGGCACTCAATCATAGGTCATAGGAAATAATAGGAAATGAATATTCCTCATGAGACCTTCCCACTCAGTGTGGAAAGATCAGAGGGTGATGGGGATGGGAACACGGGAGGCAGGGATGGTGTGTGTGTGTGTGTGTGTGTCCACAACACACCTTGTGTCTTCATGCATTCCTTAAATGCCAGGAGAGAGCATATACACTCCTTTTGCAAGTAAGATGACAGAGTGCACTATAGTTTGCATTTGGTTTAATCAACCAGAGAGTGCAGGTTTCCTGCTTCCAAAGAGCCATAAACATTAGAACTTATTACTGAACTTAGATAAATTATATGACTTAACAATAGTCTAGTCACATCAGCAAAATATATTTTGCGTGAAGATCTGAGCCTTAAAGTTGGATGGGACTAAAAGATCTTGTGTGTGAATTACTGCTTCTCTCTCTCCCTTTCCACAGGTCATCTGTGAAAAAATATTCCGTCCCTGGTTTTCTCTCAACTTCATGGGATCTGCTGTCTCCTTTCCCCTACAGCTGCAGTTACAGAAGGCAGTGCAGCATTGTGCAGAAGCCAGCACCAAAGACATTGGCCATCATCAGAGCCATTCTTCACATTCTCTTTCTGAGTTATACCATTTGCTTCGAGCTAGTCAAAAGGAACTTCAGAAATCCAGTAGCTACCCTCATCTAATTCACCAATGATTATTATTCAGGGAAGAAGGACTTTACGTTTTTTTCTTCTTCCATTCAATAGAATTAATTTCCACTTAATGACTTCTGACTGTGCTTTTCAAAACTGTGATTTGAAGAGGTAGCGTGTTTATTATTAATACTCTTTGAAATGCAAAAATCATTTTTATTGGACTCTGTTTTTGCTTCATTCCTGAACCCCTGCTGTTATTTTGCATTATATTGTTTATCCAAAAAGCAGCAGCACCCATCCAAACTAATGTCTGACCCAAGGGTGGAACAACATTTAAATTTCACATGTGCTTTGGAGATGGGGGGGGGGGAGAACAGCTTGTAAGATTAATTCAAGTTTGAAAATAAAGAGCTGGGGTGGAGTGGTCACCTGATTAATGTTTTATTCAATAGAGATTGTGTAGACTAAGATCTTTGTTAGCAAGAAAGGGAATAGATATTGGAACGAAGGATAGTTTTCTCACTGCCTGCCACCCATCGCTATTTAAGTCAAAATAGACTAACAATGTTAGTGGTTACAATAAAACTGTTTTGCCCATTGATTACAATAGAACAGAATTAAGGCTACAAAGGTTGGGATCACAAGGCAGGGGTAAGCTACCCTGTGCCTTCTGTTGGACTACAACCCCCATCAGCCTCAGCTAGCATGGCCAATGGACAAGGATGATGGGAGTTGTAGTTAGATTAAGCACAAAATTGGCTACCCCTCGTACCTCATCCCAAGTTCAGCCTGGGCCATTACTTCACTATTTCAACTGCAGCACTGATAGAACCAAAGGAATTGGCTCTCCGCAAGGACTGGGACCAGAGCCAAGAAATACAGTACCTTGCACTTGGCTTGTCAGGTCATAACCCAGAGTGGTGGTCTACCTTAAAATCCCTGAAAAGGTGGGACATTCAGCAGTTGTGGCTTCTTCCACCTGTTTCTTTTCAGTCTTTCTAAACCCACCTCTATTCCTCCTGCTGTGGATTAAGTCCTGCTTATTACAGTAGGTGAACAAGAGGTTTGGTAGGGTTGAAAATCTGGACAAAGTTGTTGAGCCTTATGGGAAAAATAAAATCCATTTTTGAGCTTTTTTAAAAAATGGAAGATAGACAAAAACGGCACTGCCGGCTTGGGCTACCATGTACCCAGATTTTCCCGGACATTTGACACTGCTGCCAACTGCAGTATTCAGGATATGTCTGGGAAATTCTGGACGAATGGCAACCCTAGGTTTGAGCAGAGGAGAAGTCATGGCTGCAGAAATGCCTCTCTAATTTGGAGTTAAACCATCAAAATGAGTTTCAGCCTCCTGCATCTTAGGTAGAATTGTCTGGGACAGCAGTTCATCAGAAACCACCTGAACTTCACAGAATTGCCACCAGTGAACCTCTGTCCAAACAACATCAAAGGGAAGTTTGCATCATTATATTGTTCCCGAATTGCCTCAGACCTCCAGCAGACCGGAGAGGGGTTCAGCAAATGTTTGGGCACAGGGTTTTAAAGAAAAATGAATGAAAGCATGCATCATGACAGTGTGGGTTATCTGGTAGAGATGAAGGATTGAGAACCGTGTCCCACCATGTTTAATTGTCAAGGATAGGCACTGGTTGTGTATTGCACTGTCATCTTGATGGCATTAATCTGTGACACAAATGAGGGTGAGAGAGGATGTCTTGGACTATGAAGGAATATGTTGCTGACACAACATAACAATATTAATAAACGTACAGATACTGCCTTCTAGGGAAAGAAGCACTACGTTTTTGGGCAGGCTACTGGGGAAGAGCCCCAATCCTTTCATATCCCTATAATATACAGGAGGCTTCCTCAACCTCGGCCCTCCAGATGTTTTGAGACTACAATTCCCATCATCCCTAACCACTGGTTCTGCTAGCTAGGGATCATGGGAGTTGTAGGCCAAAAACATCTGGAGGGCCGAGGTTGAGGAAGCCTGATATACAGAGTGCTGTTTTTATGCATGCTACATCTCACATGAAGCATAGATGGAAATGCTATTGTGTCTAATTTAACTGTGGAATTTGGGGAGAAGAATGAAATCTATGTGCATAGGGGTAATTCTGATCCTAAGGAACACCAGCGGCACCATCCTAAGCACATTTAGTCAATGGCAGTCGCTCTGAGTCAAATGGGGCTTACTCAAAAGTAAGTGTGCCTAGGACTGTAGCTTAAAAATACTATACCAAAAAAGAAAAACGACACTTGAGTTTTGGAATAAAATCTTCTGTTTTTCATAAGATCGCCAGTTCTTGAGAAGATTTAATAAATGTAACTACATATGGCAAATTTATTCAGCGCCTTGAAGCTGTAAGCTCATGGGTCACCTCATGGGTGTAGATTATGGCTCTGCACCACAAATTCTTTAGGTGTATTATGCCCACTCCATTTTGCCATTTGTTTAGTCTACGAGCACAGTCCTGTTAAACTATTCCTCACAAACTTTTCATTAGCAAAGCAAATTAATTTTTTTGGTGTGTACCTGCAATACCAAACTGGAATTCACTGATTTTTTAAAAAGGAATTATGCAAGTTCCAATTGTTGAGAATGTGAGCTTCATAATAGTAGAGCTCTTGGCTCAGAAAGCACTCTGGTGGAAAATAATAGAGCAACTCCAGGCAGCTGCCTGGAAGACTTGGCTGAAGAGAGGGCACTTGTCACACTTTCCACCAGACGAGGGATTGTTTCTTGAAACTGATTAGCTTCTTTGGCACTGTGCACATTCGTGAGTAAAGATCATCTTAATAGCTGCCAGAACCTCATAGAACCCAGACGCAGGCCCAAACAAGACATGGGATGAATGTTTGTTTTAACCAATATCAGTCTCAGTAACCTTTGAGTTTGAGCAGACGAATAATGGAAGTGGGTGGGGTTGCTTAACCCATCTCCCCTGGCCATTTTCTTACTCAAAAACCACACACCCCAGCTGTTTTTCCATCTGCAGAGGAAAAAATATGCAACGGTGTGCTTGATTTTAATATGGGCCTTAGGAGATGAGTTTCATAGAATCTTAGAGTTGGAAGGGACCCAAGGGTAATCTAGTCCAACCCCCTGCAATGCAGGAATCTCAGCTAAAGCATCCATGACAGATGACCATTTTCACCCTCATAGCACATGAGCCCTTGAACATCTGGGGCTTCAGCCAGCAATTGACCGGAGCTGTGTTTATGGTAGACTCAAGTAGCGGCAGGACTCCAGGGAGAAAAAAATGTGAGAAGTGTCTGATAAATTTGATTTACTTGGAGAAATAGAAACAACCAGTCTAAGCTTGGCAGTTGGATTGTGCTGAGTGCTTTTCATTCTAAACTGTTGAAGCCTTTGTTTGTTCAGATTGACCCACACAACTTTTTCCAGGGCTGGCCCAAGACATTTTCACACCTGAGGCGAACCACTAAATTCTCCCACAAACAGGAGAAGGAGAAAAAATCTACATCAAGAATATGTGTGTCCTCTCCCAAGGGCAATGAAACCTCCGCTGGCTTCTGTAGAAAAGTAAACCTGTATGGACTCTTATTCCAATAAGACTTTCCCACTGATGCAATCACAGGTTATTGAGTACATTAAATGTTACATTGAAATAATCTCTAAGGAAGAATAAACTATGTTTACCCAATGGATTTATAGATGACATGAAATTTGAGAAAGGTATTTCCCAGCCAACAGCAATCTCTCCTTTTGCTCGTTCAGGTACATATATCTGGGTTAGGCAGCCTGGGCTTGTTGCAAGATTCCATCCATTTTACTGTCTAAGTTGCAGTGATGTCAAAGTTCCAGACCGCAATCTTGATTTTCAGGTTCCTATTGTCTGTCTATAAAAACAATAATCATCTGAAACTGAACTGATCTTTGATAGCAATGAACTTTGTCACAGCTGGGTAATTGAACTCTTAAAAAAAACAAATCACAGTGCTTCAACACACAAATCTGCAGAGTGAGACAGGTAGACAAAACACACAACATTCAAACTGTGCTAGCCTGCCTGTCTATCTAGCTGCCTTGCCCTGGAGAAAAGCTCAGGGGGATGATATTTTTAAACAGGAGCCCAGACTGAATACACTCTCCAAAGTTGGCTGCAACGCTGTTTATTTCTGTTAGGATCAATCGCTGTCTTCGTTACTTTTTTCTCAGGCATCTGGAAAAGATATGTCATATTCTCTGTTTATGACTGCGTTAACTGCAAACATGCCCCAAGAAATCTTGCAAGGGATTGGTCATAAACGGTTTTGTTGCCACTGAATTGCATGTTAATCTCTAAAGTGGGTTGGGTAACCTTTGTCAATCCAAGGGCTTCATTCTCCCTTGGCCGACCCTGGGGGGGGGGGGCAGATTCAATTAAGAGTTCCATAAGCAGAAGCCTGTGCAAGGACTTCTGCTAACAAAATGGGCTTTCCTCCCCCCGCTGCCACCTTTTGCGCTTCCCAAATTGGCTGTGGACGGTTTGGGAGAATTCCCAAAAGAGCTTGGGGAGAAGAGAGGGGATCGTTCTGTCTGGCAAGCTGAAATGGTTGTGCTCATGGAACAATTGCCATAGTGCTACGTTGAATTCCTTCCTGGGTGTCATATGCCAATGGTGATCAGGGTCAAAAAGAGATGAGTGTGGCCAAAATGGGCACAGCCATGCCCACACAGAGACACACATCCTAGGAGTTTATATGACATCTAAGCCTGACCCACATTTATTTTTTGTCTATCAGTTTTAAATGTTTCCTGGAATAGCATCTCCTGACCCTAAAGGGGGATTTCTTCCCAAATGCAAACAGCAGCTTCAAAGGAGGGTTTTTGGTTAGAAAAGCAATAGGAAGAAAGGGTTAAATTATCCCCCTTGCTTTCTGTGATATTGATAATTATCAAACACCCCCACCCCAGCTTCAATTTGCATAAAACAAAACAAAACATGCATGTTAACTGCAAAGGCATGTTTAATGCTGCTTTCTGTAGTTTGATCCTCGGAAAGGCCTTTAAAAAAGAAACAGGAAAATGCAAGATTTGTTCTGCTGGCCTTGGTGCTACTGGGACTTCTCAAACCGCTTGCTCAGATGGGGCCCCACGAAACTGATAGATCACATCACATACCAAGTGATTCAAGAGTGCAACCTAAATATAGCAACACATTTTGATGTTCAGACCATTGAGTTTTTATCTCACTCGTTTCATTCCCTCTTAACCCAATGAACTGTGGCTGTTTCCAGCTTCTGGGCTGAATCCCTTGACTGTAAAAAACGTGCACAGCTCCAGTATGAACAGAGTGCCAGCTAGCAGATACTTAATAAAACTGACTCTGTAGAAGGCAACTTTATATGTTCATGACAAGTATCTGCAATACCTGTGTCAGGATCTTTTAACGTGTCCTTATACTTAACCTATATCCATCTGGTTTGAGCTGTTTTAAAATGTCTGTGCTGCAAAGGCCAAATCCAGCATGCTAGGATTTAAGCAGTGACTAAACACCCTGATCCTAAACATGCTTTTCAGATATGTCTGTCGAAAAAGCCCAAAATAGTACCCTTTTTTTAAAGGACTCATCCTAAGCATTTGTATATGCTATGGCAGAAGAATCAGGTCTCCTACCAGGTTAAAGTTTACTTCATCTTGGTTGTGGATCAAGAAATTTCACAAATGGCCAAGAGTGCTGCTCGATTGATCTCTCATCCACAACGTGACCCTGAGAAGAAATGTGTATCCCCATTTGTTAAGGCCTAGAGCAACATTGCTATATGCAGGGCGAGGGTGATGATGGTCATGATTAATAATAAAGTTTTATATAGCGCTTCCAAGTGTTCAAAGCACTTCTAATGTATTCTTGAGTTATAATCTTCTGTAACAGTCCCATAAGTCAATATTCTTATCTTTGGATTTGCAAATGGGAGGCTGCGAGTGTGGCTTACCTTAGACCACATGCTATGTTCATTGCAGAGCTGAGATGTGAACTGGGGACTGCTACACATGCTGATGCAGGTTTGCTTTCCCCAAATCAACACATGGGAGACCTGCTGTCATACCATGGTTCTGCCTTCGTTGGCCAGGCACATGAAGGCCGCGATCCTATGCTTACACCTGGGAGTAGGTCCCATTTAACTCAATAAGGCCTCGTTTTGAGCAGACGTGTATACACAGTGCAATTTACATTAATCCTATTTGAAGTCAATTGTATTATTATTTGCACAGATGTGTGCTCTTGACGCTGAGGTACGATTAGCTGAAACCCAGAACCTTTAAAACAATGAAGCCATTCCATTCAGCAGGATGTAGATTATACCCTTAGCGAATGCTAATACAAAAATTCATTGTTAGCAGCTTTTAAAAGGCTTTTCACAACAACTTCTCTAAAGAAGATCTGGAAGAGGTAGTAAATTTAAAAATAATACTGCACATGAAATGAGGAGAAGCTGCTGACCTTGAAAAACAGTTTTTCCTCAAGATGAGAAAATAATTGATTTTTTTTTTTTGAAAAGTATGTTGTTAATCTTTTTTTTATATAGCATTTTGTGGTGGTGAAAGCACTTTTATAGCACTTGCAGCATTTATCCACACAAGCAACCATCTGAGCTGGGGTAAACGGAGAGTTTCAGGCCACCCAAGTAAGCTTTATGGTTAAGCAGGGATTTAAATGCAATGGAATTTATTTTTGTGGGAAGCCACAAGAATTTCAAGACGATTTCTTTCAATACATTATTAGGGTTACAAGGACAAACTGGTGCTGTTAATCCTAAGCATCAAAAACGTCTGAATGCCAGGCATTAATGAACGTTAATTCACCTCCCCACATTTGTGAAGGTAATAACCTGCCCGTGAGAAAAACGTGCAGATTCTTGATGTATTTCATCTATGAATGTACCTAAACATGCCCATTTAGCACACCAGCACCCTTGTGCACGCCCACCTCTCTCTGTTATATTTCTGAATGTTGAGTTCAACCCTGACTCTTCAATGAATTGCAAAAGAAATGAGAGCAATTAAAACACCCCCCCCCCCCCGCAAAAATGCAATGGCATCCTTCCTACTGCACTGGATCCAACTTGTCGACTTTGATACCTGCTCTACACCCACTAGCCTACTTCCCATTGTCAGTGTTCAAGTGACATTCAGCTGCCAGCTCTGGCCAGCTTCTGTATGTAAAATGGGGAGGGGGAGCACCATCTTGTCTGTCTAAGGCAGGTGGTGCCCTTTTCTCCTGTCCAATGATCCTGTGAGGTGCTGAGTTAAGAACTGTAGAACTCTAGAATCATTGCTTTGAAGGATTATTCTCAACCACCTAGTCCAATATGCTGGCCCAAGCAGCAAATCCAGCGCAAGAGAGCCCCCAATAGAGCTCTGCACAGCCTCTAAGGGTGGCCAAATCTGCCAACGTCCATGTCAGTTTGCAAAAGTCCTCGTGAAAATTCATCTGCGTTGTAGTGTGAATTTCTCCTGATACACACATTTTTGTATGCACTTTCCCCTGCTACAATAAAGTTATATGTTATTTTTCCACAAATATATACACTTTGCACTTTTGTATGCATTTTTGTACGTGCAACTTGGGCTAAAGAATGGAATTATAAAATATGGAGAAGTGTAAATTTTGAAGGATGGCTATGTTTTGCTTCCCATATTATTCCTCCCCCCCCCCGAAAGTGTGATTTGTATATGTTCACCCAGCGCCTTCATTATATATATTTTAGGTGCCAGGTGAAAAAGTTCCTCTTCAACCAAGCCTTTGGCTGATTAATATCCTACTTTTAAATGCGTCTGTGGGAATAAGGGAGGTTATCGTTTTTCTATTTTGTTTTACTTATTTACTTGTTTTTATCCTGTATTTTATTCTGTGAACTGCCCTGAGATCTCATGATGAAAGGCATTATTATTAAAAACAAAAAGCAAACAAAAAACAAACATACTAATAGTAATAATAATGTGAACCAAATCAAATTTCTCCTCCATCTCTAACATCCTTTGCTTGAAGACCTCCAGCAAATAGGAGACTGCTCTTTCCTTCAATATGTTCCTTCTAATCAAAAGCTACCCTCCTGCATGTACAACACACATCAGTTTGATTACTCCAGCTGGCCTTGTTTTCCCCTGCATCTACAGCTTGTGTGATTAAATGGCAAAAACTTGTTCTTTGAGACTGCTTGTTGTTGCTTTCTATACTCCATAATAATTGGAGACAAAGAAGTTCCTGAAGAAGAAAAAGTGACACTTCTTCCTCTGGTCATCCCTAAATAGCAACCTCAAAGAAACAAATGGCCAATAAATTGTGGTTGCCAGGACATAGCGAGGCATTTGTTTGAATGGATTTCCCATGCTGAAAAGCAGATTTCCACACCATCCCCAGTGGAACTGATGCCCTCACTGCAGAGGCTGGATCTAGATACATGGGGGGGGGGGGGACATTTCAGAAAAACGTGTTGTAAACCTCATAGTGGGAAATCATGTTGGCAAACGAAGGACACCAACGGCGCCACCTGGCGCCACAGTATTATAATGCATTTAAAATGCTTTTTCTTTACTAATGTAGCTCAACACACAGCGGGTAACTAAAAGCAGCCCCTGACCAATGGAGTTGGCTTGTGCCGATGCTCAAAATGTTAATATAAAACAGACATTGATTTTTACAGGGGTGTTTCTCTCCATAAAATTCTTGCCAAAGAGTGTTACATTTTATTAAGAGGCAAGGGTGGGGGGAGGATTCTGCTATTACGTGTTTGCAAAGGCTGCTATTTATTGTGATATCAGTGATTTTCACTGCTGTGTGATTACTGTGCCATAAAGCCCAACGACAACATTTAAACACCAATATGAAAAGAGTGCTGAACTTTTTGAAGCAATAAATCTCAAGGAACCTGCTCTGGTTTCTCTTCATTGTGTTTTCCTTGGCTTCTTTCCATGCCTTTGAATAATCTGCTCTGACAACTCCCATACTGGCTTCCTTTAAAGTTTTCCTCTAATAAGTCTCAAATCCCTCACACAGTCTCCCCGGTACCGTATCTGGTAATAGAATCAATATGGGGTTCCTTGCTGCAAATGTGCCAGCAGAAAAGGGGAGAAATGTGCTTCCGATTATTTCTAGGGTTTCCTGTCTTGTTTCCCAGGTCTGTATTTTGTCAAATTACAGGTAACCTCATCAGTAGCCAGACAAAACTGTCAATTTGGGTTTCTCATTTTTCCCAGTCCTAAATTAAGTTCCCCACATTCCCACATCAGTTTGCAAATTCATTTTAAAAGCTCCTCATGAAAATTCATCAGTATTTTCCCTAATATTGTGTGTGTGTGTATGTGTGTTTTCCAGTAAAGAGGAGAAAAACTCATATGCTTAACAGCACAGAAATAACCAACACACAAGAAGGGTGAAATCCCTACAAACTAAGAAATTTTTGCGTGCTATTTTACATTTGTGTGTGTGTGACTTTCACTCATACTTAAATTTGTATGCACTCTTTCTCCTAACATATGCATTTTTACACATGTCTGGGGGTAGGAGAACTGCATTGTAAAAGTCAAAGAAGTTTGACTTTTGAAGGATAGCTGTGTTTTGGTTCACGTATACATATTGTTTCAGAAACTAAATTTCTCTTCCATCTTTTCAGGATGCATACCACCAGAAGAAGGGCTTTCCCCTGCCCTCCTGGCAACCCCTGATACTTATGCTTCTCTTCCTTATGAGAAGTCAGGAAGAGTCTGAAGCTATGAGCGGGGAAATTCAGACAAGTGTTATTGATAGAGGGGGATGAGAAGGAAACAAATCAATTTATTGCAGTGCAGTACAAATTCACAAAGCTTTTAGTGACTGCTATTGCTTGAACACCATGCTCAAATTTAGAAAGTTTTGAGAAAAACTATCCTATACCATCAGGAATCACCAACATGGTGTCCATGGAGGCAAGTGTGTCTGCCAGTACCTACTATGGTATCTGAGAAAGGCCTCAGTAACTGTCCACTGTACAGGAAAGACTATTTCCTCTTCCTGCAAACAATCATGCTCTGCCACATTGAACATGTGCCCTCAAATGTGCCCACATTCATAGGATGCCCGGATCAGACATCCACCTTGTCTTCTGTTCTGAACAGATGAGAGGTGCAAGCAACTTTTCTCCATGAGTGAACACAGTGGTGATGCCTTTTCCTATTGATTCAGGAAGGGGTGTGATGTGCTGCATGCTTGCAGCTTTTTGTGCTCTTTTAGAAGTGGCTGCCATTTTGTATCACGGCACATGACAGCCATTTTGTGACTGGTCCCACTGGCCCCAAATGGTTGGTGGTCCCTGTTCTATTATGACTAATGACAGGATGTGGGAAAAGTCAGCTGTTTTAACTGCAACTCCTGCAAGGGAATCCTGTGCTTTCAACTGTAATTTGTATCTTAGTTCCTCAACTGAGGGTGTTGACTCTCTCAGTAAAACCATGTTATTATGTGCAAAGAACCTTGCTGCGTATTTTGAATGTTTGCTTGCCTATGTCTGTTAATATCTGAGTCCATGAACTTTGGACTTGCTACCTCACAGGAAGGCCTGCTGTCAAAACATCTGCTGAGGTCCACCTCCAAGGGCCTTCTGGCGGTTCCCTCACCACAAGGAGTGAAGTTACAGGGAACCAGGCAGAGGGCCTTCTTGGCAGTGGCGCCCTCCCTATGAAACTCCCTCCCATCAGATGTCAAGGAGATAAAGAACTACACAACTTTTAGAAGACATCTGAAGGCAGCCCTGTATCGGGAAGTTTTTAATGTTTGACTTTTTATTATGTTTCTATATGTGCTGGAAGCTGCCCAGAGTGGCTGGGGAAACCCAGCCAGATGGGCAGGGCATAATAATAATAATAATAATAATAATAGCACAATCTCCATACACAGATTACTACACTCATAATAAGCCAGTGTGTTGTAGTGGTTAAGAGCAGTGGACTCATAATCTGGTGAACTGGGTTCGCGTCTCTGCTCCTCCACATGCAGCTGCTGGGTGACCTTGGGCCAGTCACACTTCTTTGAAGTCTCTCAGTCCCACTCACCTCACAGAGTGTTTGTTGTTGGGGAGGAAGGGAAAGAAGAATGTTAGCCACTTTGAGACTCCTTCGGGTAGTGATAAAGCGGGATATCAAATGCAAACTCTTCTTCTTCTTCCTTTAAATGGCTGACAACCTTGATAATTTGAGAAGTTCAGATTCTAAACTAATACTCAGGAATGATGCATTTGGCCAGTGCTTATACTGACTTCATTTATTTTTTTAAGTATCAAGTTTCTTTACTGACTTGCCAGAATACAATACTGTAAAAATCTTAGCAAGAAATCAATTCCTCATTTATTTATTTATTTATTTATCTTTCTGTATCATGTTTTTAAACTTTGCATTTCAGGATTGAACAGCAACCCTTGGGACTAAAAAAAAAGTGTTCTAAAAGAGATACAGTATATCTTGGAAGAACTGCTCATTACTGAATTAAAAGGTATTTGTTGAGTAAATGTATCTCTTGACAGTCTAGGCCACGAAGGGACCCAGAAAATCAATTTATGGTATCAGATTACCTGCAGCATAATCCTGTCTCTGTGTTTATGGTCACTAGGCAGGGTAGGAACACACAAATAACTTCTGCTTTGTTAACAGAATGACGCCGCAGTGGCACAGTAAAGATATACTGACTTTGCGCCACAAATGCCAGGAGAAAATCTGGGTGAGGTTGTGAGTGTTGCAGGAGTGCAATGGAGCGAAGAGCAGGTTTTGTGCTTGGTTCTCACCCTTACACTGGCAGAATATTAGACCTGATAAAGAGGTAGCATAGCATAACACTCCACTAAAGTTAATGTAGAAGCCCAGGCTGGAGGGATAACAGTACGGCACGTAGTTCTGAGAATTCCCCACCCCCACCCCCAGCAAGAGTAGTAGTAGTAGTAGTAGTAGTAGTAGTAGTAATAATAATAATAATAATAATAATAATAATAATTTATTTATACCCCACCCATCTGGTTGGGTTTCCCCAGCCACTCTGGGCGGCTTCCAACAAAATATTAAAAATACATTAAATTACATTAAAATACATTAAAACATCAGTCATTAAAAACTTCCCTAAACAGGGCTGCCTTCAGATGACAGATAGTTGTTTATTCCTTTGACATCTGATGGGAGGGTGTTCCGCAGGGCGGGCACCACTACCAAGAAGGCCCTCTGCCTGGTTCCCTGTAACTTGGCTTCTCACAGTGAGGGAACCGCCAGAAGGCCCTCAGCGCTGGACCTCAGTGTCCGGGTTGAACAATGGGGGTGGAGATGCTCCTTCAGGTCTACTGGGCCGGAGAGCAGGAGAGATGCTAGCATCATTACTTGGCATCCTTAGGCATCTGCCAGGACCCAGGACCCTGACGGCGACCACTGGCGTTGATAATTGCCCCACCCTGTGCACCTTGACAGATGGCTGGCAACAATGAACCATTTAAATCTTCCCACAATGCCTTGGAATAGTATTATTCCTGTGCATTTTAATGGCAGCCCATCCTGGAACACACTGGGGCATTATGGGAAAATTTAAATAGTGGCCTCCACTCGGGGGGGGGAGGGGTTATAGGAGGGATCCATGTAGTGCACTAGGACTCAAGTATAAAGGCTGGCTAGGAGAAGCCACAGCAATGCGGTCTTCCAATGCAATGAACATTTTAAAAGACACAAGGAAAATCTAGCAATTTAAGAGAGGTTTTTTTTAAAGGCAGCCTGCTACCAAAGCCAATTTTATTTTTATTTTACTTAATCAGTAAAAATCATAGCATTTAGAAGGAGTTTAGCCCCTTTTTATTGTGGGAGCACCTTTAGCTTTTCGAAATGGACTACTGAGAGATTAAATGATACTTGCATTGCTTTAAGAAGGCTTATCAGTCCCGGGAAATGGAATGAGATTTCCCATTGAGAAATGTTAATGCTTGCTAATGCTAGTAGAGTTCATTGCCATCCAACCTTTAAGCCATAATTTGGTGTCTCGGCCCCTTTTTTCCTCTTGGCCAAGAGCTTTTTTCTCTAAATACTGACACTGCTTTTGGCTATTACAACAGAGACCCCAATAACTAAATGAACTAATTACTAACTCCAAACCTCGACTCATTTTTCATCTGAAGAACTGGTTTTTGTGCCACACACACACTACTTGAGCAGTACAGGAAAGTTGAAGCACTTATTGTTCATAAATACTACATCTTCTTTTTTTAAAAAAAACAAACCCCAAGTATCTTTTTATTGCTCCCCTGTCCTCCAAACATTATTAAAAAATAATACTTTGCAAGATCTTAACGATTTGTACTTGATATACAATTTCCCTCTTGACGCCAGAGCACTTCAGAAACCTATGCGATCATGACGTGTGGAAAATTTAAGCGAGGCTCCTAATTACAATTTCCTGGCAAAAACATGCAAAAAATTATGTATGCATGGTCAGACAACCCTACTTTCTTTATAGAGAGAACAAAGGACATATCTACTACCTTTACTTCATCCTGAATCAGGCCACCTACATGTGGATGAACATTTTTTTCAGAGCTTCTGGAAGGAATCTTGCCCAGCTTGCACACTGAGATCCTTTTAATTCAAGGACGGAGAAGAACCACATTCACTCATAGACAACCGGGGGGGGGGGGCAGTATTCCAGAGATGAGTGGCGCCAGAGGTAAAAGCGTGTAGGGCAATGGAAGTGAGAAGCCTGGGTATGTGGTCCTCTCTTCAACTACCCGCAGTAATGAGGATCAGACCACGTGTGGTGCAGGTGATGGCAAACGCTCCAACATTTCTCCAATGAAAATAGGGACATCCTAGTCATTAATAATAATAACAATACGCCACCCATCTGATCAGGTGGCCACAGCCACTCTGGGCGGCTTCCAACATATATTACTATATATGTAATAGTAATAACTGCTCCTTTTCCCTTATGGGGTACCCAAGAGCCCAGTGTGGTGTAGTGGTTAAGAGCGGTAGTCACGTAATCTGGGTAACCGGGTTCGCATCTCCGCTCCTCCACATGCAGCTGCTGGGTGACCTTGGGCCAGTCACAGTCTCTCAGCCCCACTCACCTCACAGAGTGTTTGTTGTGGGGGAGGAAGGGAAAGGAGAATGTTAGCCGCTTTGAGACTCCTTAAAGGGAGTGAAAGGCGGGATATCAAATCCAAACTCTTCTTCTTCTTCTTCTTCTTATATAGAGTCCTTTTGTAAGTTTTCTATCGGTAGGAGAAAATAACGGAGAACAGCCAGAGAATATTGAGAAGCAAAGCAGCTAGTAAGCCTGATCTTTATTAACTGTTGTAACAGGGTGCTCCCCTACACGCAGGAGAGAGGAGGAGGACCCAAAACAAAGGAGTGCCTGCCTTTATATAGACATTTTAAATTGTCCGCCCTGGAGTCTGTCCCCAGAAACATCATACATACATCACGAAAGGGGTGTAGCCCAAGACCACCCCCCAGATTCATCATACCTACATCACAGAAAAGGCGGTCTACAACAGAAATCTGAGTGCGTTGTTTATCTCCTCTCTGGCAAGTTACCTGATTGCATTATTTGTGTTTTGGCCACTCTTTTGTTATTATAACTACTTAATTCCTGAATCTAGGTCACAGGTCGCAGGCTCACATCCTGTTCATATCTTGAATGTGCCCTTAAGACAGGATTTGCGAGGAAAGAGACAATGTGGAGGTTTCCCACTTTGACCTTGCAGAGAAATATTTGAGGTCAATTTGTTCAGACAGGATTTGCGAGGAAAGAGACAATGTGGAGGTTTCCCACTTTGACCTTGCAGAGAAATATTTGAGGTCAATTTGTTCAGGACTTTTCTATGGGATTTCAGACATGTGGTTTATATATACAGTTATGAACATTTATTTTATATATATATGACCTTAAAATTCTTATAACAATTGAAACAAAACATTAAACATCAAAAACTTCCATGTACAGGACTGCCTTCAAATGTCTTCTAAAGGTGGTATAGTTACTTATCTCCTTGGTTCAGGGTCACATAGCTCCATACCCTCCAAAATTTTTCCAATGAAAATAGGGACGTCCTAAGAAAAAGTGAAACATTCCAGGATCAAATCAGAAACCATGATTGCTTCTGTAGAGTCTGTCCCCAGAAAATTGGGGGGTGAGTGTGTCTGTGGTGGGTCTAGAGCAGTGGTTCCCATTAGCTAAATACTGCTAAACCCCCTACTTTTGACATCTCTATGGTTATTTTTGCTATGTGAATGGTTTCACGAACTTCCTGGGGCCAGGGACCACCAGTTGGGAACCATTGGAGTAGAGGAAATGGGTAGAAAGAGCCAGGGCCACAGATTCAGAAGCAGATTTAAAATAATTTACTGTAATTTGCTTTAGACTGTTTCGCAGTGGCGCTGTGGGTTAAACCACAGAGCCTAGGACTTGCTGATCAGAATGTCAGCGATTCGAATCCCCGAGACAGGGTGAGCTCCTGTTGCTCGGTCCCTGCTCCTGCCAACCTAGCAGTTCGAAAGCATGTCAAAGTACAAGTAGATAAATAGGTACCGCTCCAGTGGGAAGGTAAATGGCATTTCCGTGCGCTGCTCTGGTTTTGCCAGAAGCGGCTGAGTCATGCTGGCCACATGACCTGGAAGCTGTACGCCGGCTCCCTCGGTCAATAAAGCGAGATGAACGCCGCAACCCCAGAGTCAGTCATGACTGGACCTAATGGTCAGGGGTCCCTTTACCTTTACTTTTAATGCTGTATTTTATATTGCTGTAACCCACTCTGGGACCTTCTGGTGAAAGGTGGGTAGTAACAATAACAAAAGGATGACCAGTGGGTGACAACTGATAAGTGGCACAGAAGGTCCTGTAGCTTCTCTTGTTTCAACACAGGCACTGTATTAGAAAGACAAGCACCACCTCTAGGTTGATAGATGGCAATGCTAGGTATGTATAAAAGACCCAGATTTTAAAGAGCCAGGGGCTGGAAAGAAGCAATTTGTATGTTAATAAAAGAATTGCACTTCTTTCTGAGAGTGCAATTGCTCATTGTCATGGCTATCTTGCATGATAAAATTAGCTCTTTAGGTTCTGTGAAAACACAGAATGACCTTCATTTCACTCCCTTTCTTGGAATGCTGGTTGCATTAAATACTCTTGACAGAAGTTTCCTAAAGGATGCAGAGGAAGATAAAACAGGTGATGGTTTGTGAAACCAAAAGGACATAAGAACTGGCCATATTTGTGTTTACATAAGCTGTTGTAGCCTGGCTGTTCCATATCCCAGTTTAGAAACATGTTAGGTTAAAAGTTCCTGGTTTTAATTCCACTAAGAAAGCAGCTTCGGCCATTGATAATCTAAATAACAATGACTCTTAATAAGAATCTCTACTTTGTTGAGATGTCAAGCCAGTTCAAATTACCTAAGAACATCTCTGGCAGCATATCCTCTCAAACTCAGCAAAGGCCCCAAAACAGATGAACAGGAATGGATTCCTAAGACTGTGGAAAATTTTAGTATAGCTCTATTGGCCTTTGCTAATGACTTTAAGAGGAGACATGGGAGGAATTCCTGCATTCCCAAACCTAAATTAAGTCTAGATGAATCCTGTAAAAATATTCTCTCTCTCTCTTTCTTTTTCTTTCTCTTTCACCTTTTAGCATTTAGCCCTCCCAAGGCAGTTAAAAAAATTAAAACAGAACTAAATAATGAAATACATTAACACACCAGCACAACACAGCTTTAACCCAAGGAAGAGTGAAACAAGAATCTATTTAGGCATATGGCCAATGCATATTGGGCCATGCATACTCTCTAGAGAAAGAATTCCATAAGTGTGAGGCTACCACCAAAAAGGCGCTGTCTATGGTACTTGTTTCATAAAGGATGAACCTTATTAGAAAGGCAGAAAGGAACGCTTAAGACTAGGATGGGTTTGTATCAGTGCAGGAAGGTCTTTAAGCAACTGATAGCTTAGCCTTAGAACTTCAAACGTTATAATCAGCACTTGAAAGTGATCTCATAAATGAATAGGTAAGCAGTGCAACTAGCAACAATGCCTCCTACAAGCATTCTAGCAGGTGCATTCTGTAGCAATGGATGCTGCTCCACTCATATGTAGACATAACAACAACGTGTATAGTTGATGCAAGATCTGCTTTCCTCAGACAGGGCCACAACCCAAACGGGAAACAGATAGTCATACACGTCCATAGATAATGCTGAATTCAGAAGAAGACTCCCAGACTCTATGCTTAGCTTTTAAGGCAAACCTCCAGCCCGTTCAAAACCACTTGCAAACTTCATACATCATATATTGTGCAATGCACCACAACACTTACTTTCACTGAGCCACCAAGATGGGCGAGCCTTTTTTAATTAAGAAAATAAACAATATTAATAATTCATACATAGTTATTATATAAATATTTCATCCTTTCTGTATGCAATAACAAATAATGACTAATGTGCTTTCCCCTTCCCCAACAACTCTGAAGTGGCAGGGGGAAAGAGGATGAGACACCCCCCCCCAACACACACATATTATTAAAAAGGAAACTGTGCTGAGAATCCACTTCTCTAATACGTGGCATTAAGCATTCTCAATGGCTCTAAATGAGATGAGCTTTGTTTCATCCTTCCCTTGGGCAACATTCAGAGCACTCTAGTATGTTAACAATTGTGCATCTTAAAAAGACACTGGGTGTTCAGAGACTCCCTTATAGAACTGTGATGTTAAAATTTTGCCTTGGATGATCTAGTTGGATGGGCCAAAGGTCAGCTGTGTGTTTTGTTTTGTTTTAATGTTGCTGGTCTTAAAACTTAACGATGTATATTCCTAATGTCAACTTATTTCTGTTAGAATGATTAAGCACCAGCAAGGAGAACCTTACACAGTTTGGAAGGGGAGCATTATGGGGTAAAATGTTTAAGCATGAGGAAAGAGGCCACTGTCACCTTGAGAGCAGAACAGGTCTGTTTCACAAAAGTGTACATATCTTTTTTTTTTGCATACCACTATACTTGCTAGACAATATTTCAACTGTGTTTTCCCTGGACACACCCTGGACTGGTGTGTCTCCTGTTGTAAAATGTCATTTTGAGATGAGAAACATGTCACCATTAACTCTTTTGTTTAGATTATATTTAAGTTTAGACAAAGCAGGGCATTAAATTTTAGTCCCACACTTTTCTGCTCCCCTTTTGCTTTTCTGTTTTGACCTTCAGTGTCCTTACAACAGCACAGTCACTCTTGTTCCCATCTTTTGTGTGAATTTTTGCCACAGTCTTGTTGAGATTCCTTTTCACTGACAGCAGCTGCATAGCTTTCCAATATTCCATGACAGACTCTTTCCCACCAACAGAATATTCATGAGAATTCCACAGAAGTCATTGAATTTTGGGCTTCACAAGTAATAGGAGATAATCAAACCACTTTGTAAATTAATATGTAGGATGTGTCTGCAGAATTTATATAAATATATGCAAATGTCTTTGTTAAACTGCATTTCAGTGCAAACAAATTTGCCTTTCTGTTACTCAGAATGAAATAGGATTTACTTTAGAATTTCCTTGAGCAGTGTGAGACTGAAGGTACTGAACATTGTAATGGTATCTACAGTAGGTACTCAGACCTGTTCAGTTGCTAAAGCTTCTTTCAAGACATGAGGAACTTAGGAGTTGTTACACCTGAAGTTATCAACATTTTCTCAAAATTACAAAATTACAATTTTGGTCCCTTGATTAAAGCTAAGCTTATGTTACCACAGTGAACATTTCTATGCCTTAAAAATACATGGTAGCATCTTCAGATGATAACCCTGTCTGCTGATTCAATGAGTTAAATGTCTATGTGTATTATACCACACTTCAACAGAGCAAGGGAGATTGGACGGGTACACCATTTCATGACCCTGCAAGTCCAGAGAAACTGTAATTTTAAGAGCTTAGATATAAGAAGGAATCTGGACATGCTTTGCTTGTTCAAGTCCTGCATCAGGCAGTTGGCTGTCCAAAGACGTAGGAGAAATAAAAAAATTAGATGGGGCTAGGGCAGCAAGTATCACTGGAAGAGCCCTGTGTAACACACACAAACGAGAGAGAGAGAGAGAGAGAGAGAGAGAGAGAGAGACCCTATAATTATACCTGTAAGGTTTTCCAGGACATGATAAGATCTGTAATCATGGCATATTAAAAAGATCAGCACAATCAGCTCTCTAATAGAGGTACCCAAACATAGGAGAAGGTAACAGCAAAATCATTTCCCAAGCTTTCCTAGTTACAGATGGTAGATGATAGTCTTTGTTGCCATGTTGAGGATCTTCACATAGGTGTTGTGGATTAGGGAATGAAAATGTTGCCTTGTTAAAAAGACTTATGGGAAATAACACCCCTCCCCAGGTTTAATGTCATTCCTAATGACAAGAGGGAAAGATTGGGGTGTAATTATATATTGGTTAATCATCTTGAGTGCAGTTAGTGAATACCCCAAATCAACAATGCTTTTGGAATGTTTCTTTTTTTAGATAGAGTGTTGAAATAATGCTACTGTTAGGTCTGCAGCTCTAGGATTAATGGAGACAAATGTGTTTCATTTGGCATAGCTTGGAGAGATGCCCACATGTAATGAGCCACACATTTCCCATTATTGCAATGCACTGACTTGCATTTTTTAAAACAAACCTGTAGACTCTGAAGTTATTGCTCCTCTTTCTTATTTTAAAACCCCTTGGAGGCTGACTATCTCATTAGTCCTATAAACCCAAAATTCAATCAGATGAAGTTTAATCGATAGGGCAAAACAAGGTGTGCATCTGGCAGAAAGGACAACACATGTCCTCAAGCAGCTCTGAGGCTTAATAAAAAGGAAAAAAAGTCAAATGTTGCCATTAGCCTACATTAGCCTTCCCCTACCCAATAACCTGCATATTTGGATATGAATTATAGCTTCCAGGAAATATCTTTTTACAAAGACTAGTGCAGAATTGCTAAATGAGAAAGGTCAGTTTGTTCAAGTGGCATGACTTTAAATTTCTGGTTGATTATCTATAGTGGAGCAGATTCACAATTGCATTGGAGTTACAAAGTTTTACTCTAATTCCCTGGTATAAATCTGTTTTTTGTAGGTCAGCCTTCCCCAATTTGATGCTCTCCAGATATTTTGGACTACAACTCCCAACAGCCCCAGGCATGGCTAATGGTTAGGGTTGAAGGAGTTGTAACTAAAACATCCGAAGTACACCAGGTTGGGGAAATCTGAAATAGGTTATTCAACAAACCTGACACTTAGGAAGATGAACTCCTGATGATGATACAACTGAATCCAGGAGAAAGCTTGCCACTGACAATATTATTGCAGGCCTCAGCCCTGAAAAGTTTACCGTTCAGATAGACCAAGAGGTTTGATGTTAGGTGTGAAAGGAGACAGGGAGAAGAAATCACAGGAGATGAGATTCTATATCATATCTCTATCATTCTGCGTGTATGCTATTGGCTGTCAGTTGAGTATTTGTAACATAAAATGGTTGCTTCAGTTGCATAGACTCCACAGGTTGTATCCAATTAAGCTCTACACAGAGTAGACCCATTGAAATAAATGGACCTTATTAATGGACATGATGAACTTTCAGTGGGTCTGCTTTGAGTATGACTAGTGTTGGATACAATCTAGTAAGTCTATTCCAGCAGCCCACTGAGGACTGCCTTGCTAATAGAAGTACAGAATGTACCCAGCAAAACATTGGTACTTCTGTAAGAAAATCCTGCTCACACAATGCACTTCAGTACATCTACAAGTGGTTAACATGCAATTTAAAGTTTTTTCCCCTCACTTTGTTGCCCACATTTTGGGGAAAATCTGAATTAAATGAGGGCAAAGAGTGGGCTGCCAGTTGAATGAGGACATTGTGTGGAAAATGTGAAAAACATGCACGCAGGTGATGCCTCATATCCATTTTAAACTGTCGTGCGTACACAGCCTCAATACCAGCAGTTGGGGAACAATGGTGGGAGGGAACTATTGTCTTCATGTTTAGTTTCTAGCGCTGCCCTGGTTCTCCAGAAGTTGCTTAGTCATGCTGGCCACATGACCCGGAAGCTGTACATCTGGGTTAGCGGAGTCTGTAACCTGAAGTGTATGTAACCTGAAGTGTATGTAACCTGAGGTACCACTGTATAAGCCTGTGACTTGATCCAGCACAGCTCTCTTATACTGATCATTTATGAAACTGTGGACCCATAGATATTGTGTGTTTACTTGGAAGCCCCACTGCATTCAATGTGGTTATGGGTTAAACTATATTAAAGGCATGTTTGAATTCCATGCTTGAGAGTCCCCACAGTATTTTCTTTACAAAAAAAAAAAAGCAGTTGCATTGCCCCCTCATCTGACTGCAACCACAAAAACTAGACCAGATTGAGGTACCCATAGCTACCTTTTAAAAATACAGACATAGATGTGGAGATCCTAAACCCAAGATTCTAACACAAATTAACATGTAGCTTGATGCTTTTTAGCAGGTAAGGATGGCACTACTAATCATGTCTGCATCCTGTCTCATATTAATATTATTGTATGATTCACATGAGTTCTTTACATTAATGTTTTTAAATAATGGGTCAGATTTTGTTAAAACATTCAGTGTGCTTTTTGGTTATATTACAGCCCAATCAAAAGTTGTGCCAACTTCTGATTTATTAAGGCATTGTGCCACCTTCCTTTTGCCCACTAAATTGAAAATTCGCAAGACAGGGTTCCAATCCTTTTAAAACAGAAGACAATTGTTTAATTAGTGGAATATTCAGTACTTAATTACAGTAGACAATTAAAGCCAATTAAATTTTGGCAGTCTCTTCACATAAGCGTAAATGGGTCTTTCTGTGATAGATTATGACATGGGAACCCAAGATACAAAATGAAAATACTTCATACATCAGCACTTTGTAATTTGGCAACGAAGCATGACCCCAAAGTTACTAGCCATTGTGAACTGTTTGCCTTAAAACAATGTTTTACTCTTTTCACATATTCTATTTTTTAAGGAAGTATAGCATATGCATGTATATAGCTATACTTGGAATGAACTTTGGCTGGAATGGAAATTAAGTTGTTCAATAAGTTAAATGCTTCAAATCAGGCTAAGAACTTTGACTGAATTAACAAATGAAAGATTAATAATTCAAGCTTCTCACCACTTGGTGACAAGAAGGACTCCAAGAGACATTTCAGTACATCTGATTCCATTTGCAGCAGGTGGCAGCACAGAGCCCCTACTCTATTTCAGTCAGTATCACCCATCTGTAACTACTCACAGAAATATATACAGTCCAGGGCTTCCACTCACACAGGAGAGCTTTTCAAACCCCCTCTTAAGGTTGGGGGTCCAAAGCAGTATTCTGAGAGGTGTGAGACACTGCCACCTCCCCATATGCATGCAGATATATAGTGGAGTTTGGATCCTGACCATTTATAACAACGATGAAAGCTGTCTTTTAAATTTATTTATTTAATGAGAATGAGCCTTAATATGCAATGTTATGCTGGCTCTGTGTAATTAAATGCAACGTATACATGAGAAAATGCATTTATACAATATACTGTAAAATCATTTCAAAATGTGCACTGCAACATTTATTACCACATATATCAATCAAAATTAGACACATATGAGACTTACATGTGATACAAAAGGAAAGAATATCACAATGCAGACAATTTTTTTTTTAAAAAAACACTTTTTCAGATGTAACAAACCTTATTAATGGAACAGTTTTAAAACAGATAGAAATCAACTAGGTTGACTATTCCACATCTTCTGAACAAAGTCTTTTGCAATTTGATTTTTTTCATACAATCACATGGCCTTGCTTTCACAGCTGTGGAAAAATAAAATACATAATATAACTATGTTGTCATGCTCTTTGCAATTTAGAACTACCATAAAGATATAGTGGCAAAGAGGAAAAAATCTTCAAAAGTTGAGTAAAACAATCAAAATAACAACTAATTAGGCAGTGCCAAGAATGTTTTGTGTGTTTCGTACTACCCCTAAGCCAACACTATTTCTAAACATATTCTCACATAGCCATACAATGCTTCACATTGCATAATACATACCTACACAAAAGCTGCAGCTTACAAAAAACAAAGAGAGTTTAGGAGTTATAGCTCATGAGCCTCTGAGGATGAGAGGGCTTATCTGCACCATACTCTAGCTTCTGGTTTGGTTGCTGTTCCCAAATATTGTGGGATAACCAGCCTCACATAAATCTAATTAAAACATGAAGTGATTAATGCCATAGAGTAAGCTCTCCTGTCAGGTTTAGCTAGGCCACTCCTCCTTACATTGGGAGGAGGGTAATCAAACCTACTGTTACCCATCAGTCTACCTGAGAAGCTCAAATTGTGAAAAGGTTTTGAGCTGGTTGCTGTAACTCAGACTACATGGCTCTTACAAACCATTTTTGTGTTCCTTTGCCAATAATTTCACCACTGTAACTAATCCAAGTTTTACTGCTTTTGTTTTCTGGCTGATGCATGGAAATGCACATGAAACTGACCTTTGGAGAATTTGTAAGTAAACCATTTTTAAACTTACTGAATGTGGGGTCTTTTTCTAAGCTAGAGGAAGATGGGAACTTTGGAAGGAACTTAGAAAGTCATATTTTAAAGGTCTAATAGCTTATATTTCCATGCTTTACTTTGCTGCACATTTTGTGATTTTAAACTTCTGCTGGGATTCTCTCACCAAATAATAGTTGCCCCAACCTTGGATCTTGACACCCAGGAATTCTCCTTTTGTATATCTATAATTTCCTTGTAACCAACACATATTGTTCTACAAGGACCACACATCTGTTTACTTTTGTTTTGCATTTTGTGTTACATTGCCATTTTGAATATACTGCCCATGGCTTTGCGTAAGCAACGCAGATCCCTCCCTGCCCCCCCCAACCTCTGACCATGAACTTTCCAGTGGAAAGAAGGTAAATTCATGTTCTGCGCAGGGGGCTTTTTTTGTATTTCTGGGCTTTTGTCATATTAGATTTATTTGCACATCTGTGTAGAGATGGGTCTTTGCACTCTAACAAAAGAAAAGTACTAGGAATGCTTGAAAACAAGGAAATACAATTCTTGGCATGTGGTAAGTAGTGCAAAATAGCTGAGAAGCACCATATAAGTAAAAATCTAGTAGCAAATAAAAAAACCTTATGTGATATTTATTTCATCAATAGCTATGATCATAGGAAGGGGTATAATAAAAGAAAGTACAATTTAGTGCTTACATACCAGTTTTTTCTTTCTTTCATCTCTAAATACTTATTCTAGTTTGATAGCTTACTGGTTCTTAGTTTCTTTGGCTTTGAGTAACTCATTTGTTTTTCCTGCCAACATGTTAAAGCATTAAAGCAAATTACATTTACAATTAAGAAAATCAAAATACTTTGAACTGAGTTGCATTCAGCCAAGAGCTACCCTAACAAATGTCATTCCTACCTATTACATATTTTCATGCTGAAATATTGAAGTAATGAGCATACAACATGTGACTAGCAAAACATCTAAGATATCATTCTAAACATTTTGATTAAGTTAAAATCAAAACCAGCCACATTTTTTTAGGCCATGGAATTGAAAGGTTTTACTATAAACAAGTAAATATTTCAGTCAAAATTACCATGTAATGGAGAATCAGAATATGGGACTGGAAAGTATGAATGATATTCTAGAATTAATTAATTTGCTAAAAAACCCAAACCTCCTATAAACATTTCTGAATAAGACCTTGTTCTTAATGTGGTGCTTTCCATTATCTGTTTTATGGATGAGTCAATACGGCAAATTCCCTCTCCTTGTTCTTGCACTAACATGCCTATAAATGGTATTACTAAACCTTTAACTGCTGTCTTTTCCCACTTCTGTTTGATGCAGATGCCGAGTGTGTTTCCATCTTTGACAAAATCTGAATTGAGTTTGTATCTTTGCAATGGGATGACTTGTTTGTCTTTGGTATCTTAAAAAAAAATATTATTCCGCCATTAATTTACAATCATACATGATTACAAATGTCCTTGGAAACGGAACTTTAAAAAATACGTATAGTGTGATGTGTCTTATCATTACAGTACATTCTGTGGAAAACTGTTAATCTTTTTACTGTTAATTTTAATTCTTTTTACTTGTTTTTAACTGCTCTTATTGATCATATTTCTTGTAAACCACTCCAAGTTTTACTACAAAGTGGTGCCGTATATAAATTTTGTTAAAATAAAAGGAATGAGAAGAAAACTGGAAAGAAAGCATATGCCTTTGGCAAGGTAGTTTACATGTTCAGTGCTAGCCCTGAGTATAAGGTTTTGAATTTTACAGAACTCCACTGAAAGTCTGATTATGCCATTTAATATACATCTTAAATGTACATTTTGTAATACTTTTAATTCTCTTTTAAGAGTGTCATGCTAATGTCAAAGACAATATGAGCTGACCTTGCTTTGCCATCTAAGGAAAAAAGTGGTCAAAATGTACCGGTAATCTATGCGGTGCAACCCAATAATACTCTTACTGAAGTTAATGAAAAAATGTTATTCATTTGTCTGGTAGAAAAAGACCAGCATCAAAATAAATGAAAAGGGTATTCTCACTTACCCTTCAAAAAGCACATAGTGAAAAACTCCCAGGCACTTTCTCATCTAGGCGCTGATCAGGTTGAAGCCTTAGTTTTAACCATGCAGTATCAGTATGGTGTTCAAATTATTTTCTAAGGCAGAAGTAGCTAAACTGTGTTGCCCTCCAGTTGTTATTGACTCAACTCCCATCATCCCAACAAGCATAGGTAAGTCAAGGATGATATGGGTTGTGGTCTAGAAACATCTGGAGGACCACAAGTTCCACATCCTTTTCTAAGGACACATCTGCACAGATTTGTTTTATTTTCTGTTGGGCTCAGCAGCGCTAATTAAGCCCATATGATTCCCACAGGCCATATAGCACGCACACACAGCCTGAACTAAGCACCTGATATTCAGATAGGGAAGGAAGGTACTTGTAAGAAACTGCTGGCTAAGCATGGGTGGCACAACCAATACCTAAGACATATACATGAAATTTGACACAAATTGACCCCCCCCCTTCTTTCTATGCTGTCTTTGTATGAATCAGCAGTATGAGGAAACTCCTATGCTGAAATGGATTAAATACCTTTATTACTTGGTATACCTGTAAGCAGTTGCCCTGCAGATGATGACTAGAAGTCTTAATGGTATCTTTCTGGGATATGGCTAGTGATTCTTTCTGATCTCCTTGTTTGGCCCTACTGTGTACTGAGCTGCATAAACTGTAAGCATTCATTTTCTCTTCTTCAGTTGAGCTTTGTATTTGATTGTGAAATATTCTGGGATTTCCCTCATTCACACCTGAGTGAGACATGCAGGGATAGGATTTCTTTGACTCATTGTTCAGGGTATTCTGGCTTGTTCTGAAATTTGAAGGTGTATTCAGATGCTGATGGACAACTGATACATGATGCACTGCAAGGTCACTAGGTGATTTCAAAGAGGAATTTAGTCTTATGGATTTGAATTTACTTGAATCCCTGTCTAAAACTGCTCCATTAGCTAAAGCATAATTTGCCAAGTGTCCATAATTCTCATTTTTCTCTTTTAATGCAAGTTTAGTAGACTTAACACTGGCTTTTCCAGTCTGTATCTGAAGAGCACTTCCGTTTGTAGTATTTTTTAATGATGCATCACGTAACAATTTCTTAACTTGATCTGTACTAGGCTTGAATACAGCCAATTTAGCAGCTGTGTTCATTACTTTAGAAGCATTCTGTTTTTTCTTTTCATGGGTGGCCTTTGTGGCCTGCTTATCCATCTGCAACAGCTTTCCTTTAAAGATGGGTATGATTCTGGTAGAATAATTTCTTAAAGTATTATTTGACGTTTTAAAAGATACATTTGAGTTTAGCATTCTTGCAGATTCTTCTGAAGTTTTTTCTTGTTTCCTGCTATACACTTTTCTCCCTGGAGCCTCAATGTTCTTGTCTTCTGCTAGTAAACTGAGATTAGTAAAAATATCTGTTTTTGGTTGGTTGGCTTTAAGCTCCATCTTGTGGCTATTTTCTATAGCACATGCTGAAGGACTGAGCATGCCTTTTTTTTGAATTACTGGTACTTGAGTCAAAGTTACCTTGCAGTTCCTTTTTCCAGTGAGATTGGCTGGTTTGGAGCTAACTTTCTAAAAACCGAGAAACCACAAAGTAATTTGAAATACATTGTGTACCATTAACAGGTTTTGTATACAACAATGTTTGGGGGAAATCTGAATTACTTGGGGCAGGAGGTGTGGGCTGCTACTTGAATGAGGACAACATTGTGTGGATGAAGTAAAAAAACAAGCAAGCATGCAAGGCATCAAATCAAATAAACTATATAGTTTAAGACTGCTAGGTGTCCTGTCATGTTGGGGGAGGATGCCATATAAATAGCACAATGATTAGTTTCTGAAGTTCTTGCTAGTTTCTGAAGTTATCCCACAAATCAGTGGAAAACTGCTCTTAATAATCAGAGATCCTAACTAGGAAGACCTAGAATCATTTTAGGCACATAACTATTTGCAGTTATCATGCCAGCAACAAGAGCAACCATCACATATCTGGTTGTCACAGTAAAAATTATGTGGGCTGCTTTGGTTTCCACGTGACTGCTGTGTCTGCTTTAATTGTTCACCCTCTTACTTCAGCCACTTCATATATTATCCCACTGTTATAAGAGCAGAAAGAGATGGCTTCTATGTGCCACAATGGCAAAAACCAAAGTACAGAAGCTGTCTTCCAAAGTTTCTAAAACTATTCCCAAGATCCACTAACAATACATCCAGGAATTTCAACAGGAATATTTAAATAGCCTTTACCTGTACAGATGATTGGGTAAGTTCTTTGGTGGCATATAATGCTTTGCTTATCATTTTAACAGGAAGCCCACAAATGTGTGGAATGACAGTCTTCAGATCAGCAGCAAAAGCACTTAGAACACCTTCTAAATCTACTCTAGGAAAGTACTGCACTGGCTGACTTCGTATGCAACTGAAAGGATATCTGAGCTGGTGTTAAGGACTGAAAGAAATTGTTTGAGAAATATACATAGAGAAGTTGCTTCATTCCTTGTGCAATGTGTATGATAAAGACAGGGGGTACAATCTCCTGCACAAGGTCTACTGAAATGAATGGAAGCTGCACACAAGTGCCCCTTTCCAGCTCTTGTTTATTGCAACAAGGCTTTCACTGGGAAATTTTCCTTGATTAAGGCCATGCTATATCTGCACCTTAGCAAGAATTGTGAAGAATGGGATCATTTGGCAGTTAGCACCACTGGCGCTCAAAAGTGTGTGCAGACTGCAAAAGGGCAAACACATAACTGTTGACAATGACCATTTAAACTTCCATAACAATTGATGTAATTGATGCACCTGTGCTAGCAAATGATGCATCTGTGCTGATTCAACTTAAAACTGAAATGGAGCACAAATAAAGTGAAGACAATTTGAATCAAGATTTAACAAAACAAAATAAGTTATGTTCATATGTATTTCAGTTATCTAAAGAATAGTGGTTCTAGTTCATGCAGTGCTCTGCAGCTGCTGCGATGCTACATAGAACATTACAGTGCAGCACAAAGAATTCTGTTTCTGAAAAACCCACCCTTTACTTACTTTAAAAAATAAATTTTGGGCCATTATGCTTTTTTCAAGCATGTTTTTACAACTATATAGATTCTGCCTGCTGAAATATCAGAAGCTGGGTAAAATGTTCTAATAGTCGGGATAATATTTCAGTGGCCTTCATACCTCCTTCTCCCTCCCAATGAAGATAAAAATCAGGATAAATGATTCAAAACAAGAAAAAAAATATCTAAATTTGTACAGAATTTAGGTCACAGGATTTAGCTTTTTGGTGTAGAATTTTGATTGTGTGTTTATGTGACCATTTGAAAAATGATTTATAACTCAAAGAAGATGAAATTATGTGTATTCAGAGTGGTGATAACTATTATTTGCACTTAACAAATGCTGAATGGGAAATAGCCTTTTATGTTCTCACTAAAATCAGAGACTTTAAAAGGGCTTATGTTATATTATGTCACTTTCATTTACTATGGAACTACTTGATAATTTTAACTACTGAGCTTGATTATTTTATGAAACTTTGTGTATAGCAGGTTTGGCCCATAATCTTAGGTAGGTGCCAAAAAGGAGAAACAAATTAATACATAAATATAAAGTTTATAAAAGATATGTGAATAGTTGCTCCCCTATCAGTTTGAAGTAAACGTTGCAGTAAATCCCAGGATCCTCCGGAAGAATATAGCCATACTGAAGAAAATATATATACATAAATAAAAGGAGGTTAAGAACTTGCTATATAAAATAGTCAACATTGAACAAATTATGTATTTGCATTCACTTACCAGATTTTCCCAGTGCAGCTGCAAATCACTATATGACTGGAATGGAGTATCGGGTGGAATTAGGTGGCTAATGCTTATGATCTGACCCATTTTCATGCTGTGCAGAAGTAAGGAAAGAAAACTAAAAAATAATAATTCCATGCCATATAATGAGATAGAAAACATAGTTACTTTCATGACAGATATGAATTGTGCTGGATGATCCTACAGTCCACCCACACCAGTGAGTGATTTACAGCATTGTAACTTAACTTGGCTAGTGAAACAATTTGCCTGTTTTACAGGAAGTAGATCAGAAACTGAACTGTCACTCTTTGTTTATAATTTAACAGTAAAATTTTATCTGCTACAAAGCTGTGACATTTTCGACAGTCTCTCATACAGAAAAAGCTGGTAACGCAAATTTATCTGCAGATATCACTTACAGTTTGATACAAGGAAAACAGATAGAATAAATTTTCCTATGGAAATGTGTAAAGATTAAAAATAGTATGCAATAAAAATAAAAATATAGACTTTGAAAAATTCCTTTTTAAAAAAAATAATGAATATGCCAATTGAATTTGTATGAACACTTATGAAAAGTCGACATTGGTCATGAAATGTTTTTTCTCCTTGAGTAATCAATTTCCAAACTAGCCATAATTACTAATACATATTACAGGAGATGTGTTGTTCATCTCATTAGCATTTCTTGTTGAAATATAAAAACATACCTTGGCAAAACATAGCACCAGTTACTTAAAATTGAGTATTTTTGAATGATAGCATTATTATCACTGTCAAATTTCTTTAAGATGTTTGCTGAAATATTAAATTCTTCAAGCTGAGAATAGAAAAAAATCAATAAAGTAATTTTTCAAAGTATCTGCAAACATATACGGCAAGTAAGTATTATGCATTAAAATAATTAAGGTACCATAAAAACCTATACAGCATTCATCTACTTATTATGAAATCAAAACTTCATGAGTACATTGGCTTATAACCAACACGGCACTAAGCAACAATCTCACCAGTACAAATATTTCTCTTTGCAGAATGGGACTCCCCATCCTGCACACTCACTAAATCTGTTCTGCAGATTACCCAACCCTCTGGAGCAGATTTGGAGAAGGTGTAGGGTAAGGAAGGGGAAAGTGTCATGAATAATAAATAAACCCCCAATAGGATGCAGACTTGCAGGCCTAGTTAAAATGCAAGTAGAAAACATTGATTTACTCCTGTACCTCAGGTGGTGGCAGACGTACTGTGAAAACTTCGACACTAATGCAGAGCTGAGTCTCTGATACATTGATGTCCATAACTAAAATAAAATTTGTAATATTCAGATAATTAATAGGCAAAACCATTGTGCTTAATTTTAAACGAAGTTTCCAACCAACAATTTACACTATAGGAATCTGGCAAATCCAAGAGCTTAAGCATGTAGCAAATAGCCATCCCGCCTTCTCTGTGTAGCCCTAGCACTTTTCCTGGCAAAAGGGTTGTTTGCAGCAGCTACAGTTGTTTGAGCTATAAGGGAATTTGAACCCATGCTTGAGGAAAACCATAGTGCTTATGGTTCCAGACATGAATTGCTGATCTCCTAAAGGTCACAGAATTAGTAGCAGTAGAGGGGCATTCTAGGTTTTTCCTGGTAGTTTACTTGTGCCTTGTATTGGGGAGTGACATAATATAGGCATTTTTGTCATCACTGCATGTTGACAACTGCCTTTCATGCACACGTTATGTGCAGTCATCTTACTGGCCTCTGATTGCCACTTGACAATGGGAAATATATGCATAATCTGCCTTCATGATGACTGATATACCAGGCTATTAAAGATACATGACAGGATTCACCTAATAAAACCCATCAGCAAGGGCTTCAGTGTGCCCAATGGGGCTTTCCCCCCTCCTCAGCCCCCCAAAATTGGCTCAGGGGGGTATTGAGAGAACCCCCAGTGTGTGGTGGGAGAGAGGAGAGGGATTGTTCCATCTGGCAAGCTGATATGCTTGTGCAGCCTGAACATTTGTAATAGCCTGACATAGCATTCCACCGAAAGATATCTTCATCAGGTTCCAACAAAGCAAACATAGTAGAGGTTCAGCTGGTGATCCTCTGTACCTGCATTTGATGCACAAATGATTCCATTATTTTTCAACCACACTGACATGGGTACACATATCACCAAAATAATTTCAGGTCCTGAGAGGGCAACATATATTTTCTTCAATCAATATTGTACTTACCAACTGCATTTTGCTTTCCCCTTTGTGACAGAAAATCTTTCCCTTAACAAATGGAATTGGTACATATTATAAAACAAATATGCCTGCTGCCTTTATAAAGCCTTTACAAATCAGTATTTTGGGAAGGATCTGGTTTCTCCAGTCTAAGGCTGCCTCAAAATAGATTCCTTCTGCAGTATGAAGCTTGGGTTCTCAAACATTTCACCCCCGGGGTCCACTTGAGATGACTAGAAGTTACTGAGACCCACAAGACACAGAATGGTGGTGCAGGGACAAAGCCAGAAAGAAAATGGTGCTAAATGGAAGCAGAGTTTGACATAATCCGTTGGCAATGATGGATATCATTTTCCACTGATATCTAATCCATTTTAGGAAATTCTTTGTCACAGCATTTTCCTTGTGACAAGGAGTTCCATAACTTAGCTTTCCCCAAGCTAAGCACAGACTGGAGCTGGAGGTACTATGACTCAAAATCCCAATTTTAGACAGAATTTGCTGATCCAGAGCATCTAAATCAGGGGTTGTCAAACCTTTTGGATCAAGGGACACATTTTTTTTTATTTTCAGAGAGGGCTGAGGGCACCAGTCACTAAACCTTTTATCTCACTCTTTAATTACCTTCAGCACCTCCTCTGGTCCTTTGGGGGTGGAAACTATCCTTACCTTTTCTCTGTCTCCTGGCCATCTTTATTTTGCATACAAGGAGTTGGTGCAGGCATTGGTCCCACCAAAAGGCTATGGCATGGCTAGGGAGTGGGGCAGGCTAGACTGTGCAGTTGAGCCCCACTGAATGAAAAATACAGTATCTTGAATGGAGTCATGACAATTCAAACAAGCTGACAAACTTGTCTAGGCTTTTCATACGTAGGGTTTTATATGGAAGTGAATATGTTTTATTTCTCAGAGTTGTGCTTTATCTTCTTTGAACCTGTAAATGCACAACTGTCATGTCAAATACCATTTGGCAGGAGTTCCGGTAGTGAACAAGCAGTGTGTGGTCTGATGAAATATGAACAAAAATTCTTGTTCTAGTCATGCTATGCAGTTTAGCTCAGTGCTATTCAGTCAGTGTCCTATGGGACCTTTATTCCTTTTTCTCAACTCTCCCAAACTAGTTAGTACTAGGGGAGGTGACTGCCCAGATCAGAAGGAATATGCAAACATGGGTATTATAAGCATTTTCTAAAGTAACACTTAAAATTTCCTTAGGATCACTTGACAAAAGAAGATCTAAAGCTAGCAAATTGGCAATGTATGCAGAAAACAGCAAATATATAACACTACATAGGACTGTGATTGTAAAAGGTAGAATAAATACCTTGTATCAAGAGATGACCAGCTTGGTTCCAATTAGGAGCAAGTTTGGCTATAAGTGTATAGGACAGGCAGGTTTGAAAGACAGCTGGAACAACTCTCTCTGGCATTGCCATCTAGTGTGATAAACCAAAAAACAATAAAAAATACATGCTTTCTCTTTCAAAATATGCTAATCATAGAGCATACTGACACAGTATGAAGTTGATTGATCCTTGCAGCGAAGTACATTCCACTCTGTCTAGCCACAGCTCTTCTTTACCAAAGGGCCAAATTAAATGGGGTGACCAACAATTGCAATTGGCAGTTGTGGGAGAATTTTCTGTTTGGTAAAACAGATGGTTTGAAGGGCAGGATACAGATCAGGACCACAGTGTGGGGAGAGAAGAGATGTAATCCACTGCCTCTGCCATGGTTTTTATCTTGATTGTCTCCACCAGGGAGGGAGGAGCTATTATTTGCAGGAGGGAAGCTGCCGGATAACAGCTGGGCAGGTGACCCATGGTGGGGACAAAGGGTAAAATATTATCTCCCACAATGTTGGTTCCAATCTGAGTTGTTATCTACTAAACAAAAAAACAATCATTCAGTTCCCAGTGATGTGATTGAAATATCTAGATTTGCCTTGGAAAGTGCTAACACAGCTTCCCAGTGTGCAGTAAATTACACAAGTTATTTTTCTTGGTTCAACATAATGTAGCAGTGTTGTATACTATTACAATTGTATAACATCTATGCTAAAAAATGAAGTGAAAATGTAAGCTCTGTACTGAGGTACAGTCCTTCAATAGCCACCAATTTACATGTTTTCTAATTTTCCTGGTTGGAGAGGAACGGTGGGAGAAACCAGCTGGGGAACCACCAAGGGAAGAAGACTCAGAGCCCAGAGAGTGGTGGTGGGACAATGATGAGTGGTCAGAGGGAGAAGACTGGGAAAGGGAGGTATTGGAAGCTGAGGAGGTAACAGGCCTTAGTGAGCTGGGAAAGTGTGTAACAGAGAGAAGTTCCGAATCAGAGGCAGAAGCTGAAGCAGGAGGTGGAGAGAGGCCAAGAGGCAGAGATGAGTCAGGCTGGTGAAGTGTCATGGGTGTCTCCTCCTGCTGCTGCAACAAGCTCCTCTCCCTCTTGTCTCCCTGAACCAAAGGCAGGAAAAGGGTGGAAGAGCGATTGGCAATGCACAAGTCACAGTCTCCGATTACTTGGAAATAAACCCTGGAGAAAAGGGGACTTAGACAGCTGTAGAAAGGCAGGGATCTTCCGTATCAGCAACTGATTCATGGGAACAAGACCTATTGGAGATAAGTTTCACCATGTGATTTACCGCTGGCTCACTCCTGAAATTCACCCTTTTCTTTTTCACTTTTCCTACAGAAAATTAGTTTTGTATTGATAGATAGCAGATCAGGGGGCAGAAACCTACAAAAACAGTTTTCTGTTGATTTATACTAATAGCAAACTCATTATCCAAGTGTGGATTCTTATACAGCCAAAACAGCAAGCTTGGGTGAACTGGTGAGGCATTGAACTGGTGATTAAAATATAATCAACTTGTGTTACTACAGGGAGTCCTAGGTAAACTGCCACCAGCCACTGGACTGGGCATTATAAAGAAAACTTTTCAGAGAGCTAGGTTTTATGGGAGGTATATACATTTAGCAAATAAACAAATCAAATAAGTATATGCAATTGCTAAACAATGTAACTAGGCTTAGAAACATTTTTATTACTTACTATAGATCTGTTTTTCTCTATATAAGCTTGAAATTTTCCTGACTTATAGAAGAGTATCTAAAACAAGCAAAACAAACAAATATATTACAAATAGATACCGTTTGGATACATTTAATGAAGATAATCTTACATTTTTTTGAGAAAAATGCAATTGATCTGTCCCATATGTAGAAATGTTGAAATTTTCTCTAAATGACAAAAATCACCACAAAGAAACGATGTTATTTGGTTTGTTCATGACAGTTGTTTGTCTTTAGAATCTTTCTAAACTCATGTATTTAAGGGAATAATCTTTATCTTTGTAAGCATGTACATTTGCAGCCCTGCTAAGGAGCCTCATCACTGGCTTGTTCTCTGGTATAATATGAGATAGAAAGAATAGGGGGTTAATGTCACAGATTTAGGGATTTAGGGGAGCGCTACTGGTTCAGTCACTTTGGGTGCAGAACTCGGAGTTGTTGCAACTATGATATAGAATGAAAGGTGGGGGGGGGTGGCTTGCTGAATTTTGGCATCACACAGGATGCTGTTGAAATTTGAGACCCCCAGGCCTACCACTGAATGTCTCCCAGTTTTTCCTCCTTGTTCTTGGCCTCCAACCTAACCAACCATTGTAGCCAGAATGTTTGTTCCTCAGCCATATGATCAACATTTAAATTAAAGATGGGAGGCCTCTCATGCTTTCTGTGGTTGCTTGGAGTCCTATAAGACTTTGGGGTCTTTAGGGAAGAGCCATGTCATTCCAATTGCCAGGGCAACCAGCCTCTATACTTTTCTGCTTGTACAGCTTCACCAGTTTACTGTTGCTTGGCAACTTGGTTTCAGTTTTCCAGATCTTGGATGGGGAGTGGCAGTTTATTCCCTGGGGAAATCTTGTCCTGGCAAACCCTGACTTCATAAGCTCAGACATAAGTGTGCTCAATATCTTGTCCAGGGGATCTTGGATCATCTATACTCTGAATTTATATATAAGTTACCAGAAATATTATTACTGACCGTCATAACCACTGAAATTTGATTCAATGTTCCAGGAACAGGTGAAGAAAGCACATCTTGATGCAGATGCAAGAGTTGCCTAGGTAAAGCATTCAAAACTTGTCACTAACCTCCACGATTCCATACTAGTAAAGCTACAACGCAAAGTACACTGCACTCTACAATTTTTTTTCTTTTAGTCAACATTCTTTAAGATGTTGCTTTACAGTCCTCTAAGTGTCCTCAGAATAACTGGCCATTAACTATGTATATTCTTTAATTCCATGTATCTTACCATAGATATTACCCATGGAAGTGAAGCACAGTTGATCAATTAGCAGAAAACAAAAATCCTAGCAAATGCAATTTCATATGTATGGATGCAATACCCAGTTTTATATGTAAATTCTACTGGCCCATTCTTAAGACCTGATGTGCCAGCAAGCACAGGTCCACGTGGTCTGAGGCTAGGCTACAATTTTTAGAGGGAGACTAAGTCAGGGGTCCTTTACTTTTGAAATCATTTGAAGTGATGCATATTGTGATAGTGCCGTAGTAGCATAAGTTTTGTGATGTCGTAACAAAATCTTTATTGAGTCTTAAATATTTAATAATGTGTCTTCATTATTGACTGGGTGCCTAAAACTGGCTTTAGTCAGAGGCAGCAAGTGCTTTATACACTCGCCTTCTTCTTATCATTTTGGCATTTATTAGTGTACAAAGCATCTGAATTGTGAAGAAAGAATATCAGAACTTGAGCTATACAGCAACTCTCACAGTCACAGCAGAGTGTTCCTTGGCTCAGCAAGCTGCAATAGGGTTGTGGGACCCTCCGCAGATAGTCTCAGTGCCTGTGATCTAACCATGATAAGCAACCTATATGTAAAAACATCAATGCATGCTTCCCCCCCCCCAGCATCATCATTCCCCCTTCTGCCATGTATCCACTATGAACTTCATTAGGATAGCAAAGGTACTAAAAATACAATAAGCAAATTTCCTTTACCTGCACATCTTCCTTTGTGCTGTTCTAATTTCTGTTGCTGCCAACTGAGAATTGAGTGTAACCTTCACGGCACAGAGTTTTCGCAGCTCAGGCAGACTGATGAAAAACAAAGACTGGCACGTAACGTCATTCATATTGCTTTGCTACAAGAACTGAGCTACAAGAACTGAGTAACCTCTGACCTATAACAAGGTGGAGGGTGGGAAATAATTATCAGAAAGGGTACATATAAATAAAGGCAAATTAATATAAGAAAGAGGAGGTAGGTGAGAAGAAGTTAGGTTTTTCAGTAGCATGTTTCTGGGGGAGGATTACTGTACTGCATTATACGGAGAGCTGCCTCTGAAGACAGTATGGAAACTTAAGCTGGTGCAGAATTCGTCGACCAGGTTGATTACCAGGGCAAAACGGTTTGAGCATATCACACCAATACTGGCCCGACTGCACTGGCTGCCATTTAGTTTTGGGCCCAATTCAAAGTACTGGTTTTGACTATAAAGCCTTAAATGGTTCAGGATAGCAATACCTCAAGGATCACCTCTCTTCATATGAACTGACACAGACCCTGTGATGACCATTTGAGGCCCTTCTTTGTGTGCTGCCTTTTCTGTGGTAGCTCTCTATTTGTGCAATGCTCTCAGCAGGAAGGCTCATCTGACACCTTCATTACATAGCTTTAGGCACCAGGCGAAAACGTATTTCTATAACCATGCCTTTGGCTGATTAAACATTCTATGGTCTTTGAAATGTGTGTGTTTGTGTGTGATTGGTTTTTGTTCTCATTTTGTATTTTTATGTTGTAATCTTCAGATGGAGGGCAGTATACAAAATTAATAAATTATCATGATAAATAATAATGGCATATGGGACTTCTGACTATAGAGCATGGCACATAGTAGAACAGAAAGCAGTTTTGTGAACATCAGTAGTGCCTTCTTTATTCAGTCATATCAAACAGAGCCAGAAGCAGCACACAAGCTGCTTTTCAGCCCAACTTTTCATTCACCAAACATCATTCTGAAAACTGAATACCCAAATATATGACCAAATAACCCTCAAAATTTAAGTACAGTAATTGTATATCACTGGTATTATTTGGTTATATATTCAAGCTGATTGTTGTGATGACCAGTAAGAGATTAGAACTTTGATTTGCTGAGGGGAGTTGATTGTACAGGAAAAAGGAGCTTTGTGTAGTTTAAACTAAATTCAAATTGTTTCCTAAAAACAACTGCCTAGGTACATATTTCTACCTAAAAAACTAACGTGGGAGCGCATCAGAAGTCTGAAGGAAAGCTTTCTCTTGAGGCTGAGGTAGGGAAGACTGTTGAAAATCCCTCATCCTTAATTGTTGACAGTTATGCTATTACGACATGACGACACTAGTAGTTCTACTTTTCTTGCAGTTCTTCCCTTACTTTCCCCCCTTCAGGCCTAACGTTACCAGAAAGATGAAAAACTTGAAAATCAGGAACTAAATCATGCAACCTTTCTCTTACAGAAGATGATTTTGGGGCAATCTGTTTATTCCTATATTACTTGTTCACAATACCCAGTGGTGGTTCTTATATGTGAATGGACAATCACAGATATTCCGTAATCCTGCCAGTGGGCATGACCCATGGCGTGGTGACTCAAGACACAGCCTTCTCGGTGGCAGCACCTTGACTACCTTGACTGAGGAAATACAATGGGCACTGAGGCTGTTAAGTTTCAGATGTCAACTACAAACACTTTTGCTCACTTGGGCTTTAGGGATTTTTTTCCTCAGTTTTTAACAATGTTGCTATTGCGCTGCTGTATAATGTTATGCTTAAAGCCGTACTGCTTGTAATTATTGTGTACAGCTGGTGTGCTTATTATCACATGGTTCCCTGCCCCGTCAAGAGGAAGGGTGGCATATAAAGAAAATAGTAATAATAATATATTCAGTGATGCTCAGTTGGGTCCATTCACACATTCAGCTGCCCCTCACAAAGCAGGCCCCTGTGGCTTATGGATGCCTATTGCTGTATGTATGCCACAGTCCTGTTGCCAGCCACCATTTGCCCAGAAAGTCTAGTTTGTCTCTGATGGTCAAGCTGCGAAGAGTTTTGAGGGCAGCCTTTGAATCTGTTCCAAAGATCTGAGCGTCCTGAGGTGGATCTCTCCTCTTACTGGGAGGGCTACCTCGAAAGACAGAGGGGAAGAGCCCCAGTGAGAAGCCGAGCATAGAAGCCACCTAGCAAGAAAAGCGCGGGAAACGTGAGGGGGGGAAGAACGTTACACAGGCAGAGTCCACTGGAAGCGCCCTCTGTGAGGGGAGCAATCCCGATGACAGAAAGTTGGGAGAAAATGGAGTCATGAGGGAGGAGACGGAGAAGGAACACGATATATGATATGAAGCGGGGGGGGGGGACTTTTCTGCTGAGAACAGAAGGAAACCGGCTCCCCGCCTCCTCTTCACAAGCTTCTCAACTTTCCCCTCGCAACTCTCCCGCGGGGTTTAGGAGGGAGATAGTGTGAGGGGGGAAATGACTAAGTACTTTGGGGGGGGGGTATGCGGAACAAGCCCCCGCTTCTTGCAAGGCAGCCTTGGATGTAGCGTCCAAAGTTCAGGAGAGGCGCCCGGTTCTGCAAAGGGCAACCTTTAGTCCTGGAAGGAGGCGGCGTCGGAATGAGGAACAAAGCAGCCCAGCAGCAATGCGACTTCTCATCTCCTGCAGATAACCTATGCTGTAACATTCCCGGGGCCTGCCTGCTAGGAAGCACAAGTGTTTTTCTCCTTGAATCGAGGACCCTTTCCATATCTCTCTCTCTCTGAAGGTCTTGCAATTGGTTAAAAAAAAAACACATTCCTTTTTACTGAGCCTCAGATCACATACAGTGCTGGACTTTCAAAGTTCCCTGAGTTCCCTGCTATACTGTGGTGCAATTTTGAGAGGGTTTATTTTGAACAAAGTCCCATTTGCTTATTTCTGCTAGCTCCAGGGGGTGATTTCCTTAATGACCATGGCAGAGAATCGTAACAAGAATTCTTGTTTGGATCCCAGAAAACTGCACTGTGTATGTATAGAATCCTAGAATTTGTAGAGTTGGAAGGGATCACAAGGGTCAATCTAGTTCAACCTCCTGCAATGCAGGAATCTAATCTAAAGCATCCATGTAGAAGTGTACAAGATGACATATTACTCCTAAAGTATTATGTATAATATATTTTTCTGTCTCAAGGGGATGGGGGTTCACCATTTCGGCCACCCAAATTTTAGGAACAACTGGCATGTAATGTGTGAATGCTATAGTAAGCATATAGATCTCTGCGTATTTTAGAAAACCATCTTCCTTTTGGTTTTTCAGCCAAACTTGTTTTTGGTTTTTAAACTAAACACTTGAATGTTTTAGACAGCAATCATATACTGTATCCACTCAACTGGGAATAAGCCCCTTTGAAAACAGTAGACCTATATAGCATTATACTGTTACTGAAGCAGTTTTTAATTCAAAGGAACTTTGTTAGAGACTAATGGAGTTCACATCAGATATCATACCTGCTCAATTGTGAAATATTTAACAGTTTTGAACTGACATAGTCTTGAATAGGTAAATAAGGCTCTAGAATAGAAAAACTGCCAAGAATCTTGCAGCACATTAAAAACAAATGACTACGATATAAAGTTAGAAACCTTTATAAACCAGAGCCTATTTAATTCAATTGCAACTGCTGAAACAGTGCTAGTGAGCAATCTTATGTACAAGAAGCTGGTGTAAAGCAAACCGGTGTAAATTAAGCTGATGTAAATTTATACGAGATCCAAACTCTTCAGCAGCAGGAGTGCTACTGTCTAAAGCCAACCTAAGTATGGCTGAGGGAAAACAAGTCTTTAAAATAGTGTTTGAGTTATACCATTGTTTCCCAAGTGGACTTAATACATATGTATCTATCAAGAACATAGATTCTCAGGCTTAATACCCTAGGATATTCAACCACTTCAGATGGTTGCATATTAATGAGGCCCACTAGTTACAAAATGTGGTACTGGGACTGAGCCAGTCAATATGGTGGCAGTTGGAGATAAAATTTGGCATTATATGCTGGCAATTACTTACACTACTGTCAACTGATACCTAATACATTTTTGGAAATTGGTAAATTCTTTGCCATAGTCTTTTTTTTTTTTTGTAGCAAGGAGTTCCATAGCCCAGCTTTTTTCAGACTAAGTGCAAACATTTGCTGTGAGGTATTGTGACTCTCCAATTTGGAAGAATTTGCTGATCCAGAGACTCTAAATGGATTCTTTCATATTATCTCTTACTACCTCCACATACCTCTCGGTGTATTTTATTTTTTTTTAAACCAAATTTCTGGTAATTTATTCTCCCATTCTCCAATTTGTACCCTATTCTCCCTGCTCCCCAAACCCCACTCTGCAAGTTTCTTTCATCCCTCCTCACTGGTCCTTTTCACTTCTCCTATAACAGCTTTCCTCTTTTATCCCTTTCCTTGCTATTCCCACTTTGTTTATTCATAATAAATATGAACTTCTTATCTCATTTTCTAATTTCCTTCAACATCTCTTCTGGCCCTTTCCCCTCAGGGGAAGCACTTCCTTCCCTTCTTTGTCTCCATCTACTCAGCATGTTCTTCTCTGGCGATCATTTGTAGCCAAGTAATATTGTCTTCCATAAATGTAAAGTGTTGCTGGTACTGGCATCAGTCCAACCAAAAGGCTATGCCACTGTTAGGGTCAGGGCAGTCTGTGGCACTGTGGCCCACCTGAAAGTAGCCCAAGGTGGGTTCCTGGCTGGCTCACTGTTTGAGAAACAGTGATGTAGAGAATTCATATCTTGCAACTCCATAAGGTGTCCAAAGCAGATAACAACTCAACCGCTTCTTACAGGTGCCACATAATACCGGTTCTGCATTTCAAAGAATCAATTTTTTTATTGTTGCAGCAGCTGCACTTGCCTACTGACATCTGGTAGGCTCCTCACTGTACTCTTTTAGGCACTTGCTAAAAGCATTTCAGTTTCAGCAAGCCTGCCCTGATGTTGATGAGAGTTTGAATCTACTTATTTTCATTCTGTTTGATTCTTCTTTTAATGTTAATGTTTCTTGTTGATATTATTATTATTTTGTTTTATCTGTTTTATAAACCGCTTTGAGGGTCGCTTTTACAATCAAGCGTTGTAACAATTTGCTGGGCAAAAGATAGCTGCATTGCAGGGAGTTGAACTAGAGACCCTCTTGGTCCCTTCTTACTCTAAAATTCTATGATAATTTTTATGAAATAAAATAAACAAAAAAGCAATACAGTAATAAGAAACACGTTTTGTAAGATGCTAAGGGGCTCCTTTTTGTTACATTGTTTATTGGTTTTTTTGTTTGTTTATTGATTTTTGTTGTTGTTTGTTATATAAGGCTGAAATCCAGGTAGCAACAGTTTAGTCTTCAATTCGCAGCATTGCGTGACGTGCTCTACTTCCCGATATCAGCGTGGATGTTGTGCTTTGGTTTCCCCTTTCCTAGCTCTCTTTTTCTATCAGAAAAGAAAGCCGCCGCCTTGAGTGCTTGGAATCTGCGGAAAGGACAAACACATAAACAAACAAACAAACAAACCTACGAGCCTCTCAATTCCCACATCCCACCCAATGGGCAGCCAGCTAGGGCAGCTTTCCCCGCCTTCCTGCCGAGAAGTGGGCGGTGCTTCGTGATTACGGAGCTGGCGGCGTAAAGGTTCGATCTGCGCGTGCGCGAGGAGGCGAGGCTGTCCTGGGTCAGAGTTCCCAGTTAAAGATCTGCCTCCGCTGCTGCGCCCGAGGGTCAGTATCTGCCAGGTTGAGAAGCGAAGCTAAGAGTTGGGGCGATGGCGAAGGTGAATGCTAGCGGCGACAGCAAGCCTGGAAAGGAGCCGTGGCGGGGTTGCTATTATACCCTCGAAGAGATCCAGAAGCACAATCACAGCCAAAGCACCTGGATCATCCTGCACCACCGTGTGTATGACCTCACAAAGTTTCTGGAGGAGGCAAGTATAAGGGGCTGGAAAGGTGGGGCTGCTGAGCTTGCAGGCGATTTCAGTCCCGTAGAAGAGGCGAAGGGGGCTCGAGTAGTTCTGCACGATCATGCACGCTGGCAACTTGCTCTCAGCGAAAAGCTCCTCCTCTGGGTGTTTTGAGACGAGGGATAGATAGATAGATGGGGACCGTTCAGAGAGCTTCCTCGTAGGCATTTTGTTATTTTTGCTTTTCGTCGAAGTGACTTTCTGATCCTGTAGTGCTTTTGAAGATGAGAAAGTTCAGCACACACAGCACATATTCCATCTGTATTGTTTGTTGCAAAGTAATATTTTATTGTATAGCAACGCAATTTTGTAAGAGACATTATCATTGTGGGATGAGCTAGATTGAACTGGAATAGCTTGGACAAGCAAGGTTGCAAAAAATTATGGCAAGCTTTGCAATGACACTGTTGTAACCAGATGCTTACAGCCCACTTCTTGCAAGCAATATGACACGGTTCATCCATCAGTTGTTCAAGTATAAAGGGTTGAGCAATGTCATCTTTGTACTAATTAGCTGATTAAAACAGCCCACGTTCACCTCACTTTCTCCTTTATTCATCAAGGAGCTGAACTATTGTATATTCTAAGATGCTGTATTTAGAACTTGTGTATCTGTACAGTGCTATTTCTGAAATCCATAATGCTCCTGCTCCCCTAAGGTGGGGAGCATCCAAATGCAGACAATGCATTTGTCCTTCTGTTTCCGGGCTGTTAACATTTCCCCCCAACTTTTCCTATATTTTCCTTCCCACTAGAAATAATGGGAGAGAGAAAGTGAGCTACACTCCTGAGCACATATGAATTTTGCACAGATTTGGGGGAACCCCAGTGGTTTTGGATCTTTTAGCCAGTAGAACCCTTCAGGGTATTGTGGGGGCAGAGGGAGGTGGGCACAAGATCTGCTGTATCCTGAGCCTGTCTTGAGCCATCACGTGACAGCAGTGGGCCCAATCCGGGCCTCTTCACTACACCAGTCTTGAGAACTGGCACAGCAAGGGGCCCGACATCCGCTCTGACTGGTGCAACCGTCAGGGCTGCAGATGTGTCTGCCATCCCATTAAGCCCTGCTGCTGCCGCCCAGTGGTTTGCATTGCCTTCTTAGAAAGAAGTATGGTTGGATGACTAGCCAGAAGTTGTCACTTGTGGAATGTTACCATATCACAGGGTGGGTTGTTTCTCCAAAGGAGTAAAAGATCATGTTGCATCAACGTGGGAGTTGACTTGGAATCTGTTTGCTAGTGCTGTCTCCGCTTTTTCACTTTCCTAGCATAGTTATGTTAAGCAAAGGATTCATGTTGGGGGCTGCAGTGAAGGATTGTGTCAAGAGTATCTGCAGCGCTGCAGTCCTGCACATCTTGGGTGGGTTTTAAATAGCAAGGAGGTACAGCTATGTACCTTGGTCCATTCATCAAACATACAGAACCGTTGCATTGATATACACCAGGGGTCACCAACTTTTGGGCCTTCAGATGTTGCTGAACAGCAGCTCTGATCATCCTTGGCTGTTGTCTAGGCTGGTTGGAGCTGCTGGGAATTGGAGCCCAGTAACATCTGAAGGGCCACAAGTTAGCCACCCTTGACAGAGACCTGCTTGATAGTTGTAGCTAGGGAAGATGTTAATGTTCATGCCATACAACTATTACAGCCCCCAAAATGACTGTGAGTCAGGGGACTGGGGAGCTCTTAAGGAAGCTTAGGATCTTTCAGTTGTCACTGTTGATTTAAATTTAATTCTATAAATAACTGAGCTGCTGTGTGTCATCTGCTGACTGTATTTCTTGGTACACCCATGTGCACTGATAAGAAAATGGTTTAAACCTTCTAGCAAACTTTTTACTAATTTCCGATCTTGTTCTCTGACAGTATATCTTGGTTTCAATATTGCATGAAAGCCACCAGTGGCTCTTTCGCCTGTGAAATTGATTTTATGTAGCCATTTATTTCATCAGCTTATTCTGAGAAACTGATTGAACATAGTATGCTATGAAGACACTTTCTCCTTTTTAGATATATTCTCACAAAACTTACTTCAATCACAAAAAAGGAAAAAAGTTGTTTCAAGAATTTTTTTTGCCACAGATAAACATAATTGCATCCCTCAGACATTGTGTGCAGATAACTTGTGCTAAACATGAGGAAGCTTTTCAGGTTTGGGAAAACTGTAGCAAACTTCCTTTATAGTTTAAATTGTTTACACTAGTAGGTAAACTATTAGGACCTGTAACAAAATACTGCTTTGTTTCTTCACCTTCTGACAGGCATGCTCCTGTTCAGGGTCTCAGCCTGTTTCAGTTCTACCCTTCTCCAGAGCATTATAGGCCAAAGGTCCCCAACATGGCACCCATGGGCACCACAGATGGATCTGCCAGGGCCCACTGCCCCTTCCAGTTTTTTAATTGTTAAGAAAAACAAGGGGCTTTGACTTCTCTTTCGTTACATAATGTGGGGTTCCTTGTTTGGGGTTGTATTTTATGTTTTGGGGTACGTAGGTATTTTGTCTTGCGGAGGGGATTCCAATACCCATTTTTCTTCAGTGAAATGAGTTATTTTGTGGTGCCCATAACAGTTTCTTACATTTGAAAATGTGTCCCAATGCTCAAAATGTCAGGCTCTTCAATGCAAGATCCCCATTCATTCCTTTGCACCTGCTGTTATCAATTTTATTTTACAGCTGGAAGTCAACATTATGTGACTACTGACTGAGCTTATTCTCCATTTAGCATTCTTAGTTTTTTTAACATAGTTTTTAAAAGTGAAGGGTGAAAACTATTTGGTGTGCTTCTGCCCCCTAAGCACGCTGGGACCTCCTTCTTGTTTCTCATTGGGGCCCTTTTGAGTCCATTCAGTGCTCACCACTGAAATTTGCTGTGGAATGATAGTCTAGTTGGGTAGTTGTCCCAAGGCATGTGATAGGCATGTGAGAGCTCCTGTTTTAGTGGGGGGAATACTGTTTCAAGTCTCAAATGTACCGTAAATGAGGACAAACTTGTTTGCTCACCCTTTCACCTACAAGGTTGCAATAGCAGGAACTCTTCTGACACCTGTGATCAATAAGCCGGGTGGCGCTGTGGGTTAAAGCCTCAGCACCTAGGACTTGCTGATCGGAAGGTCGGCGGTTCGAATCCCCGCAACGGGGTGCGCTCCCGTCGTTTGGTCCCAGCGCCTACCAACCTAGCAGTTCGAAAGCACTCCCGGGTGCAAGTAGATAAATAGGGACCGCTTACCAGCGGGAAGGTAAACGGCGTTCCATGTGCTGCGCTGGCTCGCCAGATGCAGCTTGTTACGCTGGCCACATGACCCGGAAGTGTCTTCGGACAGCGCTGGCTCCTGGCCTTTAGAGTGAGATGAGCGTACAACCCTAGAGTCTGGCAAGACTGGCCCGTATGGGCAGGGGTACCTTTACCTTTACCTTTACCAATAATTACAAAATGAGCACCCTTTGGCAAGAACCTAATCTTGACTATTTATGTTTGAGTTGAAACTGACCACATTTTGTTTTAATGTCTCTCTACTGACAGAAGGGTTGAAGAGTGAAAGGTTGAATTTTTGAAGAAGGAAATCTGGCAGCTGCCCCCACCACCATTAAAACTTATAGTTAAATATGTGGATAAACTTTTTTCTCTATCATAACTAAGCACATAAAATAATAGGAGAGCAAGAGTCCTAAAAAAGAAACGAAAATGGGCAGACCAGCCCCCCAACCCATCTTAAATTAGCTATATTTAAACGGTAGTGATATTAACAAGTCTTTTCCAAGGATGTCCCCTGGTTACCCTGCTGCGTAACTTCAGTACCAACACTAGGCACCTGTAGATTTAATATTGTTAATTGGTCACTGATAACTGGCAACATCCAGAACAAGCCTCCCAGCTCATTTTTGGGAATGAACAGGATTTAGGGTGTGCTGGGCACAGATAATCTGCATTTAATAGGTATTGTCTTAATCTGCCTTTCTCCCTTCAATGCTACATGTGTTGCAAGAACTCATAGTGCTTTCTTCTGAGTTTGAACTAACTGTAGCACATGGTTATGTTCAGGTTCTTTGTGCTTTTTTTGCACTGTGGTCTGTTTTACGTGCAAACTTTGGGGGGGGGGTGATACTGGATGGGTTGCCCTCCTTTTGAGCAAAGGTTTGGCCTAGATGGCTCCGAAAGTGTACCCAGATCTAGGATCCCATAACTCTATATAGAGAGTTTGATGAAAATAAATATTACATTTTGCCTTTACAGGGTGGGGAACATAGGAAGCTGCCTTACACTGAGCATTAGTCCATTGAAGTCTTGATTGTCCTCACTGAGTGGCAGTGATTTAATTTGGGAGCTTCTTCGTGCAAAGCAGATGTTCTACCATTGAGCTTCTGCCATTCCCCAATATCATTCCGCCATGGGATTGGTTTTCTTTTGTTGGATTTAACTGATACGCCACTCTCAAACAGTTCCTACAAAAACTGGTTCTCCCAGAAGCTTACTTGAGGTTCTTCATTGAGAAAATAGGTATTGGAAGACAACTTGCTTCAGAAAGAACAGTTCCAAATGACTAATCTTGGTCTGCATTGTGTAACCACAGATGAATGCTTTGTTTTAGGGTGCATCTAGTTTGCATGGGACAGCAACTAGGCATGGTAAGCAAAGGCTTCAGATCTGTGTAATCTGAGACTGTATAGAGTTTCCCACGCTAAAGTAGACTTCCAGACTAATCAATATGGAACACAAAGCTTCTTGATAGTATGAACTTTGAAAACCATTGGAGCAAGCATTTTTATTTCAGCTTGCATGCAGAATTCATTTTTAATGATGGCATCTAACAGAATGCTTTAGATCTGTGCAGCTGCAGAGGAAGCCGCTCAGGCGCCTGAGGTGGCGTGCCCAGGGTCGGGGCAAGTCACCCATAGGGGCAGGGTGCATTGCAGGGCCTCCGGAGTCTGCCTGCCTCCTCCCACTCAGTTGCCCTACAGCTGGGCGGGGGGGGGGGGAGGCAGCGGGCGGACCGTGTGGGCAGCGTGGAGTCTCTGTGCACCCAAGCCCGTATGGGTGAGTCTCTCCCAGAAATGTGGCTCGGGTGCTTTGCAAGCCTTGCTTAGATTACTGCAATACATATGCAAATTGCTGCCTTAAGGCACTTCAGGCAATACACATGGTTAATCCTAAATAGAGCTACAGTGGTACCTCAGGTTACATATGCTTCAGGTAACATACACTTCAGGTTACAGACTCCACTAACCCAGAAATATTACCTCAGGTTAATAACTTTGTTTCAGGTTAAGATCAGAAATCGTGATCCGGCGGCTTGGCAGCAGCAGGAGGGCCCATTAACTAAAGTGGTGCTAAGAACAGTTTCAGGTTAAGTACGGACCTCCGGAACAAATTAAGTACTTAACCTGAGGTGGTGCTGTTACTGGCAAAGCTTTGGAAGTGGATCCACCACTGTCACTGTTGCACCCCTTTGCTATCCTGTATATAGGAATGGGGTGGACTCCTCTGAAGGCTGTGTTTCTGCAGTCTTTATCTATGCCTGGTAGGTGGAACCCTTTGTTCCCTTCTCTTTTGATTGCTCCTTTACTTAGGTGATGGGGAAGCTGCCTCTGCCTCCTGAGAGGTGGTCAGGAATCGTGAAACATCCCCCTCTGGGCAGATAGAGCCACTCCCAGTATCTGACAGCTCTGGAGTGAGTGCACCACAGAGAGGCTCTGTCAAGCTAGGAAAAGGAGGCAGGGACAGAGAGGGAGGCAGAATTCACAGCTTGGGGACGAAGACGTGAGAAGATTGAGGAAGCTGCCACCCCCCCCCCCCGCCACTCCTCACTAGCAGATTCTTCGGCATCTGGCAGAGGCTTCCACATCCCGCTGGAGCCTTTTCCTGGGTCCTTGGCCAATCCTCCACCTGATTCAGACAGCCCATTACACTGTATTTCAGCAACATAAGATCTTCATTTGTGATGTAAGGAACATATTTATATTTCACAAAGAAAGTGAACAAGCTGAGACAGGCAGGTTCAACTTGAGCAAAGTTTATATGAAACTGAAATTACCCTGATGTCACACGGCTGGTTGCTACATTTGAAAGGCAGCTCTCAGTTCATACTCAAACAACTCTAGAAGTCCGTGCAGGCTGCAGTCAAGACTTGCAAACTGTGCAAGTGCTTCATGGTTCCTCCTATTAATGTGTCTTTTTAAAATTTATTTAAGGTACCCACTTTACTGCGGTCCCACTTTACAAATTTGGTCTTTGACCTGGGTATGACTTACAAGACCACTCCCAATTCTTGTGGGAAGTGTAAACCCATTGGATGTACATTAGCACTCTTGGATAAACTTAGAAAATTTTACACAGAAAACAAATAAAAAAAAATTAGGTTGTCATTAAAGCCTGTGAAAGTCAACTGGTGTCTATGATGCTGATGGAAAAACTTCAGCTTTTGGGGAACTATTCTGCTTTTGGGTAACAGGAGCAGGGAACTGTGATTTCTCACTGCTCTGACATATGAACTTGTAGGCTAAGATCTAACATCTAAAAACAACTGCTACAGCAGTGTTTTAAAGTATGACTGCTGGCTTGCAGACTTGTGCACCATCATTGCATTTTTTTGCACTTGTGGCTCTCATAAAAGGTACTTGTGTGTAGTATGCAGCCAGGATTTTAAGAGCTATGTATCAGACTTTTCCCTCTCCTCACAAGTTTAATGCGTTAAAAGGTAGTTTGTATGTTTTGGGAGAAGAGTATCTAGTATGCTTTGAAAAAAGAAAGAGAAGGAAAAACTGTTTGTGTAGTAATAAGACTTTGCGAAAGTCACTCGTTTATTTGTTACACTTACACCCTTGATATTTTAGTTGTATACAGTGGTACCTTGGTTCTTGAACTTAATCCATTCTGGGAGTCCGTTCGACTCCCGAAACTGTTAAAAAACCAAGGTGCAGCTTCTGATTGGCCGCAGGAGCTTACTGCACTCAAGCGGAAGCCGCGTCGGATGTTCAGCTTCCCAGAACACTTACTTCCCAGTTTGCAGTGTTCAGGAGCCTATTTGTTCGACAACTAAGCTGTTTGAGAACCAAGGTATCACTGTGCTTAAGATATTTTACAATCTTTTATTTGTGAATTATCCCACATACACAGCTGCTTTTTGAATAATCTGTATTAGGCAACCACAAGAATTAGGATGGCTAACCTGTGGCCTTCAAAAGGTTGCCTACAACCCCCTTCATCCCTGATGATTGACCATGCTGGCTGGGCCCAAAGGGAGTTGTAATCCACAACTGCTGGAGGGCACCAAGTTGGCTACCTGTGCCCTAGAGGCTGCTTCTGCTTGGGTTTAAAATGTGTAGAGTGGTGATATTTTTGAGAACGTGTTATTTGTGTGTCAAGGGAGTGTCTTTGTGCTGCTATTTCCTTCACCTGCTTTTTCCACTGTTGCTTCCAGTGGTGCTATTGTCTAGTGTGGAATGAAGTGAACAGAGCTCACATTTGTGTTAATTGCTGAAAGAAGCCATTTATCATCCAAACAGAAATAAGTTTCTTATCTTTCCATGTGTTTCTAGTGAATACTTTGAATTCCAAGGTGCAGCAGGTATGTGAATATTTTGAAGAGATAAGAAACCAAAACATCGTTTCTACACCTGGAAAGATTTACACATACAAGAGTCTGGTGGGGTGTTTTTGCTTTTACTTCACTGCTTTTTCTCCATGGAAAATATGTAGCTATTCCGCAGGTTATCTACAATATACATAATCTTTATCAGTACAAATCATCTAAGGAGACACAGGTCCAAACCTTAGTACAGTTCTTTGTACTAAAGAATGTTGGGGTCTTGGTTTGTGACTTTGAGATCTTCTCTCAGTTCAGAAGAACATATAAAGAGGCCACTGGATCAGGCCCATGGGCCACAGATTCCGGCATTCTGTTCTTACAGTGGCCAGCCAGTAGCATTTGACAACACAGTATATTTTTGCATCTTTACTTGTGGACTGACCTAAAGATTACCCAGGTGAATGCGTCTTGTGCTGTCAAAGGGAAAACTGTTTTAAATCTGACCATATTTCTCCTTTTCAGTATTTTTAATATTGCTCTGTGCCTTACAATTCAGAACAGGAAGCTTTCTCTCTTCAGTTCCTGCTCCATTAAAAAATGGATCACTTCATGAAATGACATTTCATTGCAGCTATTCACCTTTTTTTCAGTATAGATGTGCTAATAGGAGTTTGGCCTCATCATCTCTGAAGAGTTGTGTAAATTACGATTTGTTGTTCAACCTGTTTTCTGGATTCAGTTTGCTGAATGCTCTGTAAATCTCACATCAATCAGCTTCAGCGTCGTTCAAGACCTTTGCTCTACTCCTTTGCTTGGATAGTTATCAGTACTGATTCAAGGGCAGGATTTTGTCATTCATATTTGCACGTTCGCTTTGACTTGCATAATCTCTCTCCAGCATGCACTTCCTTAACCTTTTGGGGATTGACGGCCACATGTAATCTTTGCTCTACACACTTGTGTAACTTTTTGCCCCATTTTGCTTAGTCACTGTGCATAAGCACTGTGCACTTTCTTCACCCAATTATTTTTTTTACACAAAGAAACTTGGAAACTTTTAGAAGTTTATCACTTTTAGGCAACAAATAATACCTACGCGTGTGTTTTTAGAATGTTGCCAAGGCATCTCTAGACAGGAGTGTTTTCTTTTGAATGGTTTGATATGGGGAAATTGAGAAAGTTGCCTACATATGTGCCTACATACTTGCCTACATACTGCCTTGCATATATGCTTTCCTTCCCATTTCTCTCAAAGTCCTGAAATGACAAGACTAGGAAATGTGGTTTTGTTTTGTTAGTGTTTTCAACTGCTCTTTGATTTAAGAGCTGCAGTGTTGGTTATGTGTGAAATTAATTCTGGAATAAGATCTTGGCTAAACAAGTGCTTCAAATGCCTGACTCGTATGAAGTGCTCTCAGGGTTAAAAACATCTTTATTTTTATATAATGAATGTTATAGTACTTAGGTGGAGCAGCATTTACAGGATCATATAACGTGGATTAAGAACTTCACTCATCCCCTTTTATGCAATAAGAATGAGTTAAACACAGGCAGATTGGACTTCTGCACTGGCAGAGGGCCCACTGCCAGTGGGGGAGGCTAGGTCAAACTTCACAGTGGGAGTGCCGGAGAGAAAGAGAGTTCATATTTATTTAATGGTGTGTTTTTTAAACCCTGCCTTTTAGGAAAGCTTTGTCCTACACATGGCTCTTTGTGTGTGTGTGTGTGTGTGTGTGTGTGTACACACACACACACACACACACACAAACACACACAAAACATTCACAACCACAGCACAATCAATCAACAACAATCATCACTAGGTAAGTTAATTTTAAGACATTTAAAACATAACAGCCTGATAAAACCATAAAATGACAGGGGGGCACTACAGAAACTGCAGCAAGATTTTTTAAATTCTTCAGATTGTGAAAATGCAGTTACAAAACAGTTTTACTGCCCACAGAAGCACCTGCACAGTTGGGGCCTGCCTATTCCCAACTGGAATGGAGTTACACAAATATGGTGGCTTGCAAGCCTAATTGGTTTGGCTTTACTGACAAGCATGCTGCTGGCAGTAGGGCTGTGGAAACTCTTCTTAAAGTGCCATTAGACTGATATGGGCAAAAGTGAGGCTTCAAGGTAGCCAGTCCCAACCTGTGTTTCAAAGGAACAAGACACATCTTTGGAGGACTTGATCAGAAGCTGCCGCAAATATTGCAGTTGTAAGACATAAACCAGCCAACAATTAAAAATACATTTTTATGAAGGACAGTATAAAGCTGGATGATTGAACTTTGTTTTAATCACAAGCACAGATATATTCTAGTGGTATTTTCCTTGTGTCTACAATATCTTTGTGTCTACAATATCTACAATACTGATGGTAGTTGCTGGGCAAAATAGTGTTCTTCTGTGTGCTCAACTTTTCCAAAAAGCAAGAACCATATGCACACTTGTTATGCATCTAATATTAGAATTTAGGGTCATTCATTGATAGTGATTGGCAGCCAGTTTGGCTTAGAAGTGTACTTTCAGCAGCTCAGGTCAACATTTTGTGCATCTAATGAAGTGGACAATGCATGAAAACTCATGCCATAATACATTTGTTAGTTTTTAAGGTACTACAAGATTCCTTGTTGAGCATGCAATCTGCCGCAGTTCCATTTGTGAAATTGACAGCTTTATGATGTACTGATACCTATTGGGACAGAAAGCTTTAAAAAACTATTTGTAAAGTTCATGGATACTTATTCATATGTTGTTTTCTTACAGCACCCAGGTGGTGAAGAGGTTCTAAGGGAACAAGCGGGAGGAGATGCTACAGAAAGTTTTGAAGATGTTGGCCATTCCACAGATGCCAGAACATTGTCGGATACATTCATTATAGGAGAACTTCATCCAGTAAGTGCACTTTCCATGCATAGAAAGTGTGCTTTCTTTTACCTGTATATTTCTCCATATTTTTGAAATCTTAATGAACATATCAAATTGGATGCTGTGATGCAGTGTTCTGTGTCAAGTTGTAACTTTGTAATTTGGAATTAAAAATGTTTGTGCAGTAAAGCAGGTTATCAGTACCTCCTCCCATCAGTTGATGACTTTTTTCAGTGTACAGTTTATTAGTGCTTCTCTGCAAGTTCTAAGCTATTTTTTAGGTTTTAAGTTTTTTGTTTTAAAATAGTTGGTCCTGTGTTCAGGATGGATTGGGAAAGTGAGAAATAAATAACAGTTAAGAAGCAAAATAAATAAATAAATAAATAAATAAAACAGTAATAAATTGGCAGTGGCAGTAGAAGTTTAAAACCAAGCTTGTGATTTAGAAGAGACTGATCTGAACACACATTTGCTGCACTGCAAGACATTTGAGTCCAGGGCAACAAATGTATGCCCTTCAGCAACACTTAATGTTATATCTGAACCAATTACTCTTTGCTAAGATCCCACCAATGCAGTTCCGTAGCTAACCACGGGACTTATCCTGATGACTGTTAATTAAATTCTAGCACTAACTGAAACAGTCTTCAGTTTCCAAAATTCTCTGCACATCAGAGAACTTGCCAGCGTGTGTGTATATGCATATGCATGCATGCACGCACAAAGGTGCTATCTCTTTTGGTTGGGTAAAGGACAAACTCTACCCAAGTCCTCTGACACTTAACAGAGGACCTAGTAAATGATCGGGATCATTTATGTGTTTTGTGCAGAGAATTAGTAGTGTTGCCAAGCTATTTCTGCCAGGTATGTCTGCATGGCACTTCCTGCCTTCTTTCCTTTCATCATATTTAGTAGGATACACAGCAGTATAGGGTTTTGAGGTTACGTGTCTAAATCAAGCCCCTTCATGCAGTTACCAGACTAAAGTTTAGACTGGTGCGTTTGATATTTCTGGAGCTGGTACATGAAGAAATTTGCTTCTATTTAGCATGTGATAAATTACTGTAATGAGTGTTCAAAGTGCACTGATACTTGCTGTGTTCCATGCAAAAGTAGCTTCATGACTTTAGTACTGGAATCATGATGAAGTTACAAAGTCCACTTTTTCAAAAGAGCCAAACAGTTCCTCCTGTTTCATAACACCCCTGTGTCTAAAAGGCATTAGAAGCTTTGTAGAAAACTGATCTTGGCATCAAAACATTGCTGCAAGATTTATTTTTAATAATTTTGTTTCCTTTGCTTTTTTAAAAGTCTTCCACCCACACTTAACTGCTCTGTTATGCTAAAAGATCTGTTATGCTGGAGGACTTGAAAGTAGCTTGTGTGATACCAGGGAGCATTTAATCAAGCTACAGTAATGTTTATCTCATGTGGAGATAATGTGGAGCAACTTTTCTGGAGGCAAACTCAAAATAAGTTTGGTAGAATAAAATTGGATAAGGAAGCATGTTGAAAATTATCAGCAAATACTACAAAGAAGATAGGTTGCGAAATGCTTTTAGAATGTATGTGTATCCATATATTCACTAATCAACAGGGTGAAATTTACTGTACTAGTTTTACATGTATAAATAACTTTTGGTATTTTGGGGCATTCTACATTGTGTTGCTTATCACTGTTTTTGTGTTGCAGGATGACTGGAAAAAAGTTCAGAAACCAACGGTAAGAATTCCACTTTAAAGCCATCCCACCATGTTAATGTTTGGCAGCAGTGATTTGTGTTACATGCAGTGCTGGCAGGGACTTTAACTAATGTTAAACATCTGTTGCTCCTTCCTGTATCAGCTTGGGAAGAACAGCAAGCAGGGTGCTGTTGCTCTTGTGTCCTACTTGTGGGGTTCCCAGCAGCATCTACTGTGCCATAGTGGGAAATATGAGACTGGACTTTATGCGAGGGTGGTCTTATGTTTATGGGGAACAGGTCTACAAAATCTTAAGCATGCTAAGTGGCCTAGAACCAGCTGATGTAAGGCTTCACACAGTGTGTGCTAAGAAGGTTCTGCAGCCATTCTCATGTTTCTGATTGTGCAAAAGGCTATGCACTAGTAGAGGTCTTTGCACAAGTGGAAGTGGCAGAACATCTGACTTCACTCTCCTCAAGCACCATTATAGCATGAGGCATACAGCAATCCTTCCATGAACAAGAAGGCACCTTGGGTGGTATTCAACTAAATAACTCAGGGCTTTCCCTCCTCCATGCCCCTGCCACCCACAATTCTACTTCGAAGGGTTGGACAAACCCTCAGGGCAGATTTAGGGGGCATGTGGGGGAAGGAGAGGAGAAGAACTTTTTTGCCGCACAAGGATAAACAATTGTGCAGATGGAACACCCTTCCCTTACTGATGCTTTTAATATAACCCCTTCTGTGCACAGAAAGGCACATCTGGTCCAGCTTTTAGTACTGAAAAAGGAGTTTGAGTCAGCTTTTTCAGATATGAAAATAATACTGTTCAATATTGCAAAGTATTCTAATGCTTAGCAATACTGAACAACAGCAGACATTCTTCAAAAGTACAGGTCTGATCCATGAGACTCAAGTGCTGTGTTGTGCACACTGGGGGAAAAAAGGAGATGCTATCTAACCCAGTATTGTCCACATTGAATGGCAGTGGCTCTCCAGGGAATGTCCCCTGCCTTGAAACCCTGACGTGGTACACGGCAGTCTCCTATCTCACTATTATATCAGCCCCTTTATTCAGAATCATGAGGACTGGAATCTGAAATCATGGAGAAACCCTGCTAGTCAGTTTGGTTAAAACTGAGTTAGGTAGACCATGATTTTGACTGTATATAATAAGGGAGCTTCCTATGGTCCGTGAAAGGTGATGATCCAGAGAATGCTGATATGGTTTACGTCTGAAGATTTTTTAGCAGTTCTGTTCTGCTATCAGGGAACTTTGTCAGGCCTTGACAGATAAGCAGATCAAATGTGAGCTGAGTGGAAAGTCTCTCTCCAAATCTTTCTGCATCGCAGAAACTGTTAAGAACTGCCCTCCTGGACCAGGCTTGAAGAGCCACCAAGTCCATCATTTTCCCCCTGAGTGCTGGCAGTCAAATACTCAAGAGACGCTAAGAAACTGGGGATGATGGTGATGATTAATTCCCTCCCATTTGTGCAGCATGTGTTTTCCATAAGCATTTCTGTCTCTGAACATGGAGATTACAATTAGCTTATCTTCCACAAATGCTGCAAGAATAACAGAAAGGATCTAGAAGGTTAATTGTATGAAGTTTAATTGTGGATAAATTATGTGGCAAGATTTAAGCGAGGGACACACTGATATATTCCCAAGGCTGAAAACTGTCCTTGCGGGTTGTAAGATGTTGCAATGAGCCCAGCCATTTATTGTCTAGCTGCTGTATTTTAGGTGTTGACTTTTAAACCAAAACATGGTGGTTTTTTTGCATGGGAACAAGAAGCCAGTGTGGTATAGTGGTTAAGAGCGATAGACTCGTAATCTGGGGAACCAGGTTCGCGTCTCCACTCCTCCACATGCAGCTGCTGGGTGACCTTGGGCTAGTCACACTTCTCTGAAGTCTCTCAGCCCCACTCACCTCACCGAGTGTTTGTTGTGAGGGAGGAAGGGAAAGGAGATTGTGAGCTGCTTTGAGACTCCTTGGGGGAGTGATAAAGCGGGGTATCAAATCCAAACTCTTCTCCTCAAGTCATTTCCAAAATTCAGGGAATGTAGCATATACTGCCGTAGCAGCAAGTGAGCACAGAGGGCTAATGATCATGATGAAAGGTTAGATGTGAAAGGTTACACCATATCAGAGGAAATCTGAGGAAACTCATGCCAATTACTGACATGGAGGTGAACACTCCATGTCAGTAATTGGCATGAGTTAGCTTTGTGACAAGAAGGATGGGCAGGACAGACCAGTTAAGTCTAACTAATGTAATGCTTTGTTTTTCAGGAACCTTACATTACCACTCTTGATTCTAATTCCAGGTATGGCCTTCATTTAACAAGCCAATACTGGTTTTCTTTTTAAAAATGGTATTCACAGTGCTTTTTTTCTAGGAAAATATGTGCCTGTACACACCATGGAATTGTTACAGTAGATGTCACACTTTTTAACAAAAAACAAAAAGAGGTGCCGGTACTGTGTACCCTTGAGTTCCCCCTGAAAAAAAAGCACTGGGTATTCAGATAGGTTGACATCTGGTGACGTTCACTGCTTGTGAAAAATAAATTCACTCACTCAGTGGAATTCTGGTTTCTCTCTCTCTCTCCCCCCCCCCCCCCCGTTTCTCATGCACCCGCAAAATCTGCTTGGAGGTGGTGTCACCCAACCCTCCTGACAAGATTTTGAGGAGCAAGGGGGTGAGGAAAGAGAGGCCATGTTATGCAAGCGGAGGTTTGCTCGCTCCGTGTTGGCTTTCACCTTTACTAAGTAATTTTGTTACATTTTCATGATGCTATTATTATTTTTATTATTTTTATTACCCTGCTTTTTTGGCTTAAGATAAAAACAAGAATAGCTAAAAACAGAAAAAATCATTAGAAAACATTAATATATACATTAAAATCTGAAGACAATTGGAAATGGGGTCATATTTGAAGTCTAATGCTTGCATGTGTGTAATTGTTTATTTAACAGGACTAGGCCACATTGTGTTTATTGAAAGAGCACCCTAACTCTGCATCTGGCACATATTTATTTGTTTATATAAAATGTATAGCTTGCCTTCTGGTGCCTGCCTCACTGCTTCAAGCCCACTGTCTCTAACAGACTCATAGAAACTTTCCAGTGCTTGGGTCTTGGGAATCTTAGGTTGCATTTGGAAGGCCACATATTTTGAAAATGTTTACATTATATTTGCTTTTTCCACTCTTACTTTAGGATTACATTTCCTAACAAACGTTTTTAAAAAACTTGTGTAGCTAACTAATTCAGTCGACCTTCTGGATAAAAAGTTCATTTTGGTCTCAGGCTTTTGTCCTAAAGTCTTCAATCCAGCTATATATTTGCTTGCATTTCCACCAGTAGTTCGGAAAAAAATATTCCTTTGTCCAGGTCATGAATATGAGGAAACCTGTGGCCTCCAGCTGCCAACATCCTTGATAAATTGACCATATTGGCTGGTGCTGATGGGAGTTAGGAATCCAGCAACAACTGGAGGGCCACAAATTCCTCATCTCTATCTTAGCTCAATGTGACTAAATCTTCATTGTAGTTTGCCAAAAATCATATACAACCTTTACTTAGTTGGCTCAACTATATAATCCATTGTATTTCACTTCAAAGTTTTTATGATCTGCTGCTGTCAGATCTAGGATAAAGCCTTAAACAAAAGTTCAGTTTTTCTGAAGTCCATCATATAAAAGCTAATGGATATTTGTATCAAAGTAACTTTATCCTATTCTATTTTATTTATTTATTGAGTTTTTTAATACAAAAAGAAAGAGCAAAAAACACCGTACATCCTACCAAAACGAAAACACACAAAAATACGTTATTATTTACACAAACATAAATCCTTCCCACCTCCAATTCCTTCTCACCACCACACCCCTCGACTTCCCTCCACCACACCACGACTTCCGTATTGTTTAGGTTCAATATAATCATTGCACTCCTTTAGATTTTGGATTTTTATCTCTTTATAACATTCCTAGATAATGTTGTTCTTTCCACTTTACTCCTTTAATCTAAACATATCAACATATTCTTTATGGAACAATATTTGACCATGTATTCTTTAAAGCATTGCCATTCTAGTCTTAAGTTTTTGGTTTGTCTGCATTCTGATATATCAGAATGTATCAAAGTAACTTTTTGTTTCTTCTAGCACATGGTCCAATTGGGTGATTCCAGCTATAGCAGCAATTATTGTGGCCCTTATGTACCGTTTCTACATGATGGAGTAATCAACGTATTGAGAAGCTATAATGGAACAGACTGCTTTGGGAAAGAGAACCAAAAATGCATCTGAATCTTCACATCAAGACAACTTCACATCTGAGAACAACTTTCAAATTCCATCCTACTCTTTCCCAGAAAGCCAAAATAGGTTGCTTCAGCAATGCACTTTTTAACTCTGCCTTTTACGTAACTGTTTTTAAGTGCTAAAAATTCAGAGGTCTCTTTTATATCATAATGTTCATCAATTAACTGATATTATCATAACGTTTCTTAAGAATAAGACCACTGATTTATGTTATCAGTATGATACAAGGACACTAATGTTTAAGGCTTGTCTGGGTTTTCTATGAGTTGTTTGGACTTCTTTTGCTAAAAAAATTAGCAGAGGTTGTGTCTATGCAAATTCCTTCCATTTTTTTGCCTTCATTTAGAATTTTCTAATGCAAGGACCCGCTTTCCATCAGTTTCGTAGGTATAATTTTTATATTTTCTCCCCCCCCCCCCCCAAGTCATAGTAAGCTTTTGGTATGAAAATGAGACTTAAGGCATATGTATATTTTTTCAATTTAAAACACCGTATTTTTCCGTGTATAAGACGAGTTGTTTTTATTTTATAAAAAAAGCTTAAATATGGGGGTCGTCTAATAGACAGATAATTCAGATGTTGGATGTGCAATTGTTGACTGCAGCAAGGTCTGCTGGCAATTGGCTGCTGCGGCAATTGGGTATGCAACTGGGGGACAGACGATTGTTGGCTTTGTTGATGCGTGCAATTGGCAGTGGTGGTCAGGCCCAAAAAAACTCAACAACTCTGGGCAATCTCCCATTTCCTCAGTTTGGAGTTCCCAAAAATAGGGGTCGTCTTATACATGGGGTCGTGTTATACGCGGAAAAATTATGGTATTTCCATGGCTCTAAAGATTCCACTAGGTAGCATGGCCAGTTCCAGCCCCACAATCAGCAAGCCTTCAAACTTGATTCAAAATGTTAACAGAACAATTCAGACCAGTTCTCTTCTCCACCCCGCCCCCCCAAAAAAAACTGTGTGAAAGTGTCTTCTGCTTGCAAAGTGGGATCTCTGGATCAAAGCTCCTGTCCTATGATGACTTGGTGATAAAATATATTGGGCTGTACTAAATGCTGCTGATCGGCAACAGATTTCCACTCACACAATGGAACTTTCCCCTGTGCTGTCCCTTGCAGCCCCTGTGCACCCTCAAAATTTGCTCCATGGGGTTGGTGGACCCTGCAGAGCAAATTTTAAGGATTCACAAAAGGGAAATCCTGTTGTAGGAGTAAAACTCCACGTGCAGCATTGGAGACAACCCATTGGCTGGCCTACCTGAAATTTTGTAAAAGGAGCAAGAGTGGAGAAAAATATCCAGGAAGGCATTCCACATAGCTTGTCTGAAGTAATGATCTACTCTCTCCTCCCCCCACCTCTCGCTATTTCGGAGGGGCAATGCAAATTGGGGTGGGGAGGCCCATTGTGCTTGCAGAAGTCCTTGCATGGGTTTCCACTGGTTAGATTAGTTAGTTGAATGTGGGCCCTGTCTTTGATTTTCCACTGCCTGTGTAAATTTCTTAAGTCTAAATGAAATAGTAGAGGTATTTTAATCAGAATCCACATAATTGTGCAACTCTTAATCATCTTGCTTAATTATCCTTAATTAACTTGATACCTGTCTCTGATTTCTGTGTGATTTCCATGTCCTGCGGAATATAAGTAAAAACATATGTGACTTGCCTGTGCCTGTTTATTTTGAAGAAATAAGGGTAGTTTGCATCATGTGCCCATTTTTGTTTTTCTTACCTGCGTGTATGTCACTTGCTAACAACATTTGCATTGGTCACATGGAAGATACTCCAGAATAAACTAAAATGTTTACTTTTTTGTTGTTGATGTCCTTTATCACCAAGTTGTACCATCCATCCAGCCTCAAGCTCAGTTGATAGTAATGTAGTAGTTGAATAGGTCATAAAGAAATATGAACTGTAGCTAAAGCAACTGCTTTATGACTCCAAAATAATATTGAATTGGCCTAACAATGCATATCTAGATCTGTACTAACAAATGTTTTGTGGAAGTGCTTTCTCTACCAAAATCTAGAAAATTTCTATTTAATAGCGATCACAGGGGATTAATATTTCTAAGCCGATCTTATAGTAGGAACACCATTCATAGCCTTGCGGAGTGAAGGCCTTTCTGAGCATACTCACAGGCATCTGAACTCTCCCCTTGTACAAACTAGTGCTTCCACTTTTTATTTCAACCATTTCAAGAAATTATCCCTGGATGACCTAAATGCTATTACCGCTTGGCTGGTATTCAACTCTCATTTAAAGTATGGAATAGGTCTCTTCATTTCAATGGGTCTACTCTGAGTAAAGCTTAGTTGAATACCACCTCGTATGTTTACAGTCTTTCATATTAATAATCCAGAATCTTCCAGCCTACTGTTATCATTACAATTGCTGATAATGTTATGGGAAACAGCCCTTCGTCTGAGAACATTTTTAATATAAAAGCTCAGAGAATTGTGGGAACACGTAGTTCTTCACTACTGTCAATGACACACTCATGTTTCTCCTGTCCCCTTGTGTAATAACATACTTTGGCCTTTTATGTGTACTTGGTGTGCACCCAACCCACTTGCATTCATTAAAAGCTTTTCCACCCACTTCTTATTGGAAGACTTTAGTATTGGATTATGTCTTTGAATGCAATAACCAGTCAAACCTGTTTTCAATCTCTCTGGTTCCAACAACTTTATAGCAACAGAGCCAGAGTTTTCTCCTTGTACTGCATTATTTTCCACAGCTGAGAATAGAAAACACAGAACAGGTTTTTTGGAGCAAATGTACACTTTCAGAAGACATCTGAAGGCAGCCCTGTACTGGGAAGTTTTTAATGTTTGATGTTTTATTATATTTTTATATGTATGGAAGGCACCCAGAGTGGCTGGGGCAACCCAGTCAGAGGGGTGGGGTATGATGTGATGATGATGATTATACACTGTATTTGCATTGACAGCAAGACCAAACACCTTGATTTCAGCTGTGTTCACACATTTATACTTTGTCTGGTGCATTCCCACTGGTTAGGGAAGCAGTGTACACACAATGTTACTCATAATCTTTATCTATCCTATATCTATTCTTTCTTATGAAATACTGTGGTTTCTGCAAATCACCTTTGATCAAAACTGAAGGGGGGGGGGAAATCTAGCTACTTTTAAAACCAGTAATGTTTCTGCATAGTATTTCTAGGAAGTAACAATGAGCTATCCTATATTCCTTGAATACTTCTCAAATAAATAGGTTTATTTTAAAGCACTTATATACCGCTTAATATTTTATAAATCTCTAAGTGGTGTCCAACATGAATACAATAAACAATGTCATTAAACATAAGATGCAAAACCAGTAAAACTAGTATAAAAGCAGGAATCCAGAGAATTCAAATAAATAAAAACACAGCTCAGTCTTCTGGATCCTGATATGTCTCTACAACACATCTGAAGCAATTGATGGCTGCTGCTTCACGTATTGAAGGGCATTCCATAGTATAGGGGCAGATACTCCCTCACAGATATCTCTGAAATGGGGCAATCTCCTTTAGGTCAATATGGAATTTGTTAATTTTAAAATTTGCATGTGCCATGCTTCCAGGGTACCTTACAACAGAGTAATAAAATGAAAATGATGATGATTGAATAGCCATATAATCCTAAATCTTGATAAGATTTCAAGAGAGGTATGGAAATGTTAACTCATGAGGTACTTTTAGCATCTTTTTTGAACTGTGGTGGTCCAAACGCACTGAGAAGATTGTGGTCTCTCCTAGGACTTAAAGCTTCCATGCACCTAACTTTCCTCGGCCGAGGTAATATGTACCTAATTTGTTTTGGGTATGAAAATATGTCAAACCCCAGAAATGGCCTGAAGAAAAATATAACACCTCCCCGCCCCAAGAGAGGCAGACAAACAATGCCCCACAAAAAACCATGCCCACAAAACATTAAAATAAGGCAAGCCTTGTTGCACCCCAAAGAAACAACCCAAAAAGACTGGGATCACCACCACTGACAGCATCCCCATCAGGCTGACCTTTATATCCTCCCTCCCTCTAGCACCAAGTGGGCTGGTTTGGGGACTTCCCTGAGCAGCTACAGCCATGCAAGTTGATGGTCTCTACAGACTCAGTGGAGCCTAGTCCAGAGGAAAATGCCTCCCAGAAACTACAGCCTCTTGGAGGTAGCTGGAGTCTTCATGCTAACTAGTACCAGAACCTCTCTCTACTCGCTCTCTTCCAGCCACTGTCCCCCATGCTTGCTTCTTGCATTCTTGGCTTTTGTTTTGGCCTCTATTGTAAGTTGCCTGGAGGTTTATTTACTTTTGTAGACGCTGACTAATAAGTCAGATATTTAAACAACATGTGCACAGTTGGCTTGATTCCCCCCACGAGATTTTCAAGTACACGATGCTTCTCAGTCATTGCCAAACAACCTCTGTCATCCCCTTCAGCTGAAATAGCATACGATCTAGTATGTCGAGGCAAAAAAACAGGATACCGTCTTCCGGTAGGCGGGGGGCATGCTCCCCTGCGAGTCATGTGACCTGTGAGACATTGCAGCCCTGAAAAAGTGCTTTGGGGGGGCCATTAAGGTAACAAATGAAGTGGCTCTATGCCAGACAGCAAATGGGTGCTGCCCCTCTATCAACTTGCTGGTAGTTCAAAAGACAAAAGCCAGAGCTCTTTGTGTATAAGGTAAAAGCTGGAAGCAAGGCTGTGAAAGCAAAGGATCAGTGCCATGCTTGATTTCTGCCTGATTCCAAGACTGTGGCTATGGGAGAAACAAGACCCTCTTGGGGTGTTAATGCTGTGAGCCCTTCTCTTATAGTCTCAGGTTGTATATACAGTGGTACCTCTGGTTACGTGCTTAATTTGTTCCGGAGGTCTGTTCTTAACCTGAAACTGTTCTTAACCTGAAGCACCACTTTAGCTAGTGGGGCCTCCCACTGCAATTTCTGTTTTCATCCTGAAGCAAAGTTCTTAACCCAAGGTACTATTTCTGGGTTAGCGGAGTCTGTAACCTGAAGCGTATGTAACCCGAGTTACCAGTGTATGTGTAAATATGTTGTTGTTGTTTAGTCGTTCAGTTGTGTCCGACTCTTCGTGACCCCATGGACCAGAGCACGCCAGGCACTTCTGTCTTCCACTGCCACCCGCAGTTTGGTCAGATTCATGTTTGTAGCTTCGAGAACACTGTCTAACCATCTCGTCCTCTGTCGTCCCCTTCTCCTTGTGCCCTCCATCTTTCCCAACATCAGGGTCTTTTCCAGGGAGTCTTCTCTTCTCATGAGGTGGCCAAAGTATTGGAGCCTCAGCTTCACGATCTGTCCTTCCAGTGAGCACTCAGGGGTGATTTCCTTAAGAATGGATGCGTTTGATCTTCTTGCAGTCCATGGGACTCTCAAGAGTCTCCTCCAGCACCATAATTCAAAAGCGTCAATTCTTCGGCGATCAGCCTTCTTTATAGTCCAGCTCTCACTTCCATACATCACTACTGGGAAAACCATAGCTTTTACTATACGGACCTTTGTTGGCAAGGTGATGTCTCTACTTTTTAAAATGCTGTCTAGGTTTGCCATTGCTTTCCTCCCAAGAAGCAGGCGTCTCTTAATTTCGTGGCTGCTGTCACCATCTGCAGTGATCATGGAGCCCAAGAAAGTAAAATCTCTCACTGCCTCCATTTCCTCCCCTTCTATTTGCCAGGAGGTGATGGGACCAGTGGCCATGATCTTCGTTTTTTGATGTTGAGCTTCAGACCATATTTTGCGCTCTCCTCTTTCACCCTCAATAAAAGGTTTTTTAATTCCTCCTCACTTTCTGCCATCAAGGTTGTGTCATCTGCATATCTGAGGTTGTTGATATTTCTTCCAGCAATCTTAATTCCGGCTAGGGATTCATCCAGCCCAGCCTTTCGCATGACCACATATCATAAGGACACTACAGTTTCCACTGTCCTCATTCTGAGGAAAAGGAAGCCTGGCTCAGCATCTGGAAACCCTGGAATCTTCTACTGCTCAGAGACTGGGGTGTTGCACAACAATATCTTGCTAGTATTTCCAAAAGCTATCTCAATCCTGTCTCAGCCAAGGATAGCAGCACCATATCATTAGCATAACACAGTAAGTTTACTTTAGAGGACACGATTGACACAGGAAAATATATATATCTTTGCCGTCCTGAGAAAAAAACCATTAACATACAAATTGAATTTTTTAAGAAGAAGAAGACACCCTGGCTTCACTGTTCTTGCAATAGGAATTATCCTAGAAAAGCTTTATTGTAGTGATTACTAGTATTACAGGAGACATTATATGACCCCCCGTTTCTATAGGTTTTGTTCTGAGAAATAAAACAAACCATCCTCTCCCTCTTGCTTAAAAAACAACAAACAGAAACACATGAATGCAGCCAATTCCACCCCTTTGTTATAATTACAGCTCACATTTTAACATAACAATGAGCGCCCTCTCCTGACTAAATATTTAACTGAAGATTATAAATTAATGTGTGACAGTAGTATTTATTTTGGAAGTGCAATGACTTACATCTAAGACAGAAAAATGTTGTGTAGAGGGGAAAGCTCATTTCCCCGCTACACAATTTTTAAAAATAAGAGCAGAGTTCATCACATTATATTTCATAATAACAGAGAAATATAGGGCTGTGCTACAGATCAGTTCTCTCGGGATGTGTTGGGATGGTTTAATTTGTTGCTGATCTCCAGTTCTGAGAAACCCAGAGCCATTTTCCTCCTCTCTATTCTTTGCATTCATACAACTCAGAGCATAATGATGCTTAAAAATGGACCCTGTTAAAATGCTCATTAACTAAAATGAAAGTGTCCCCCAATCTGTTATATTTCGATGGCTACAGTTGTAAAATGGCAACATTCTCCCTTAAAAGTGTGAAAAAAAGATTTCTCTTTACAAACCAGATTGGTCCCAAAGTACTATTCCAGATTATGTTTATGGAGAAATAGAAAATGAAGGGAAAGAAACCACAACAAATGACAAACAAGATTTCCTTCAGCTTTTTTGGCGAAGAAATTGTGATTGCACAATAGTTCTTAGTAGCCAGGGTTTTCAGACAGCAGTGCCAGCATGGTAGCCTCTTATTTAATATGAAGATCGGGAAATGGTCTAGATTAATTGCTGCAGTATAGAGACAGCCAATTTCTGTGTCCTCAGGGGCTTTACTACATCTTCTGTCCTAAGTGCTGGGATTATTCAGCTTGCTCATGTGTGGTGTGGTTCCGTAATAAAGTTGGCCATCACCTAGCAATGAAGATGAAGCCTTGGTAGGACAAATCAATTGATCGGGAAGACAGAAGAACAAATGTACTTTCTTAAAATAGGCAGACTGTCCCCGAATGGTCGGAACAGGAAGACTGGGAAGTGTGCACTCAGTCTGGTCAGCTTCTATCCGAAGAGGAGGCGGGGGAAGTTTCACTCCCCTTGTCTACAGCAGTCTTAGGAGGAGAAAGTGTGAGAGAGATGCTATACCATTCGAGGAGGAATTGCCTAGTTACAAGATAGTGGAGGGAGAGGGGGAGGGGAGAGCGCAGCCAGCAAAGACCTCCCTGGAGAGTATGAGGGATCCTCCATCTCTATGGGCCCATTTGTCCTTCCACATCCTAGAACAGAGGAGGCACTCCTGGGACTTCCTGCTGGCACTCAGGATGTTGTTGGGGAGGAAGAGGCAGGGCTCAGAGTAGCCAACGTCTTTCTTTGTGTGGAGACATGGATTCTTGTCGTGCAACAGATGACTGAATAAAAAGGACCATAAAATACGAACTGCTTGTTATTCTTGCCTTTGATGCTACTCCACGCCTGACACACACCGGCAGTGATCTTCTGGCTTTCTGCCACATGCACGAGTAAGCAATCCAATAACATCTGTATAAAATATCCACAGAGATATTTTTATCTTTACAACTGAAACTGGGCAAAATGTTTTAGCACAACATAGCTGAGATCTGGTAGGATCAGTGGGGTCAGATAAACATACTTCTTTTCCAGGATGGGTCTTCAGGACCAAGGCCTAACGTATCCATCCATGCCTGTTCTAGGCAGATAGAACAACGGTCTGAGAGTATAAGGCCATTTCCTATTACGTGCATTATTCTGTTGTTTATATCTGTTGTGGATTATGTCGTCAACTGTCTATTAGGATTATACATGAGCAAAAATATTGCGTTCCTTATTTTAAAACGGTCTGTTTTTCTGATCGGTAGAGAAAAATGCAATTGAGGGCTACAGGTTCCACATCACTGCTTTAGCTGGACCAGCTATTCTGTCAGTCCAAGTGCCGGTCCAAGAGAATGCAAACTGCTGAGTTTCACAGGCCTCTTCATCAGGCTTGCATTCAACATCTTTCCTGCCTAAATCCTTTCCGATTAATTTGCTATGCAAACATTTGCATGAGCATATGCTGTGTTGGAGTCACTGCACATGAAGAATGAAGGGGAGAAAGAGTTTTGCATTTCCTAACAGTTAGTCCTCATTAAATGTTTATGAAAATACATAATGTTTACAACAAATACATTCAATAAAGATAAAAGTGCTGAGGATCCTTGTGAATTTTTAATCTGCAAATAATGAAAGTTATTTGAACGCCTCATTCCATCATTAAATATTTAAACAATTTTCTTGTCTAAATGTCAGTGGTAATTAAAATCATGCTTGACTTTTAAATGAAGCTATAAGGATGGCATCTTCCCTCTTAACAATTAATATTATTCGGGTCTGGAAATCTAGGACCAAAAACCCAGAGCCACCTGCACAACTGGGATTTTCTGTACCTGTGTTCCATCAGAAACTTCTTTTGAATTTCAAGACATTTCAGGGAAAAGATTCAGTGTCCTCTCATTGTGGGAGCGTGTGTGTAAAACAAACACGTAGATACATATTTTTTAAAAATGATATTTATACTCTCTTTCATAAGGCACGAGTGACTAACAAAAAGTTCTCATAATAAAAGTGGTATCTGCTTTCAGGAACAAAAATATCCTAACAGGATTGTTCAGGTGGAGTTTCCTGCCCACAGGGCTGGTTTTGTCCTCCAAGGCAAGAGAGGAAGGCTGAGCAGCTGGATCTCACTCAGTCATAATATATCTGTGTATGCATGTGTTGTACCCAAGAGTGTCACTCAGCTGACAGTAAGACTTTCATCTATGAAACAGGGTCATGTGTAGTAACTTTCAGCAGGTTCCCAGGTTCAGTCCTAGGCACTGCTGGAGGGTGTGTGTGAGCCCACTGCCCCTGGCACCATCGGGGAGGGGGGTACCATCATGGCCACCCCCATGTGCCGCGCAGCCCCCCACAGCACCGGGTGTCATGCCCCCAGGACGTGCGCCAGCCATGCCCCCGCCTGCTCTTCGCCCCCAGTGCAGGAGCATGCAGCTTCACCACTGGTCCTAGGCATCTTCAGGTGGGACTAGATACCTGTGAAAGCTTCTGTGAAAGTCAGTGCAGATAACACTGAGCTAAATGGACCAAGACAGCTTCCTACTGTATATATTCCAGCTCTGTCTTATACAGCCCAAGGTACCTCTTGAAAGCTTCTTACTTGTTTGGACCAAAGTTCTGCAGTGTCCTTTCCAGACCAATTTTCTATTTTTCGTCTTTCAGTACAGGAGCCCTCCTCCCACTGAATTTGTGTTATTGCATCTATAAATGCCTATGAACTTAGCCAACCAAAGTTCATAACACAGCGATTTCATGGTTCACAAACATGGCAGATACATCATTCCATATCAGTGTCCTCCTCCCTCTGTTACCGGCCCTCTTTTGGCCCATGACATTAAACATTGGGAAGAATATGGGTGCACCTCAGTCATGCAGTTGCTCAAATTATATATATTACACACGGCATACCATTCAAGGAGGAAACGCACACACACTGAGCTGTTTCAGACATCGAGGGATAAAATGAAAATGTGACAAGAATTCTCGAATTCTGGAGTGGTAATAGCAGCCTGACTCAATGAAGAGAAAGGGCACACTTAGACACTTTTTAATTCCCACTAATATATATAGAAAATATTTAAATTCAAGGCTGCAGTGAAGATAGAGAGACTCGCCTTAAGCAGATTTTTTGATTAACATACTTTTGTAAACTCTGTGGCAGAGTGCTGATCAATGACACCAGGAGTTTACCACATTTTAATGAAATTGTTTGTGAGATAGATTTCTGTGGCCAGAAGGTACTTTGTATGGTCAACTTTAACATTTATATTTGGCACAAATGTCTATTTGCCTTGCCTTGCATAGTATGAGAGAGAGAAGTAATTATTCTAGAATAAAGAGGTGGTGTTTGGTTGCAAGACTCAGTTGAAGGATTCTTGAGTGAAAATAGAACCACAGCACATGAAGAATTTGAGTCTAAACTAAACCACTTCAGAGATTAATGACTCTATCAATAGGTCTCCTCACAACATGCTGGTCCAAATGGGAAATAAAATTAACTAGGGCACACAGTGTCCTGAAAGGATCTGTTATGATTAATCCTCTTGCGGAAGAAACTCCAGATGGAACTGTTGAAATTCACCTTAGATGGGATGCTTTAGATATATGATGGACTTTCCTTAGCAGGAGTTCTGACAGTCCATCAGCATTGCCCTTCTGGTAAAAGAAACGTGCTATAAACTCTGTGGTCAGAGCAGTGAAATATGTTTCCTAGCCTAAATGACTCTTATCAATCAAATGGAGAAAAAAATTGTGGCTAGCACATAGCTTTTTTGTTACCGGTTGAGATTTATTCCGTTCCCCTTCCCTTGGCTTGCTGGCAGCCATCCTGAATCTTTATAAAGGTTGGAAGATTGCTCTAAGTTGGCAAGGAATATAAAAAAAAACCAAAAGGATGTTGAGAGTGAGGATTTTGTTGGTGGTGCTGGGAAGGAATTCTATAGTTCTGGATACCATTCAAGTGCAGAAGTAATCCACATTTACGGAACAGAGGGGCAATGAAAACACACAGAAGCAAAATATTGCTCTTTATTCCTCTTGTAGCTTGCTGTTTGAGATTGCCTGAGCTTCTACAGGCAGGCTATAAATTCTAAAACAACAAAAGATTTAGTATGAGAGTTTAGTAAAGCCTAAATAATAGATGATGGGACTGACTGTATATACTTTATCATACGCTAGAGTGCTACAGCAGTCTCCTTACTAAGCTGAATGGTTTGGCTTGCCTGAACATCATGCACCAGGAATGGGTGTTAAGTGGAAGAAGAGGCTTGTGCAAAGCCTCCCACACTTGTGCCAAAGCAGCTCTTATCACGTTGGTGTGAAGGATGCTGCAACCACAAGGGTGAAGGATTTGTGAATGGATTTACCTGTTCCTCAATCTGTTGCAGCATCTTAAAAAGCAGAGACATCACCTTGCCAACAAAGGTCCGTTTAGTTAAAGCTATGGTTTTCCCAGTAGTGCTGTATGGAAGTGACAGCTGGACCATAAAGAAGGCTGATCGTCGAAGAATTGATGCTTTTGAATTATGGTGCTGGAGGAGACTCTTGAGAGTCCCATGGACAGAAGGAAGATCAAACCTCTCCATTCTTAAGGAAATCAGCCCTGAGTGCTCACTGGAAGGACAGATCGTGAAGCTGAGGCTCCAGTACTTTGGCCATCTCATGAGAAGACTCCTGGAAAAGACCATAATGTTGGGAAAGATGGAGGGCACAAGGAGAAGGGGACGACAGAGGACGAGATGGTTGGACAGTGTTCTTGAAGCTACCAGCATGAGTTTGACCAAACTGCGGGAGGCAGTGGAAGGCAGGAGTGCCTGGCATGCTCTGGTCCATGGGGTCACAAAGAGTCGGACACGACTAAATGACTAAACAACAACAACAACAATCTGTTGCTAATAAAAACTACATATGCCCATCACTAGATAGCCCTATTCAGGCATTCAGAATCCTGGTTAAATAAAACTATGTGTTAGGGAATGTGCACAAGCATGCTAGTTTCATCCTGAATGGAGTCTTCTATGTGTTGTAGAACCCTGGAAAATCAGGGTTCTACATCATATATGACACTGTCACATGGCATTTGGTTTAAAGATGCCTGTTTTTCAGGTTATGAGAGTTTGAGGGTGTAAAGACAGATGAGCAGTTGGTATTTTCATAAGGAAAGGGTGGGGGGGGGGAGCACAACTTCATACCCCTCCCCACTTACAAGAGTATGGGAAAGGAAAAAAGGCAAGAACCAAACGGGAGAGGTCTCCCTCCCAAGAAGGGGATACTTTAGAAGTTGCAGATGTAAGAGGAGGCTTTTGGTCGTTTGATGGGTAAATGGCAGAGGTGGGTGATGTATATTTCCATTCTTGTAGGATATAATTACTATGCCACAACTAAATTTTAATGATCCATCTTGTTCTGCATTTCTCACCATTCTGACTGTCTGAGAATAATATTTAAGCGAAAGATAAAGTGATGTGAGAGCACAAACACACTGGCTTAGATCCAAAGATTTTACTCTGTGAACAAGAGTTTCCATTCACAGAAGGCGAGTTATGCTCATAGAAGGACCCCTTCCGTGTGTAGACCTCTTATTCAATTAACAGGCACTCTTCCCATTCACAGACCCAAAGCTTAGGATCCAAGCCATTATCTGCAATGTGAATTTATTAACAGTTTTACAGCAGTTACGTATTATCTGCTGTATGTTATTTACTGGGCTAGCCAGTACAACACATTGTGCAATGTTATATGATACCAGCCATTCTCAGATGACCTTGGTGGCACAGGGGATTGGAGGATCCCGTGTGTGTGTGTGTGTGTGTGTGTGTGCCTGCGCGCTCAGACTAGGCAAATTGCATTATTGTTGTCGTAATCTGAGCCTCTGAAAAAACTTGCTCAACTGATGTAAAACACAGTGATCTTGCATTATTGAGGGTACGAAGTGGAACCATCTGTTACTAACCCAACCACAATTTTTTGCAGACTACATCTATTCTGTTCTATTACAACAAAATACTGCTGTTTGTGTTCCTCTTCTTTTTTTAATCAGGCACATAAAGTTTATGTAAAACAGATGCCCACAAAATGAAACTAGTTAACTCTTGTGCTAGAGGGGCATACTGTGAAGGGTTTTCTGGAAGCTGGTTTGGCAATTAAATGGTTTATTATACTTATTAGATCACATCACACATTAGTAGAGTTAGTAATACATGCTGGGATTGGCAGGACAGCAGCTTTTCTCAGTTTATGAATGGATAAAACCACATTGGAATCTGTCCCCTGGAACCGAGTTCGATTGTCACAGCTTGGCATTACAGCACAACTTCTGTCCAAAATGGCATCCATCTGGCACCACAAATGAATATGAGGGAGGATGATTTGCATCCTTCAAACCAATCTCAGAAACATTGCTTGACTGCCAATTTTTATACATTCTACTGCGGAATGAAAGCACTTAATGTCTATTTGAAATGGCAGATTCAAACAATCCAGACCAGACTATATCAGCGCTGAGGCAGAATTCATGTGCTGGTGCGACACTTAGGGTGTTTCCACTCTCTATAAAATTCAGTGCAGGTGAAGGTTGTGTGTGAATGGCGGAAGCATAGGGATGAGACAAACTCTGTGGGAAAGACCAAACTAATCAAAGTGAGTGCTCATGTTAGTGTTCCAATCCCTAAATGACCGAAAAAATCCCCAAATCTCTGAAAGAAAGGTTCCATCCCTGGTCTTTGACACTTGAGATATGTATTTTTAGGAGCCACCCTATTCTGTGATTTTAAGTTGCTTACCATTGTTTCCAGTGTTTTATTTTAAATTGCGCTGGCTAGGGTTGATGGGAGTTGTAGTCCAACACATCTATATTGTACCATCATGGCAAAGGCTTAGACCAGGAATCTCTGCCTCCTCTTTTGAACTTGCTAGCCAAAGCAGCAGGTCCTTGAGTATATTGACACAAATCGGCAGGTGATAAACTTAGGTTCCTCACCGAGCATGGTATTTTACATTTAGCAAACCGATTTCTTTTTGATGTGCCCTTCAGTTCCATTTATACTGCCATAGATTGTCTGCAAATTAGCAAGCCATTGTCCGCCCTGATCCCGCATGCTTGATCAGGACATATAATGTATTGCCGGACATCAAGTCAATAGGCAATGAAGGGGAAAGCTTAATTCAGCCTCAAAATCAATCTCAGAATCCTGTGCAGAAGCCAGCTCGCCTGTGCTTTATTCTGATGAATTAACTCTGCAACCAGCAACCTGCCCTGTCAAAGCGGGGGGAAAGCAAAAGTTCCCCAATGTGCTAGCGCAGGCATATTACAGAAAGATGGCACACAAAGCAGGAAAGAATTACAGCTGCTGTGATTTCTCGCTCACTTTCTCACGCAAAGGGACAAGGCAGTCATCAGGCTGTATAAATATATAATACACAGCACTATATTGTTATGAGTTGGGGGGGAGGGGGAGTAGGCTGTGTGCCGAGACCCTTCTAATTCCTGGGTCCAGCAAATGTTAAAATCTAAGCAAAGATTCAGTTTCCTGGAACAGCCAGGCTAGCTTCTTGGTCCTCTAAATGATTCATTAAGGTAACAAAGAAAGTGGCTCTGTGCCAGATATCAAATAGAGGGGGCCCCACTGTCCCTCAACTCGCTAGTAGTTAAAAAGATAAATGCTGGAGTTGAGAGCTAACTTATGTGAGTTAGAGGTAGAAGCTGAAGCAAGGCTGTGAAGGCAGAGGGAGAGCCATGCCTGATCTCTGCTTGAATCCAAGGCTGTGGCTATGAGGGAAACAAGACCCTCTTGGGGGTCTTAATGCTGTGATCTCCCCCATTGTAGACTCAGGTTGTATATATGTGTAAATAATCCGTATATCATAAGGACACTCCAGTCTCTGCTGTGCTTTGTTCTGAAGGAAACACAAACCCTGGATAAACGCCTGGAACCCCTGGAATTTTGCACCGCTCGGAAATTGGGTTGGCGTTCAACAATATCTTTAGACATCCAACTTTTCTAGGTGGTGCCTCAAATTCATCTTGCAGGTATATAAATTATACTTACTTTAAACCAGGCTCCCAGCAAGTTTTAGCAGCTAATTGATGTCAGCTGCAGAACTGGCCATTTATCACTATAATGAAAGTAGATCAGCATCTCAGCACTGGGCTGGTCCCTATGGAATGGAAGCTACAGAGCAAGGAAAGACTGGGTCATGGCTTTTATTGGACTAACTAGTCTTAAAAATACTGGGAGTTAACTTCTGGAAAGGCACTGCTCCGCCCCCCATGCATTTCTTCGGTGCAAGTGTTTAATTTTTTAAAAACTGTGACAACATAAAATATCCATTTTATCCATGCTTTTGGAGAACCCATAGAGACAGTTGGTCTTAATAACAAAGAGACAGGAAGAAGAATTGGATTCATATTTGCTCTTCTGTTCAAGGAAGGCACTCAGATCCAGTGGAGGTTCCTGCTAGAGGAAGAAAGGGGGAGAGATGATGTTCACTGCTTCCCCCTTCGGCTTCTAATTCCACCTCCCATCTTGTTCCAGAGGATCCGCTGACTTGCTACAGGAGGTTTTTGGGGACACAAGACGGAATTGGCAAAAAACAAAACAAAAACCCACCTCCTCTTTCCCCCTGAACAGCACACCATGAGCAGAGTTCCACCTGCTGGTTATCTGGATCCAACCCAGTGGCTGGCTCTGTACTCGACATTGCAACCCTATGCATGTTTACAATAAGTATAGAATCATAGAACTGTAGAATTAAGGGACCACTAGAGTCATCTAGCCCAACCCCCTACAATGCAGGGATCTTTTGCCCAATGTGGGGCTCAAACCCCTGTGACCCTGGAATTAAGAGGCTCATGTTCTACCAGCTGAGTTATTTTCCCAGACTTGTGTTCATTGCAGTTTACTTCCAACCCTAGAAGCTATATTTTGGTTCTTATTTCTATGTGCCATGCTTGCAAATAAGTGCTCTGTGAGCCTGGCATGTTGAATGCTTTTTATAGTGCAAGCCCATTGTTATGCCTATCGGCTTGGTTGCTCGAGGGCGAACAGGCAAGATCCCCACTGGTCTTTTCAAAGGCTTTATTATTGGTGCAAAAACATTTACAGTGCAGAACGCCTCAATTCCATGTCTTGCTCAGTCACTAGCAGAATCTGAGTGGGCGGTCCTTGAACTTTCCCCAACAGAGTAGTCTCTTGACCCCCATCCGACGCCTTCCTCTCTGCGCGTAAACCTACTGCACAGACAGGGCATGGGTAAAGGGGGACCTGCCTCCCCCCCCCCCACTTTGCTCATGCACAGTGTTTTGGCTCTCTCTTGCATCTCTTCCCCACTAGAGGTGGGGCTTCCCTCCTCCGCAGAGGAAGTGCTGCTTCTCACGAACTTTGGAGGCTCCCTGTAATCCAGCTGCCTTTCCACCTCTCGCCTCTGAGCCTCTGAGCTGATGGCAGTTCCCTGACACCCATTTTATTTTCCTATAGGAACTGGGCTGATCTACGTGTTCACTGAGCACAGTATAGTGTCATCTTGGTAAAGCTAGGTGTGTCCAAAACAGAAGACTGCTCTGCAAGCTCATTTCAACATAGCAGAAAAAGGAAGAACAGTTTACATGAGAGTCCTGGGCAATCTTCCACCACCAACATTGATATCCATTTCTAGCATCCACAGGGCCTCACCGCCTTTGTAAATGAGACATCAGGCAAGGTAGAACAAACAGCAATTATATTAGTTAATGTGGAGCTTAAATTTGGAAAACACAACAAGAAGGGGATATGTGCAGGCAAAATTCAATGGCGTTTGTAGTATTATAAAGATGATCTAGTATTCTAAATTGTTGACATTTTATTGTATGCATCTGAGTCTTCTCAGCATGGTCAATAAGTATTAAGTCATGCCTACTGACTTCATTCAATTAACAAAATGGGGAATTTAATCCATAGAACCTTATGGTATTATATAGCATTACATATTCCAAAGCATAAACCTGAATGGCATGTGATTTGAATGCTATTATAAAAATCAAAGGGTGATACCTAATGACTCAGACGGATATCACCCTAGTTGGTCAGTAACTCAACTCATTCACTATCAAGATTTGATGAATACTTGTAATACAGTGCAGTTTATGTTAAATGAACGATGAGCTAGAAAAGGCTTATGTGATGCAATCTGTCAAAAAGCCCACTAGATGGCAATATTATTTACCTTTAGCCAAACAGAGAAACATACCAAGTTTGTTGGATACTGCAAAGTGTTCCCCAGCTTTCAAAGGAAAGGAGAACAGAACAGACCCTGCTAGGGCTGAGCTGAAGTTTGGAATGGTTTTTGCTAACATTTTCAGCCATATCAAAACATGTGGGGTTTATTTGGTGGCTGCATTAAGAATAGGTGAACGTGTTCTGGCTCTTCTTCTCAGTGACATCAGCATATAAGCCAAGTCCAACTGACTGCATCGAGCTGTGATGTCATCCTGTGCACTATGTGTTCCCTGGCTGACTGTGATCACAACCAATCCAAGAGTCAATGAAATCTAGTTGGTGACGGATAGTTCTGATGTCAGCCTGACTATTAAATGATACTTGACCTAGTGGTATTGCTGATGTGATTGAGGAAGATGATGCAGCAATAAAAAAGGGGGGTGGGAGTGGCAGCAATGTGATGGCAAAGAAACCAAACTACAGCAGCGTCCATGCCTGAAAAAGGCAACATTTTTCACAACAGAGGGGTATTCCTTTCAACCCCAAGATTCAAAGTAGAACATTCAGAGGAGCCCTAGATCCTACTAGGAAACAATTTATAATCTGCGACATTCTGCCTTACAGTCTGTAAACAATACAGAAACAGACGCCACACACCTTTTTCGGTATGTGAACTCTGTGCACGAAAGGACAAAGATATTCTGTCTGTTTTGAATGTCTTCTTTATTGTAGCACTTGCATGAAATCCAAATCCAAAGGAAATTCATCCTGAGAAGACTGCGTGTATAAAACTGTGATTCACCATGAACAATCTTTGCTAAATCATATTTGCCGCTGCCACAGCTGGCTGCCAGTTTATATTAACTGCGTCAACCCAGTTTGCATTTTCTATTAACAACAATGATTACCTACTTCCAGTATTTACCCAGCAGAATTACATATAACCTCAGTGGCTCCACTGCCTTCACACGGGTATGTTGTGAGGATGCAAAATGACCTTTCAGCCAACTTTTACTTCATTACTCCCATTTTTGTAAACTACAGCATCACAAACTGCAATGAAAGGTCACTTCAGTTGTTTCTCTATCTGTTGTCTTCAACTATTATGGTTCTTCTAGGGTAGACCTCAATATCCACAAATATATAACGATACTCGTATTTTCCACTTTCTGGATTCTGCAAAGAGAGGGGAATTAATTTCCTTGCGCACACTAACCTAAGCATTAAGATTATGGTTGATGTAGGTCACAGAGGCTGTCATACCTCTTTCACTTCCAGATGAACTGTTCCCTGCTTTCCTTTTTCTGAGCCCTCAATGTAAAACTTTAGGCGCATGTATTTCAGTCCATCTTTTACATACTCAATGTGGCTAAGAAAAAAAAAGAGAGGAAAGGTTTTGCAAGCCTTGAATGTTAATGCCCGAAAAATTAATAGTTATACACTATATTTCTAAGAAACAAAAACTTTACATGGACAATCTTGTCTTAGTTCCAGAATTCAATTAAACTTGTCTGGTTACGGTGACACTTGGACCAAGCTATCTGAAAGCTTCCTAACCCACAAACAAGTGAATTGGGTCTAAAACTCAATTTACATCTGATCCTGAGCGTGTTTGCTCAGAAGGAAGTCCAAGGATGCATGCACAGGATAGTGGCCATAAATACAGAACCAACAACATCATGAGTCATTTCCATTAATTTCAATGTGTTTACTCTGAGTATGTCTAATGCTAGACACAACCCAATGAGATTAATCCTAGGCGTGAAGCAACTTTGAGAACATACTAACAAGGGGCAGCCAACATGATACACTCCAGATGCCACTGGACTACAACTCCCATCATCCCTGACCAATGGCCATTCTAGTGGCTAGTAGTAGTTGGGAGTCCAGCAACATCTGGAGGACACCATGTCAGCTATTCCTATGTTAAACCATGGTTTAGCATAATGTGCATGGATAATAATGAGCTGTAATGACCTTAGGCTTGCATGCTACCCCCTATCCTCCCACAGAGCCAAGAGGAGTAATTAGGAAGCACTTGATTTTGCTTTTGGTTAATCCTGGTTTGTCATGTTACCTGAAGGGGCAAATCCTGGATAACATCAACTATGGCTAATTTTAAACAAGCTAACTTCAAACCATGTGTTATGAAGCTGGGTTGTTGAAGCTAGCCATCATTTCATAACTAACCATTACCTCCAATTCCAGATCCAGACATCACAAGCGACTGTGGTTAACTGAAAATAGGAGCTAAAGTCCCTCTTTTCAGCCAGGCAAGAGGAGGAAAAGGAGAAGCATGAGCCTGAGGTTCATGCAGATCATGCAAAACCATGTGAATGAAGTCACTGTGTTGGATGAGCATGCTTCCATGACCAGCTGGAACCTGAATGAAGTTCTTCTGCACTTGTGGAGGAATCATGTCCCACCTCAAGAGTAACAATCGTGGATATAGTGTTCTGAGTGTTGCTGTGGCACATCTGTGTCAAATTCATGTACAATAGGTACACAAAGCTCCACACGGGGGTAAGATGGACCAGTGTCCCTTCAGCATCCTTGTTATTCAGCATAAATATATGCTGGCAATCAATGTGACTAAGAAGGTTTCTTGGCTATCAGGTGCATTTGCAAGGGTTATTGTAGGCCTTAAATTCAGGCTGCTAGCCTAGGCCCCAAGGTATTTTCCCTTTTACCTTCTTGGCAAGACAAGTGAATATGACATGTGTCAAGTCAGATGAACAGAGTATGTAACAAATCCACAGAGAATGTTAGCAGAAAGAGAGCCAGTGCTTCTGTAAGCGATGCATTCACAGGTACCTGACCAGTTGTCTTCTCCCGCGGCGCGTTGCTTCACCGTAACCTTTTATGGGTTCACCAAAAACACCTATTACCTAATCAGTAAGGACAGGATAGGGTGCTTAGTAGTTCGTCTCCTATCAAACACTAGGTGCACAGTTCCCTCAGTTCAATCAGTAATACTATATGACCTTCTTCAACACATTACCTAGAGAGGTGGTGATCTCTCTCTCTCTCTCTGGAAATCTTCAAGCAGAAGCTGCACAGCCGTCTGCTGGGAATGGTCTAGTGCCAGATTTCCTGGGAGTGGATGGCCTACAAGACCCCACTCAACTCTTATGATACACTGAAAGCTCACCCACTATCACTGATCTTTCCCTGAAGCATGAAGCAGCAGGAAATGTTAGAAATATTCTAGGATGTATTTCCAGGGCAGCGGTGCACGGGCTAGTCAGTACCCAATGCAAAGTGAGTGACCGTCCCTCAAAAGATGCCTCAGAATTCTCTGTAATGTGCTAGGGCTCTGTGGTAAGCAGAACATTCAAGACTTGGAAACAAACCTCAGGGTGAGCTCTGCATTTCTCCAGGGCATCTCCATAGATTTTACTGGGGCTGGAGGAAGAGAACAGCTCCTTAAAAATCACATAGAATAAACCACCTGAAATGGAAGAGGAAAAATAAAATGTAGGCGAACCAAGAACCTTTCTGCTGAAGTGGTCAACAATTAAAACAATTAAATCCCCTGTCTCAACAACCTGTGACACCGATGCCGATCACCACCACTATTAAGTAGGTGAAATCTCGCCCAGCTTCTTTCACTGAAAGAGAAAACAAGACCAAAAAAATAAAAATTACGAAACGGTAGTTATACATTATCAGTCTCCTATAGCTCTGTTGGTTAGAGCAAGGTTTCTCAACCTTTTTCCAACCTTGCCCTCCTTCCAACCTTGTTTCCTTCCTGTGTCCCCCTCATGGTTGTAGCCGGGGGGGGGCAGCTGCCCCCAGTAAGTAAAAACCAATACAAACCAATACAAATCTGAGGTTCTGCCCCCTAACAAAAATATTGGCTATGCCCATGTCCCCCCCCCCACTGGTAGAAAGATAGCTATATAATTTTTTTAAAATAGAAAATGTTTATTTATTTTTTTTAATAATTTACACAAAATACAATGACATAAAATGATAGGAACATAATGAAATATTGTTGAAGCAGAAAAACATAGAATCATAGAGCTGGAAGGGACTCTATTCTACAACCACAAACTACATTGTTGTCTTATGCACATATATCCAATAGCTCCTAAATGCTTCCTCTAAAATTGAGAAAGATAAAAGACTGAGTCAAAACAGCTTTTGCTTTCAGAATAATGGAACATTAAAAGGATTTTACATCTCTTCTAACCCCTAAAGTCCTCATTCCCACTCTTTCCATGGGAAATTTAGTGATGGTTTGCTGTCAAGGAACAGCCAGGGTGTTTAACCTGTGCCCCCCCCCCAATATGTTGTTCGACTCCAACTTCCCTCAGCATCAGCCTGCATAGCCAATGGTAAGAGATGATGGAAATTGTAGCCCCACAACATCTTGGAGGGCCACAGGTTAGCTGAACAGGTTTTGCTTTCACAAGGTCTATTTAGGCTAGATTTTACAAGACTTTCAGTGGCTTTTTAGTATTAATTGAGAGTTATTATTTATGCAACACGTATTTAATTTATTATAATTATTATTTAAACAGCTTTTAACAATGGACAAGTGATGTATACATATTTTAATAAAATAAGCAACAAATTATTTCATTTCTCATTCTCAAGAAGTACTCTCACAGCTCAGCAGAGAGCCCCAGTGCAGAACTTGAGAATTACTAGAGTGGATACAGTGATTACGGCATTTGCTTTTGATCCAATTTGCGTTGCCTTCATGCTCAGGGGCACTGGGGCAACTTGTTCTCTCACCATCGATTCTCTGCTGGTTTCAAACACCAATGATCTATTCCTTTTTGTTATTAGTAACAACCATGTTTATGACTGTCGTACTCATGCTGTAAAATCATTAAAAATACTTCAGCCATACTTTAGTCAATATTGGGCCAAATCCTTTTGGACTAGTCAAGGGCCCAATTCTAGCCTGTCTCCAGCTTCAATTGTCTCCCACCACTCAACCTTTCACATGCTAAGCTAAAGTTGAATAAAGATTGTGGAGAAATCTTCCAAAACAGTTAAAAAAAAATGCTATAGCCAATTGCATATATAGCAGCCAATTTTATGCCTTCGTTCATTAAATCCAGCCAGGCTTTTAATTTTTATGAAATGCCTTACAAAATAGATTATTGTTCTTATGGTTGAATGGGAAACCCATAAAAATGTAAAAATGATCAATGAAGTGCTTTATGCATAACATTAAAAACTCCAAACATATAAATAATGCAGTGAGCACAATGTATTTAAATGGTAGAACAAATACACTGATATTTACAGGAAGGTTCTGTGAAGAGTTAGGCATGGAGTCCTTTGAAATCAAGGGCTTTGCACAGGAAACTCTGCATAAGATTGCTGTCTGAGGAACTCAAGAGGCCCAAGCCATAGTCCTGTCACACATTCTAGGTAAAAGTAAAGGGACCCCTGACCATTAGGTCCAGTCGTGACCAACTCTGGGGTTGCGGCCCTCATCTCGCTCTATTGGCCAAGGGAGCCAGCGTACAGGTTCCAGGTCATGTGGCCAACATGACTTAGCCGCTTCTGGCGAACCAGAGCAGCGCATGGAAAAGCCGTTTACCTTCCCGTTTACCCCGTCGCGGGGATTCGAACCGCCGACCTTCTGATTGTAAGTCCTAGGCTCTGTGGTTTAACCCACAGCGCCACCTGCGTCCCTGGGTCACACATTCTAATTAGGTGCTAATTGAACATCCAACATACAAGAGTCTATTTGTAGGGATGAGTGTGCTAGCACTGCTGCCCCTATTGCCATTCCATTTGCTCACCAGGAGTGACACTATGAACTGGGGAACCTCCTGCAGTCATGGAGGCTCCCAGTGACGGATCCTGGGGTCTCAAATTTCAGCAGTTCCCTGTGTGATGCCAAAATTTTGCACCCCTGCCTCTTGTGCTCTATTCTAAATCACAATTGCGGCACCAAGTTTCCGGACCCACTGCAACCGAACCAGTTGCGCTCCCCTAAATCCGTCCCCGAGGCTCGCCACTCATTTTAGAACTCCCTTCCCATATTAACACCTTCCCATATTAACAAATAATCAGAATGCCTGAAAAGCATTATCTGTGCACTAGTTCTGAACGCTGTTGGTGGCATTCAAACCACAATGACTTGCAACTGCTTGAATGTCTAGGTGTTTTCACAGAATAACTTAATTTTTGAAAAGAGAAATAGCTGCAAGGACACTAAACCCAGCATGTAAATAAATAATCACTCCCTGGCTTGCCAGTGGCAAAAAATTATCAGCTATGGTGCAGCAGGTTAGGAAGCTTTGTATGCCCGAGAAGGACTGTTCATCCATATGGCACAAATAACTGACATAGGATCTTGTACATTAATGAGTTATAAGTTCTGATGAAGATTCCATAATTCCGGGGTTCTTGAAAAGAGTTCTGGACTAGGTGGGCCTTGCTATGGTCCACCAAAGCGCTTCTTATCTTATGTTAAGAAGCACAAGCACAAATTCAAGATCACTTGATTTGTTGTGTGCTAATTGTCAAGAGATCTTGGGAACACACTCTAGCTTTGTAAATGTAAAAAAAAAAAACTTGTGGATCACAGGGATTCCAGAAAAAAACATATGTAGACCACATAATACTGCAATCAGCCCTCCATGGTCTTAGAGCATGAACAGACACCCTCTCACTAGGAAGCAATCACAGCCAGCTTGGTGAAAGGACTCCTGAAGCAGAAAATCCCACTTCCACACAAATCTGAGTGCTGGGCAACCTCTATTATAAATCAAATACATTGTACCACACTCAGGGTTGGCCCAAGATACTTTGCTCCCTGAGGCAGAACAGCAAATGGTGCCCCCTGTCCCAAACCAAGGTGCATGATATCCAAGGCTAATCAAGTTATTGGGTCATATGAGACAGAATGCTTACAAGCATCTCTCCCTTAAATGTAAAAATACAATAATAAGAAAATAGCACTTTGCTGCCCTTCCATGATAGCCAAAATCAGTTGCCCAAGGCAGTCTCACTCTGCCTATCCCATTCATCAACAGGCCTCCAGTCAAACAACTGTCGAACATTGTCTCAGAAACAAATCCCCAAATAATCTGAGATCCCAGTAGAACATGAGACTCTTGATCTCAGGGTTGTGGGTTCAAGCCCCACATTGGGCAAAATATTCCTGCTTTGCAGGGAATTGTCTAGATGACCCTTGTGGTCCCTTCCAACTCTACAATTCTATGAGCAGTACAATCCTAGCTAGGTCTACTCAGATGTAAGTCCTGCTGAATTTAATGGCGGCTGACTCCCAGGTAAGTAGGGTTAGGACAGCAGTGCAAGTTATGTAGAATATTTCAGATAATGGACTGAAAAAACACCACTAGGCTCAACAGAAACACGTCTATATATATGCAGATATGCCTAAAAAGTTGGAGAACTGTAGTAGTTTGGGAAACGAATTTTACTTGCCAAGAAATCTTGGCAGTTGCTGGAGCCTCCCGTTCCTTACCTTTCTGAGCAGCTGACAACGATGCTTCTTCTTTCTGGCCTCTTTGCACAGACACTTGCCTGCCGCTGTTTTCAGCTCTCCGGGCCCCTTCGGGAGTCCAGATGTGTCGCTTTGCGCTCGCAAATGCTGCATCAGGGCGCGGGGCGGATCGCTCGGCTCTCGACCCTTGCCCGAGCCTGATGCACACGCAAGTCCTTAGAAGCGCCTTCCTATGCTGTGCAAGGAGCCCCCACTTCGCGCAGGACCCCAGGAGCTTGCCACTGCAGGGGATTCCTCGCATGAAAGAAAGCATAGCGAGGCGAAGCAAGGCTTCACTCTATAACCCCAAATACAAGGTCTATCATACACTAAATATGCTCCCGTCCTGTGCAAAGGATCGGATTCATCGTCCCGCAGTTTCCTCTCTATGCAAAATAGCCATACCGTTAGAAAGATACATCTTACTCAAATCTTTCCGCCGGGCTTTTACCTGTTGATGCACTTTTAACAAGCCCAAGGGGGACACGACCCCTTCACTCGCTGATGGCAGCTATTTGCCCCGCCATTGCGTTTGCAAAGCCCTCTGGGAGCTGTAGTTTGCAAGGTAGCAGAGCTGCCCGACTACTCCGGTAAAGTACTACAACTACCACAATGCAAAGCGCCTCGCGCCTAGCCTCGCTGCTCAGAACTACATTGCTAGAAGCCTCCTCCTTCCCGAAAGCGCCTGTCTCTATATTGAGCGTACGTGCTCTGGGACAAGTCCACCCTTTATCGTTTGCATAATAAATAAAAGGTTAGGTTCGTGCTGCATGCATTGCTCAGAAATAATTATTTGCCCTTTAAGCAGGTTCTGTAAAACTTCATAGGGCTATCTTCAAATAAGCAGTAGCCCGCCATCTGAGAACGTCAGACTCGTGGTGTGCAAGCATTATGTGTGCAGACGTCTGCGAGAAAGACGCGTGCACTACCGTCAACTCAGAATGGCGCAGCTTTCGTGTGCAAGAAGCAAACCTGTATTTGGGCTGCGGATGGAGCTCGCTCACGTGGTAGAATGCCCCCCCCCCCAACTGTGCCCGGCATAAGGAAAGCTAGCAATCCTATACATTTATCTAATAAATCAGTTCTACTGAATTCAACGGGGTTTAACTCCCAGGCAACAGGAAATAATCTAGCTGGGTCTTACGGGATTGCGCTGTAAGGATGCCATCCTTTGCACGTTTTGACAACACGCAAGCAAAGCTCCATGAGGGCACAGTTGTGGGGCTTGCTTCCAAGAAAACATGCATGGGATTTCCTAAAGACTGAGGTTACAGGTACATTTGGTTGTCTGTGCACGTTTATCTGGGAGTGAGGCCCATTAAACATCTGAGGAAACGTGCATTGGGATAGATCAGGATCAGCCCTAACGGCCAACTCTCCCCGCCCCCAGGACAAAAGCAGCAAAGAACGCGTCTCCGGCCTTCTCCTTTATTTTGGCAACAGGCGACCCCGCCCTACGCGCGTTCGTCTCGCCACGACCCGCCCCTTAGATACTCTACATTGACCCAAGTGCGGGAAGGAAGCTGCTTGTGGGGAATAAATTCAGGAGCGCCGGCGGAAGAATTCTGCCCGGGGCTACTTTTTGTTCGACTTCGTCGCGTTCTTTGTAGACGCGTTCGCGGCCTTGACTGGGCGGTAGCGAAGGACCATCCCACCCCCCGCCCCGTTTCGACGGACGTCGCCATGGCGACAGGACGCGGTTGGATTCTGAGGCAGCACAGCTTAGGGGTTTCGCGCCCGTTGTCCGACGCGATCCCTTCTCCCGGCGTCGACTCGCGGTCGCCATTCTTAGTCGCTCCTTCAGGCGCTACTGCTGGGGTGGGTGGGGGATCACGAGGCGTCTTGTTTGAACGCCCTAAACCCAGATCCCCCGGTGCCTTTCTTGAGTCTCACAGTTTTAGGCAGGTTTACTCGCTTTCTCTCACAGAATATACAGCCTAAGTCTTTATGTCAGTGGAAAAGTGTGTGTGTGTGTGTGTTTTGAGGGGGCGCTTACCTGTTTTTCTGCTTGTTATGTGCCCATTATGTGTCCCTTTTAAGCTGATTGGTAGTATTGCTATTTCATTCTTGAATTTGACTCCTTTTTTAGGAGGAATTGTAGTACAGTGGTACCTTGGTTTGCATATGTTTTGGATTACAAACACGTCAAACCTGGAAGTTTGCATCCTTTTTTTTGCAACCTTTTTTTGGATTACAACCCATTGTTTTGGATTACGAACAATTTTTTTTTGGAGACCCCATTGGCGAAAGCGCACCTTGGGTTACAACCTGTTTTGGTTTACAAACAGACCTCTGAAACGGATTATGGTTGTAAACCAAGGTACCACTGTAATATGATGTAGCGACTCATCCATAAATACTCCTGGGTTGGTTTTCAGACCAAAACCATGCTGAACAACACCAGCACGACAACATAATTACAATAAAAAAGAAAGATGGTAGAGAAAGCGTTAAACAGCCTATGCTTAACACTTTTTCAAGTGTTGCAAACCTTGGGCCACAATCCTGTACTCGCTTGGGAGGAAGACTCATTTAACTTGGTGGGATTTATAAGAGTTTATAAGAGGGCAAGAACATGAAAAACCCAACGAACAACAGCGAACAAATAATTTTGCAAGCTTATTGGGCTGTATTCCCCTCGCTGGCAATCTTCTGGGGACCCAGTGGTGGGAGAGGACAGAGGTAAAAGTGAGTGGAGCAACAGGTGATTTTTTACCTTTGGATAGTATGCGACTTTCTACCTAAAAGTTAGATTTCTATATACACCCATCAAATCTTTCCATCCAGGCAGGCAAGAGGCATCATCACAGTACAGTTCAAGGATGCATTCCAGCCTGGCCAAAATCACTCAAGGAGGGCATGAAATAGGGCTGGTGAGAACTGTGGCCTGGGACTAAAGACCTCAGAGAGAGGTTTGGAGGATCACATTTGACCTTGGGCCTATGGTTCCCACCCCTGATGATGATGATGATAATAATATGTGTTGTTTTTTATAGTTCTATGTCGGAATACCCAGCAGCCATGCAACTCAAAAAGACACACACTCGCAGGATGTGTACGAGGTCTACTAGTATCAAGTCAAATTCTGCAATTGATTTTGACAGGTAACTTACTCTTGATGCTTTACAGATGCATGCTTACCTTGTATGTAAATCTCACTGAATTCAGTTGTACTTATTCACTAGCAAGCATGCTTAGGATAGTAGACAAGTATTTATCTTTTAAATACTTGGCTGGACATTTATGATTTCAAGAGCTGGTTTAATTGTAAACATGTCTTGGTGTGTAACCACAGATTCTTTCACATGACCCTGAAGGTAAACTGAATTCTTTTGGTGATTGTACATTGAAAATGCTAAATTAATTTTGTGTAGCTGAACAGCTCATGGCAGTGTCATCCCTAATAATGAATCGTATATTTTCATAATAACAATGAGGCTTGTACCACTTCATAAATGAGGGTAGAAATGTGGAAGCTGCTGAGAAACCTATATGTGTGGTTGAGGCTCAGTGTAGTAGTCATAATGTATGAAATGAAATTGGTCATCCTATGTACAGTGTGGATCAGTGCTACATGATGCAGACAGCTGAGACCTATTCAAGTGTTTTAATTTATCACATGATGAGAGACAGTGGGGATGAGCATCCCTATCACCCTACATGAATTGGAGGGATAACTTCTGGGGTGAGGAGCCTTTTCTACTCAAGTAGGTCCCCTATGTAATTTATAACCCTGAGTTCATGTGAGGAAGCCTCTGAGCAGACTCTGTTACAAATGTTTGCCTCCAACTTGGGGAGGTTGACAGGGATAGACACCATAGAGTTAGAGCTAGTGTGCTTGTCATATTTCCCCTCACACAATAGGGACCTTTTCTGCACCGACATAGGCACCTTCCATGGAACAGTGCTGATCCATGTTGTGAACTGTTGGTATATATTTCCACCTGCTAAAACTCTTGTGGACTTCTGTGTGCAAGCAGGAGTGACACTAATTCTATCACTAGAATGAAACGTTTTTCCACTTAAGTTCCTTTAAATGAGTGAGAGATGCCCATTGTGCCCTAAATTACATTTACCTTCTTCATATTATGTTTGTGTGTGATGATGGAATTCTACAGGTTATTTCTGCTTTTGTTTTCACGTAGACAGATTTTTGTGTTCCAGATTTATGAAGCAGGGATAGATTTCATTCTGATATATGCTGCTGCATGTTTCTTCCACTCAAATAATTGCATCACTTTTTCATCTTCATCCTCCAGAATGCCATCAGAGATACTACTGAAGATATTATCCTACCTGAATGCAGAGTCACTGCTGTGTACTGGCTGCGTGAATAAAAGTTTTTATCATCTGTCCAATGACAAGTAAGGGACAGTAAAATATAGCCAGAGGTTTTTAACATGACAGTAGTCATTATAATCTAATTTATATTATCCCTTTATGTTTGGTCATTGGGAGAAAGCAAGCAAGTACAACTTACTGTACTAATTTTTTCTCATTGTTACAGCAGTTTACATGAAAGAACTTATATAGTGTTATTAAGCTATGCGGAAGTTTGAATCAGTCTGAATGTGATTTGTCCCAGTTTGGGGAATAAAGCAAGTGCTGCCCTGCATCAGAAACACATCTGCTTCATCTACTGTTTTGAGAGCTGTTATGGTAGAAATATGGTATATAAATATTGTAAATAAATACTTTCATTTACATGCTCATAATATTTTGTAGTTTCTGTATACTGTAGTACTCCCCCTTCCCATCATTGGCCTTGAGGATGTGGTTTGAAAAAGGATTAAGGATAATAAGTGAATAAAAGTATAATAGTAAACAAGGACACATGTGTATACCAGTAAACTTTTGTTAGGTCTATAAATATCAGATGTTTAACTGCTTTTTAGGCACTTATTTGCCCTCTGTGCATCAGAAAAAAATTGCCTTAATAATTCTTGGCCACTGGGTGTGCAGGGAGGTTATATTTAACAGTGATTATGTATGTGCCATTTGGATCTCAGTGGCTCCCAAGTTGTTCTCGGTACAATTCAAAATACAAACCTCCTTATGCATTTGGGCCTTTTTACAGGTGCTGCTATGAAAGTAGTGTTGTTTTTGATGTTGGATTGGCTGGCAGAAGACACGGGGGATTCCCTTTGATATAATTTGTTAAAAAACTGTTGGGGTTTTTAATTTAGTTTCTTAGGTGGTTACCTAATATCTTATTCTAAGGAATCCAGAACAATCATAAATAATTTGTGGTCATTTATGCTCTTTTAATATTGATTATATTGATTGTGTTTGTTAGCTTTTCAATTGTTGATGACTGTCCTGAGACTTGTTTTGAAGGATGGTGGGATAAAAATTGAGTCTATGAATAGATAATGTTGTGCGCTTATCATCCAATAGTCAATTTTAGTGTTAATTTTAGTCTAACATTAATAGAGAATGACATAAAGCTGGATCATGAGTGCTAATTAACAAAATTTGTAGCAGTTCAGCTACATTAAGATCATTCAAAGTGTTGGCAATTTTTTTGGTAGATAGAATCTGCCTCCTGATACTTAATGATGGCTTAAACATTATCTCAGAACAGCATGCTCTTTAAATATTTCAGCGATTCTTATGTTATTTTATGTTGTATTTTTCTCCAGTACAATCTGGTTCAAAATATATTCTAAGTCTTTTCTGCCTAAAAGAAAAAAATGGAGGACTGAATCTGCCCAGGAATCAGCTGTCTCTCTGAATCTTCCAGAGTTGCAAGATAGGGAGTCAGGATATTGGAAGAAAGAGTACATCATGAAAAAAATAGCTGCTGGCAAAGCTGATCTGATTCAGCTTCTGAAGCCAATAAATACCCATACTGGCCTTCCACTGAAAACCAAAGAAGCTATCAAGTGAGCAGTTTTATATAATGTGTAATACATCGACATTTTTTATATTTTAATGACTACCTATTTTCTTTGTGAGTAAAGGAAGAAAAAATGGATCATTTGATAAATATATGTAAAATTGATACTATGATTAATATTTAGTTACCAGGTAGGAAGTTCATAAAATTGAAAGAATATAGATAATTTTGTTATCTTTGGATTTTGTTTGTAGAGCATGTTTTGGAGAAAACAAATGGGTTCTGTTTTAGAAACAAAGGGGGAAATGTGGCTCTCTTCTATGAAATTCCAAGCATTTTGATTATAGTTAATTTTAATGTGCTTTATCTGTATGTAGAAGTGGCAGTCTAAGGGAGCAATCCTACAGCAAGGTCAACTGCGATGAGCAGATCCAGAAGCTCTCTGGATGAGTCAGGAGGTTCCCGGTACAGCCAGGCTACACTGACTTAACTCCATCATCCTCGGCGCAGCCAGAGATATACTGACATATCCCTCCCATCCTGGCTTAGCTAGGGCCCTCCAGCTGAGACATGCCTGGTGGACTAAACAGAGAGGATTTAGGCTCAATCCTAAGCTCACCCACCTTGGTCATGTGACCTGACAGCCCAGTGTAAATTAAACCAGCAAACAGGGTAGTGTAACTCAAACAGTATTTTATAGACTGGCTCAACCAGCAGTAGCCTTGCTGTGGAACAGAGTTTGGATCTGTTGTACTTTACACCAGTTTAACTGATGCCGGGCTTGCTTTACACCAGCTTGTGCATAGGATTGTTACCTTAAACTTTGCACTCTGTCTTTTGCTTTCCCAATAACAGGATTTCTGGTTTAAAATGGATGGTCATAGTAAAGGACAGAAATGGAAAGCAACATGTGCTGGAGCAGACAGACATCTCTTATAATGAGACATCTGTTACTGTGTATTGGAATTATTTAAAGTGGCCTTGTTTAGAAACTTTGTCAGTTTTGCAGATATTTGGAGTGACACCTGTACTTCTGAGTGACAGCGAAGTTCATCCTAAGAATAGGTAAGTTAATTCTTTAATTGTGCAATCCCAACCACATCTACTCAGAAGTAAGTCCTGTTGAATTCAGTGGATCTTACGTCTGGATAATGGGGGCTAGGATTGCCACCTAACTTGTGTTCATAGCATATTGAGCAGTGGTTGCTTGCTGAAGCTTGCTGATGAATAATTTGTTGACACATTTTTTTAGAATTCTTATTTTTCACTGCTTGTAGTAGAAGGACATTTACCACAGCACTGTACTTTGCAAATCAGTTACCCACCAGTGACAGTCAATTGTGATGTAGTAGCAGACATTAATACAGTCCAGGGCCATGTTAAGCTCCATATGCAGTGTGTTCTGGACTAACATACCTAACACAGAAGGAAGGCAAAGAGATGTATGCATACAGCTATTTATCATAGCAGTATGGTGATTGCTTATTATTGCTTGCTTAGGAGATTTCTGGATCCATGGATTTGGCATCAGACGGTGATTGATTCCTGTGTTCCTCATGTCCTCCATGTACACATTGCTTGTGCAATAAGAAAACAAGCACAGAAAATGGCTAACTTGTCGCCCTTCAGATGTTGTTGGATTATATCTCCCTTGACTATTGGCAATGCTGCCTGGGGATGAGGAAAGATGTAGTCCAACAACATTGGGAGGCCATAGGTTGGACAACCCTGCCTTAGACTTTGAAGGTGGAGGGGACAGGAGTTGACATCCAACAAAGGAGAAGTTGGAAACCCCTTCAGTAATAGTTGCAGTATTGTTCTTATAATTTGTTCCAAAAACAAGTTATGTGCAATAGCTTTTTAGTTGATTATGTCAGCGTTTTGGAAAAGACAAAAACTAATCAAACTTCCATATTAACAATACCTGTTCTTTTCTTAACTAATCTGATGTCTCTTGAAAGGCCTTTGCAACGTTCTTTAGTTTCTGAATATGATCTGGCTAACCTGACAGAAAATGCAAAGATGATTGGCTGTGATGCCCTTGTTGAACTTTACTGTTTTGATCAAGGACTCTTGGTGGGACTTTGGAAGGTAAGATTACTCCCCCAATAAGATGCTTTCGGCAGTGGCTCTTTGTTTTCTTATATGTAAACTTACATATCTCCCTTTACAAGATGAAAACAATACTGCAGGTCATAAAACCTAAACTAGTTTCAAGTTTCTTATTCCATATGCTAATTGGCTGTTAAGGCTTTGTTTTAAGATTATTCATTTCTTTATTTTCTGTCTTCTTTAGCTGTTATTTGGTTAATAGTATGGCTACTCCAAAATGTACTGATAAATTATACAATGTGGCTGCTGCTGAAAGGTGTATGAAGATTGTGTTATGGTAGATGGAATTACTTCTAGAAGTACAAGGAATTCAGGGACAACATGTTTCCTTATACTGGGGTTGAACAAAGCTGCTTGCCCTTCCTAGTTTTACTTCCCATTGTAGAATAATTCTGAAAAGGTATATTTTCTTAATCAGGATTTCATAGAGTTTCATTTATTAAGGCAGTAGATTTTGGATCAGATTTCCAGTTTATTAACACAAAGAACTCTAGTATTTTCCTATTTTTAATTCTAATTTTCTTTTTGAGTACCGAAAAAAGGACTATCACAAGAGGGGAGAGTTCTGTTGCACTCGATTCCTACTTGTGGGCTTCCCCACAAATCTGCTTTACCACTGTGAGAACAGGATGCTGGACTAGATGGGCCTTTGGCCTAATCCAGCCAGGTTATTACGTTATTATGACACTTTGCATCCTTCAAAGGCTCCTTTTGTAGCCTGTTCGGGCGTTTAAATAATAGATGGGAACTGTGTACAGCAATCGACATGAATTGTAGTCTGTTGCTTTTAAGTTATAAAAATAGTATATTAAAATGCCAGTGATACATTGTTATAATCTGGAGTAGGACAAGTCTTTCTTTGAGCTTAAATGGATTTTACTCTTCAAAAGTCCTTTTGGAAAATTAAATACTTCATGCTGAAAATATATGTTCTCTATAATTAACTTTTTAGAAAAGTGAAATTGCTTTCGTTATGGCATGTCTTCATTATCATCAGCTCATTGAAAGAAGCACCCTTGGCTCTGCCACAGTGTAAGTACCGATTTTAGTTGTCTTATGGATGCTGAGTGTAGCTCTACGACTTAAGTTCTCTTGAAACATAACTTCCCTTAAATATGATTCTTTTTCAACAAGAATGTGAATTATGTTGGGCAGTGCTGGGCAGTGTTTGTAATAATTGACTTACAAAGCACAACAATCTGTGGCTTTAAAATGTTTAATTAAATTACTTAAATTATTGAGGTTCCATTAAACATTGCCTGATACCTTTCAATATAAATGATTATAGAGTTGAGTTTTATATACTCAGTTCTCTGATTTTCTAGAAGTGTTTTCCCTTTTATTTTGGCAGAGGATTTGAAGAAATCACCCTTTAGAATGTGTTTGTTTAGTATATAATGTATTATTTGGGGCTATGTGAAAGGTTAAGTTTGAAATAATGATTGTCTGTTGGTGGCTGGCAGTTAATTGCGTAAGAGTGGTCTGAGAAAAGCTGGGTTCTTTTTATACTGAGAGGATTGTAAAATTTCACTTCTGGTTGGCTTACTGGGTAGAAATTCTAGGTCACTCATTGGACTTGAAAAGTGGTCTGAAGACACAGAATTCTATGTCACTCAAATCTGATTGATTGACAAGTATGCTGGCTGCAACATTCAAAGGCCAGTCCTATCACTGTTCAGAAATAGTGAAACTGATTGAGACTCTGAACCAGAAGAAGCAGCTGGGAGAGAAATCTGAAGTCTAGAGCTGAGACAAGTGGAAGATGGGCCATTGAGGCTAAAGAAAGCCTGGAAGTATAGTCTCCCCCAATAGAGCTGAATCAATGGCTTAAGCTGAAGAGGCTTGGTTGTTAACAGTGAGAGAGAATTCAGCAAGTTGCTTCTGGAGCTGACCACAGAGAGAACTGCCTGCATGCTCGGCTCATAGGAAACCATCATAAGTCCTCTGTACCTGGCAGTGGTGAGAACTGAGTGACTAAGGGTATTAAGTTTGATAGGGATGGGACCTAATGCTTTCTAAGTCAGTCTTATGTAAGTGTCTGTATTTGCAAGCAACTGTCATTTATAAAACCTTATTTTCCCTTTATAGTTTATACATAAAGAACATCTTGTTTTTATTGACTTAAAAGCATATCTGGCTGGTTTTGTACAATGTATAAAGCACAATGACTACCGGGTTATAGTTTAAGTATAGATATATGGCGGTAGTGATTAGAAGGTTTTGAATCATACATACTGTGTTGGGATTGGGAGTAGAACAGGAACCCTTCCACACATAAATCAGCAGGGGTAAATAGAAGCTCTTCTCCATATATAAGGACAAGTCACCCTCCACAGAGAATATGTTGTTTTCTCTTCCTGCTGCTTTACAGTTTAGTGTGTACTGGAATTGAACACAAGAACAACCAAACTACTGTAACAGACATTCAATCAAAACCAAGATGACAGTACATGGGATAACACCATATGCATTTTGAAGTTGATTTCACAAGGAAAAGTATTTTAGAAATAAATCTGTGTAACTGGGATCTTGTTATCCAGTTCAAACATGATTGATAACTGCCAGAGAAATTAACTTACAAATATGTTTAAATCAAGGCTGTTTAAATGTGCTAATTTCTAAAGGCTACTCAGATGACAACACAGCCTGAGTAGGAATATTTGAAGCTGAAAGTAACTATGAAAAATGGGAAGAAATTCACAACAAGCATTTTATTCTATGTTTTCTTAACATATTTTTATACATTATGTCTTATTTCTTTCCTATTCTTTGTTTCAGGATATATGCTGCAGCCCCAGATAAGGCTATCTTAGATGATATTGACCCAGAATATGGCATGCATGGCTATCAGCTGCACATTGACTTACACAGCAGAGGAAATACTTACATGTGTGGCACATTTCGTAGTTTGTTTTGTAAAAAAGGTAATTTGATGGCATCCTTAAGATGGTTTCTGTTGATCTAATTTTAGTATGTGTTCCTAGCCACAAGAATGATCCTTGTCTGTAATTATCCCCCCCTCCAACCTGGACCCATTGTCTCTTCTTGGTCTGAGTGGAGCAAGATTGCAGCTGCCTGGGGAAGCCAAGGGGATCCCTGCCCAAAGCAGGAGTTGTAGATTTCTCTGGCTGTTCCCTGGGGGTGAAGAGGAAGGGACATGGACAGGAAGGGACATGAATAGGAAGGGACATGGTTATGATAGATGTGACTTTGGCCAGGTACTGCTCATTTGATAGCAGCAGTTAACTATTTTTATTTTACACAATGACTTCTTAGCTGACCTCTACCTCTTGATTGATTTTATTGGAGCTTTCGATTGGCCTTGCAGGAAACCTTCTTGACCATTGCACATTAACAGTTTAAAATTCCTTAATTGTTTGCTGCATAAGTTGGAAGGATAGGCCAAGTGTTCATCAAATAAATTATTTTCTAGACCTACTGACTGTGCCTTTCTCAGTAGAGAGAAGCTGAGTGGAGATCTCAATGTCTGATACCACACCATTATTTTAGATAAGGCTTCCTCAACTTCAGCCCTCCAGATGTTTTTGAGACTACAATTCCCATCATCCCTGACCACTGGTCCTGCTACCTAGGGATCATGGGAGTTGTAGGCCAAAAACATCTGGAGGGCCGAGGTTGAGGAAGCCTGTTTTAGATATTGTTTCCTTTCTTCACATGATCTCTCATCAAGCAGAATATTGTTCTGTTCCAATTGCTCAGGTATCGGAAAATGGTGACCAGTGCATTGGGGCTAGACTGAAGGAAATATAATAGGCAAGAGACACAGATAATTCTATATTTTGACATTTTATATTCACATTCTACTTACGGCAAATTCAATTTTGTGATAGTGAATCTTTTATGTAGCCAAAATGGCATCATACATGCACAAGATGGAAGCATCAGTAGGCTTGCAGAAACCTTCAGGTTTTCAGACATACAAAATAGTGTTGGAGGGGGCAACCTAGGGTTGGAAATAACTCCCAAAGCAGCCCAGTGAAAACTGAACTTTCTTTGCGGCTATCTGACTGGTGGTGGAGTAAATAATAGAAGCCTGCGGAGAAGAGGACATAAAAGAATGGAAAACAGAACAGGAATGTTTCATACTGCACAGTTTCATTGTGGTTCCACTTAGTCATGTAATTCTGAGGTTGGCAATGACCTAAAAGATAAGGTTACATCTTAGAATATAAGATGTCAGCCAAATATGCAGATGAACCTGAAACACTGTGAAAGTATCAATACTGATATTTATAATAAGAAATATTTTGGGTAAGGATGAATCAGCTGATTATCATGCAGATTAACTTCTGAAAACTTTTGACATAGACCCTCATAATAGCTATAGCACAAAAATCTTCTTCTTGGAAAATCAGTACTGTAGATGAATTGACAAAGAAACTGAAGTGGACATAAATGGTCAGTTTTCATAGTGAAGAGGGGTGATTAGTGGATTTCTTGTTCAACTTGCTATCTTAGAGCATTTAATATGATGTCTTGAGGCCATTAAAAGATGAGCAGTGTAAAGATTATTAGCAAAGGGGTAGGAAATAATGTAGAAGATTGCATAATACAGTTTGATTAATTTAGCTGCCATAGGGCCGTAGGAATCTTTCAGGCCTCAGGACATCATCTTGAGCATCCCTGACCTTTACAGTGTTAACAGTTGGAGTAATAATAACAACACATTGTTGTTGTTAAAAGTAATTTGAATGTGTTAGACGCTTTATCTTGCCCTAGGCAACCCAAAGCAATGGGCAACCAACCAAACCAGGCAGACAAAAAACCCAAACATAGATACATTAAAACCAAGAGGAAAAAAGAAATACATTAAAAACATCTCGCCCACTTCTAAAAGGCTACAGATACTAAAGGCCAGAAGCCTGGTTATAGAGGAAATATTTAATGATGGTGCCAGGAGAGCCTCCCTGAGGAGAGCATTCCAAAAATTGGGGGGGGGGGGGGCGGCAGAAAAGGCCTGTTCTCATGTTGCCACCCTCTGGACTTCTTGTGGAGGTGTACACAAAGAAGGGCCTCAGATGATGATCAGAGGGTCTTGGTAGGTTTATTTTGGGAAAGGTGGTTCTTGAGGTATTGTGATCATGAGTATACTGTTAGTGTTGTCTTAAGTGATACACTTTTAACCTCTATGTCCATGTCACAATCAGAAAGCTGTCTGGTGGACTGGCTGTGACTCATTTTGGATCTTGTATTCATAGATGACATAAATCTTATTTAGAGGAGAGTGAAGAATGTTCCACTCACTGTTAATCTGATATGAGGTATCTTTTTATGGCTTGCTGATTGTTACAGATTACATTAGAAATGGATACCTGAGGTTTACTGTGATAAGTTACAAAAGAACGGCCCAACATCTACCTCTTGTTGGAAACATTGGCTTATCTTGGATGACAGGTGTTTTTGAAGGCAATGTTCAGGTAAAATGCGGGGTGGGGGGTGTGGAAAGAGAGAGAGAAGGGAAAGCTGGTAAAGGAATTTAGGGATCCGTAATGTGGTAGATTGGGGTCGAGGGATATTTTTAGAAGTTAATAGTTGGTCCTGCCACTGCTCTAGCAAATAATGCTAGTTTTGTTTTTGGTGACAGCTTTGTGTAGCCTCTACACATCTGCTTAATGGGAAATTAGGCCTTATTGAGTTCGCTGCTGCTGATTTATGATGTGATTCAGAAGGAAGATGTAAATGTCTTCTGTGCTATTTTGCTGATAACGATAAACAAAAACAATAGGACAATAACATGATTGCCACAGCCACACCTTAAAAATATTGCTGTTTTAAAAAATATAAGTCTTTGACCTTGGCTGTTATTACAATCAAAGGAGATAAAGATGACCCACCTAATTTTCTCACACTTAATTAATTGAAGTGTATCTGGGTTATTAGGATTTTGTGTTAGAAGGACTATTTTACAGCTAATCTTGTCTGCTATATTCTGTGTAGCAACAAAAGCCAGCTATAGCTCTGTGGGAATAAGGAGTATGGAGACTGATTTTCTTTCTACTTTTTCCCCTTCTCGTTGTCTGTTGCATGCTTTAGAATTGTTTCATTATGGATGTGACCCTTCTGGACGATTCACAAAAACCATATTGGTGTTTTAGTGCTCCAGTCAATATGGTGCTGTCTCCCAAGCCATCCGGTCTCTATCAATATTTGGGACCCAGTTATTATTTGAATTACATGGATTTGACTGGAAAAGTACATATGGAGCTGGTGTGGATGGAAGAAACAAATGAATACTGTATAATCAATCTGGTCCTTTATTTGAGCACCGAGAAAGTTAATAGCTGGTTTGGTACAAATTACTGAATTTAGTTTTTTAAACAGAGTTGCTTTACATGAAGATGATTATTTTGAATTTTACCTGTCTCTAAAAATATGTACCATAATTTACATGTAACAAAAACTCTTATGTTAGCTGTCTGTGAATTAAAAAGAATAGTTTATTTTCTGTAAACATGTAAAATAAATTACTTTGTCTTTGAATAGACTATGTGTGTTCCTGCAGAAATTAAGCATTCTTGTTAGATAAGGGAACGTATCCTGATTACAGGAGTGGCTAACCTGAAGCCCTCCTGCTGCTGTTCAACCCAAACTCCCAGCAGGCCCAGCCAAAAACTTACGGAGAGTTGTAGTCCAAAAACTTATGGAGAGCAACAAATAAACATGAAACAGTATCTCATAATGTAAGAGTATATTGTTTAACAGAGATATTAGTGAAGATGTTACAAAGACTCTTGTGGGGCCTTGATTACTTTAGTAAAACAGTTTAGTAAAACTTCTGATGTACTGTTTATAGACTATTATCTTTGTTTGTTGGAATACAAATCTAGGCATGTTTCGAAGCACTGAATCATTGTAAATCCGAAATGATTCCACCTAGTCCAACATTGTGGAATGTATTCAGCTAAGTCCTCCTTGGAGTAAGCCTATTGAAATTAATGAGCCTAAGTTAATTAACTCCAGGGGGCCTCCTCTGAATATGACTTGCATTGAATACCATCCTGTGTTTTCAACAGTGACCATTATATGCTGCCAGTAGACCACCAGAAGGACTCGAAGGCCACTTAGCAACTGGTATTCACTGGATTTTTGCCTCTGCACATGAAGGTTTACATTTAATCAACATGAATAATAGCCATAGGTCAATAATTTCATAGAATCTATATCTTAACCTCCACTTGGAGTCATATAAGGACTAGTGAGATGTTTTTCTCCAATTCAATGGAAAGATGTGTAAGCCACCCAGAAGCCATTTTGGAATGTAAAAGCTGTATATAAATTAATAAATATGAGAAAAGTGGAGTGGTGGAGATGAATGAAAACAATTACAGATATATTCTGAGACAAAAATTCATACAGGAAAATATTCATGTATTTTCCTTTATATTTTGTATCTGAAATTGTGTTTCTATGCTTTTGTCATAGCCTTTGGCTAGCACAATAAACTTACTGACGATGGCATTGATTACTATCCTGAGGATTAGTTTCAGTAGTGGGTGAGTGCATTTGAATTCAAAAAGGCAATGAGATTTCAGCTGGTTTTTCATCTGCAGAACACTTAACAAACAGACCAGAATCTTTGCCTCTGTCTTGGTGCATTTTTCTCTGTCATTTTGTCAGCGGGAGGGAAATAGGCAGACCCTACAGAATGCTTCAGATCCTATTTGATCTCATTCTTGAGTCTGGAACTGAATATTTCATAAGATGGCAAAGAATTCAAAACAATAGTGGACAGAGTGTTTGCAAGTTAGCCTAGTCCTAGAGGTGGAAATGCTCCAGCTATAGTTCTGCAGAATTGCAAAGCAGGCATAGCTTAACTTAAGCTTGATTAATCCTAGAACTTGTTTGTGTTGCTGAAACACATCTCTTAAGGTTTTGAAGTAATAATAAAGGAGAATGCTTTGTGCATATTAGAAAACCCTTTCCTGACTTCTGAGCTGCTACAGTTAGCCTCCTCCAACCCTTTTTCCACGGTAGTTGCTATTGGGAAAGGAGAGGGTACCTTCTGTCTGTTTTGCCAAGGAACACAGCAATGGGCCATGGAAAACTGACATGAGGCACCGCATTTTTCGCTCCATAAGACACACCTGACCATAAGACGTACCTAGTTTTTAGAGGAGGAAAACAAGAAAAAAAATATTCTGAGCGAAACAGTGGATGTATGATTTTTGTGGTTCATGCTGTGGCCACAGACATGATATGTGATTTGACGGTGAGTTTGGGGTAGCCCAATGCAAAAATCCTGAGTAGCCATGTGCTTTTACCGCAGCCTCCTTTATCTCTAGAGTCCCTTATCTCCCTCCCGATCCCTTGCCGATCAGATGCTCAGCGGCTTTGTTTCAACACCCCCTTCCCTCTTTCTTAAAAAACAAAAAAGCACAATCTGCTTTTTGCCCCTGGGCAATTCGGCTCCAAGGACCACGCATTCGCTCCATAAGACGCATAGACATTTCCTCTTATTTTTAGGAGGGAAAAAGTGCATCTTATGGAGCGAAAAATACAGTATATCTCTTGAATCTGAAAGCTCATACCAATAGTGTCAGGCAGGGCTTTTTTTCATCCGGAACTCGCTGGAATTCAGTGACAGCACCGCTAAGTTGGGCTCTATTGCCATTATAAGAGAACTAGGGAAGCATTCCTAGTGAGTTCCAGAACCTCTTTTTCTAGAAAAATAGCACTGGTGTCAGGTGTGAAAAACAGCCAGAAACTCCTACACTACTTGCTGCATAAATGGATTTTGTACTTTGTTCAGCCTCCACAAGAGTAGCTGAATGACAAATTATTACTCAAATTTGGTGCAGCTTTTCTGCTAAAGCATTCAAAGCGGTTTGCTATTTTAAATGATAATAGTAAAGTTACAGGGCAAAAGAATTGAACAGCAGAGCTGTTTCAGGACATTGGTGGGCTCTTCAGGAGCTGATGGCATTCACTCCCTGGTCTGAGCTTTTTAAAAGCAGCTTCTGGAAACTTAGCTCTTTCAATAAATACATATCTTGCCCAGTGCTGCATAATTGCTTGCTAGCTCTTTTACCTGAAGCCACCATAGTGCTGTGCAGTTTCTTCTACTATGAAAAGAGCAGAGTACTTTGGCTGTGCTTCCTCCTCTGTCAGAAAGAGAGAATGAGAACACATCACCTACCAGTATCATATCCTACTGTTCTGTATACATGCTACCAGGAAGGCTTGCAAGAACGGGCATTTGAGGACCGATGATCAGACACTTAATGGTAGGTCTCTTTATTGCTGTGTTGCTTTTACTAACCTCATAATGTTCATATTCAGGTTCATCCTTGAAATCCTGTATCTAAACCCTGTCAATTTGTTGTTAAAATAGAAAATAAAAAACCTCAAACATGCAAAGAAAAGCTTGCATGTGCATGCATTTTATCTTGCCTACTGGCCAAAACTTGGGAGAAAGAATGGGAGATGAATGAAATAGTTTTTTAGATGCTGCCATAAAAAGAACCGCTTGAAATTTGTTCACCTCATTATAATTCATGCACCTTGCATTAACTGTGATCAGGGCCAGATGCTGTTAATTTTGCCAGTCTTCTATACAAAATTGCATGGCAGCGGTGCCAAGGTAAGGAAAGGTTTGTGCTTCCGTTCTGGTGGGAAAGGCTGTGATTTTAACGCACACAAAACAGATTTGCAAAAGCTGAAGGATAGACACTGTAGTTCTCCAAACGACATATTAATTTATGGAATTGCTTACTCCCAAGGTGGGCACTAGCAAAAGGCCAAATAGACAGTGCAAGAGTCCCTGAGCTAGATCAGGACTATGACACTAGAGAAGTGGAGGTGATTAACCCTTTGACCTCACGATCCTGATCAGAATCTTCTCCCCATGTCAGCTATTTGCAGTGGGAGGAAAAATCACATTGGCACCCATAAAAGTCACCTCTCACCCACACTATAATCCCAATTCTTCTATGTCCATTTTGCAATTCTTTGAGGTGGGGGGCAAACTTGTTATACAGACTGACATTCTAGGCTATCAGGCCAGGTTTTGTGTAACTTTTCACTGGTCTCTGCAACATCTGCTGTAGCTGCTTAGCTGTTATGGCCATATCTTAGGTTTGCCTTTAGCCAGATGGGTTTCACTTTTTAAACAAATGCAAAACAATAAAGGGAACTTTGTATCTAAGTTACTAAAGGCTTCATGTGGTCCTTGCCTCACTTTATTTTAACAAGAACTGTGCACCAGGAGCATTGAGTGAAAAGTACAATCCATTTGTAAGTGGGAAAGTCACTTTGAGCTATTGTTTTGACTAACATGAAAGGTCATTTGAACTACAATTCCCAGAACACTCCTGTAACTGATCCTGCATGTTCGCCAAACAAATGATGATCCATCTTTCGGAAGCCAGATTGATGGATTATGATTCCCTGAAGTTCAAAGGATTGACTCTGACTTTGCAGAGTGCCTCATTATAGTTGTGTGTGGTATTCCCCTGCTCCTGTTTCAAGCCATCCATATATTATATTTTTCCACCTTGGAGGTCTGGTGACTGAATGAACTTCTTGGCCTTCTCCGATGTGTCTGCCTTAGCAGAACAGTACAATACAACTGGAAAATGCTTTTTAACTGTGAAGCATGTCATGATTAGGCTTCTTCTTTTCAGTTTGTATTTGCTGCCAGGGCTAGCTTTGAATTACTTTTTAAAGTTCAAACAACATTCTCCCCAACCCCTTACCTCCCTGCCTTTTCCCCTTTGAGAGAGAGAGACCATGTATATATAGCATATGGTTATTTTCAATGAATCCAGATATTTTTCAATGAATCCAGGGACACCTTTTTTTTTTGAAGCTGAGTAGCAACAGGGAGTCAGTAATAATAAATAATAATACATTTTTATTTATACCCCGTCCTTCCTGGTTCAGAAAACAGGGCTCAGGGTGGCTAACAACAAATTTAAAACACTTAATTGATGCAACAAAAAACAGCATAAAATACAGTATAAAACGTGAATAACAATAAATTCAGAATTCAAAAATCAGTTTAGGGGGGAAATCCATCCAATAAACATTAGATGACCACCAGGGCTAGCTGGCTAAATTAGTCCTATTTGGGCCAGCGAGGAGATCAGGGGAGAATTAGGGATCCCAGAGCGGGTAATCTTCATAAAAAGGGGAGGGGGAGGGAAGGGAAGGAAGGGGAATAAAAGATCAGTCTAAGTTCAAATTGAAAGCCAGGTGGAATAGCTCTGTCTTATAGGCCCTGTTATAGGCCCTGCAGGGCCCTGGTCTCATGGGACAGAGCATTCCATCAGGTCGGAGCCAACACTGAGAAGGCCCTGGCCCTAGTGGAGGATAATCTGACTTCCTTAGGGCCCGGGACCTCTAAACTATGATTATTCATGGACCTTAAGGTCCTCTGTGGGGCATACCAGTAGTGGGGATGGTGAGACAAAAGACCCTGGGCCCAAGCACAAATGCATATCCCGAGCCTTCCCTGATGATCTACCCCTTCCTGCTTTGTTTTGACAGATCAGGGGAGGCTTGGGAGTCGCGAGTGGGTGTTGCCCAGGAGGGGCGCAAGGCACACAGTTTGTCTGCCAAGCAAGGTGCAAAGCCCTTCTTTTGCACCCTATGAAACATAAATGCGCAGTTTTTTAAAAACTGGGCAATGGTGCACCACCCACCCATAACTCCCAAGCCTTCCCCAATCTCCTGCCCTCTTTGATTTGACTGATCAGGGAGGCTCGGGAGTCAGGGACAGGCGGCAGTTGCCCAGTTTTTTAAAAACTCTGCACATTTATATTTCACAGGGTGTGAAAGAAGGGCTTTGCACCTTGCCTGGCAGATAAACTGCGCCTCTTTCGCCCCTCCTGGGCAATGGCCACCCGACTGCGACTCCCGAGCCTCCCCCGATCTGTCAAAACAAAGGGGGAAGGGGGCAGGAGATCAGGGAAGGCTCGGGAGTCACAGGCGGGTGGCGCGCCATTGCCCAGGAGGTTACCCTAATTCTGGTAACCCTAATTTAGCAGCTTCATGGCAGACAGAAATTCAAAACATGCAGTTCTTAGCATGCAGATAGGAAGCTTCACCTATTGACTTTCTCCTGTTCCTTAGGGACCAGACCTTGCAACAAACAAACCCATTTGCCAGCTCTGTTCCCATAGTTACATAGTTACATCCTCCACAGTGTCAAGATTGCATTAATTTGCTTGCCTTCTAACATGATCATCATCTGCCAGCAATGTCTCTGGACAGTTGTACCCAAGCTACAGGGTCCAGTGTAGGCATTTTGCTACTCTTCCTCCTCCAAAGCCAGCAGGGTGTCAATTTTCTATCTCTTTCTGCCCCCTTGCCGCCCTCCCCTGTTCAGACTTGATGTTTTAGGCATGTTTATTTGGTTTAATTTTTTGTTCTGCATCTTTTTTGTTTTTATAAATAAAGCAAATGTGTATGTACACGCATTTTATTTGCTGCAATTGGGAGGGGTGGTGTTGGTTAATATTTCTTTATTATTATTTATTAAATTGGTTGACCAAAACCTGGTATGTGTGTAGATGGATCTATCACGGGCTCACCACTCAAGTTATGTACATCTTGAGTATACCCCCTTGTATGCTGGATGCTGTCCCTTGCACTTCCTGAAAATGTGCCTCAGTTTTCATGCTGAGGCCCATACAGTTCATTTGGGGGATCTGCCATATTCTACAGCAGTTCACAAGTAATCCTTCAACACATCCACCATATGCATTTTATGTTATGAACTGCCCTGAGATCCATGGATGAAGGGCGGTATACAAATTTAATAAATAATACTACATAGAGGCTAGAGCAACCTTTCTCAAACTGGGGTCCCTAGATGCTATTGGACAACAACTCCCATCATCCCTGACCATTGGTCATGGTGGCTAGGAATGATGGGAGTTGTAGTCCAACAACATCTGGGGACCCAAATTTGAGAAATACTGGACTGACAGACTTGCCCCATGGTATCTATGCATCTTCTATTTGCACTGTCCATATGGAGCGTCAGCATGGAATGTATATGTGAGTATGTTCTCATTCCCAATTTTCTGAATTGAAGCCATTGGGGATGAAGAAGAATGGGGGAAGGAGCCACAGTCCCACTCCCCTCTAAGCAGTTCTCTCTAGTTTGGTTTGAATCTCCTTGGTTTGTAGCTTCTTTGAAACTTCCCAGGTGACCTTTGGAATCTCAGCATCATAAGCTTATTTTAAGATGTATGTTGTTGCCTGGGCCCAGCAGTGTCTGCAGTCTATTTTTCATTCCTGAAATCTTGTTGACTGTCAGGACAACTTATTTTATCTAGCTAAGTGCGATAGATCTGCAGATTTGTCTGGAGTGTGATGTCTCTCCAAGCATAATGCTTGTGCAGGGTTTTAGCAGGCTGTGGGGAAACCAAGTTACTGCAGTGTCATGACAAAGTCACAGTTTATCCAGAGAATTAAATGCTGTGAGCAATGCTGTCCAGTCACAGTTGGGATGTTACAAATTTTACGATTGTTCTCACAGGACTTTTCAGATACGGCTGATGAAAAGCAGGCGGCGAGGCTTTCGCCTCAAGAGAAGAAGCAAGAGGAAGAAATATTGCCTATCTTGACCTTCTTTTTAGACTCTCAGCAGGATGTCGGTGACCATCCTGGTAGGAACCCGAGAATTACGCACCATGCTTGTGATTACACTCTCTGTACTTCCTGCCACCAATGGCAAACCTTGCCGTTCTAATGATAGCTTGCAGCTTCAAATTCATGTGAAAAATGACAAGGCCTTCACAGCTTGAATAATCATCATGATGGCTCCTAGGTTTATATTAGGAAAAGTACTTGCTTCTCCGAATGCAGTGCTATCCCCAACATGTGATAGTCAGGCTACACTTCTTGAATCTTGCCACTAAGTCCAGAATGTTTATAACCTAAAAGTAGGGATGGGTAAATAGGTCAATTTTTACTTCTCTCAGTTGCTCATTTCCCCCATCTTAAATTCAGTTATTAGCTTCTCCGCATCAGTGTGCACTTTTTTGTATTAAACAGAACTTCCAGTGAAAAATTTGTCAAGCTTTTTTGTGCAAATGTTTTGTACTATGCACATGCTTGCAAAGTAATTTTTGTATGTAATTTTAAATAATACATGGATTAATGTGCACACATTTCCCTAGTATATGCATTTTTGCACCCAACACCTGGCCAGAGAAGTTTGCCTACTTGGGCACCACCCAATGAAATTATTTCCTCTATCACTGGAAGACATGTACCTTTTACTGGATGGCTGAAGAAACTGACTGTCCATATGTTGCTGGACTGTAACTCAAAATGCTGGTTTTGGCATTTACCTGTAAAGCCTCAAACAGCTCAGGAATGCAATAGCTGAAGGACCACCACTCCCCATATGAACCAACCAGGACCCTGAGATCATCATCCGAGGCCCTTCTTTGTGTGCCTCCTCCACAAGAGGTCCAAAGGGCAGCATCACACGAGAAGGGGCCTTTTCTGTGGTGCCCCCCATTTGTGGAATGCTCCCCCAATGAGGTTTGCCTGGCACCTTCATTATACATCTATAGGTGCCAGACAAAAATGTTCTTCTTCAACCAGGCCTTTGACTGATTCTATGTCCTTTTATATGTGTTTGTTGGAGGGTGTGTGTGTGTTACTGTTCTGTTCTTGTTTTTAACATGTAGTTTGTGTTTCTATTTTGTATTTTTATGCTGTGAACTGCTCTGAGATCTTTGGACAAAGAGCTGTATACAAAGTTAACAAACAAACAAACAACAACAACTACTTCATTATTTATACCCCGCCCATTTGGCTGAGTTGCCCCAGCCACAGTAGGCAGCTTCCAAGACATATAAAAACATAATAAAAGGTTAAAAATTAAAAACTTGTTGTTCCTAACCATTGGGCCAGGCTGACTGGGGCTGGTGGGTTGAACTTCAACATAATCTGGTGGGCTGGAGGCTGCCCACCTTTGTTTTACTGCAACTTCTAATATAATAGTAGGGGAGGGGAGCTTGTAAAACAAGTTTACTGATCAATTAACTATATGGCAGTGAATAATTGTGCAGGTATGATAAAGCACTTTGACTAGGTCATACTAATCTCCTCATTCCAGGTATAGCTTGTAAATGTATGCATATGTATAAGTAAGTAGTGAGAAGTTGAAATATATGCAGGTTATATGCAGTAAATTATATGAGAAAGAGGGAGAGAATGAATCTTATGCTGAATTATTCAACAGAGATTTGCTAGGAAAGGAAATATGGCACATCTCTCACACTGGCCATTCTCTCTTCTCATTACTTTTGAGCACTTAAGCCATTTTTCCATGGAGACTTTCATTACAGAGGTAGTTAACCAAGGGGCTTGGCAATACGTTAAATTCAGTATGGGGAGCATTAATTGAGTGAAATTTGACATGATTGCTCTGTGAGGGAAGGTACCTTTAGTTTATTTTAATAGTGCACATTGATTTTCTGGCTTCTTCTTGTGAGCATGAACCCTAAAGCAACTGTGACTAATATAGTGATCAAGCAAATGCATGCATAAGCAAATATGCAATTCAATTAAAGTCTCTGGAACATCTTCCAGTTTAGGAGCAACATCGATAACTACACACACAGAGAGAGTTTTCTGTGTGTATAACTCCCCCACCCAAACTCTATGTGATCAGAAAATCCTGCCTTCTCTCTCCTCTTCCACCTCCATTGCTTTGCTTCAAATTAGTAGGACAAACGTATATTATGCCACTTGGCATTTTGTTCCTCTGGGACTAGGACAGGGAAAGCGTAAAATATGCAATCCAGTGATGGGTTTTAGATTGCACCATGGCAAAAATGATCCATGGCCTTTATTGCCATGGCGGTTTGCCACACGTAGCCATTGTGGCCAGAAAAGCAAAAGAGAGCAGGACCCCTGTAGCATTAATAACTGTTTTGAAAAATGTGTGTGTGTGTGTGTGTGTGTGTGTGTGTGTGTGTGTCAGGGGCAGGGCAGGTTGGCTGTAGCTCTTTTCACCTTTAAACAACAAGCTGCACCTGTCGTGATCCACTTTTCCACCTACAGAATTGCATCTGCAGCATTCATGGAACCTTACTGCAGAATGGATTAGCTGTTGGTTATAAAATGCTTGGCAAACCAGCTCTGTGTAACCACCTCCAAGAAGTCTGGCCTGCTAGTGGGCTGGCTGCAAGATCCCCACTTGGGTGCCTGGACTGAGCCCTTGCAGAAAAATAGCAAGAGAAATATGCCTAAATGCTGCAGTTCTATGCTGAGAAGACCTTTATCTATTGACTTGTTTGATGGTAGTGACTGTGAGTATCCCTTCCCCCTTGGTGCTATGCATGCTGGCAGCTTGTTCTGCTCCACACATTTGCAAAACAAAAGGGCTAAGAGCAATGGCTGGAGTAGAGTGCCTGATCTTTGCCAGTAGACTACTGACCTGCAAGCTGGTGATGAGGATCTTGTCTGTGGAAGCATAGTGCTCCCCACTGTTGGGAGCGGAGGGTGTCCCCCCCATTAAATATTTTTAGGCTGCTTTTTAGGGGAAAGACCTCACAAAACTGGCTGATGTAAAACAAATTCATGAAACACAGTATCACAATTACCATAAAGCAACCCTTTAAAAACAGCAGTATACTATGAAAATCAGCTGAAACACTTGAAAAGAATCTCAAACAAGCAGCGCTGTAAAACCTTTAAGAGCAAGCAACTTGAAATAATTGAGTCTTCAAGGCCTGTTGGAAGGTCTGCATTTGGGGGGCAATATGATCAACAGCGGCGGGGTGAGCTCCTGTCGTTCGGTCCCAGCTCCTGCCCACATAGCAGCTTGAAAGCACTCTTAAATACAAGTAGATAAATAGGGACCACTTTATGGCGGGAAGGTAAATGGTGTTTCCGTGTGCTGCGCTGGTGCTGGCTCGCCAGAGCAGCTTCGTCATGCTGGCCACGTGACCCGGAAGTGTCTCCGGACAGCGCTGGCTCACGGCCTCTAGAGCGAGATGAGCACGCAACCCTAGAGTTGGACACGACTGGCCCGTATGGGCAGGGTACCTTTACCTTTATGCTCAACAGCTGGGAGTTCACACAAGTGTGAGCTGCCTAAAAAATAGCCCTGTTTCCTGTGCCGGCCAATCTAATTTATCTTACAGGTTGGTCTATGAGCAGAGCCTTCGTAGCTGATCTCAGCACCTGAGTAGATTTGTATGTGTGAATCTGGTCCTTCAAGCAACCTGGCCACGAACCATTCTTGGAGGTCAAGACCAGGGAAAGGGAACCTTCTAGAAAACCTTCTAGGTAGTCCACATGCCACTGGTGGGTGGGGCCCGAGGGAAAAGTGGGCAGATCAACAATTGTGCATTTTATCTTTCCACAGAAGGCTAGTTCTAACACACACTTGCAACCTCCCTCCACCCAGGCAAGCACAAGGACACACTCAAGCTAAGCAAAAATACCAGCCGGGAGTGCAAAGCATGGATGTGTGCAGCCTGGGAAGAGTCTCAAGGGCCAGGCAGAGAGGCCACATTTGGCTCCCAGGCTTGAGGTTCCTCATTGAGGGTTAAGACCAAGACTTCACATTCAGCCAAGATGCTCTCCAGCAACCAGTGCAAAGGGTACAATACTGCTAGAGCAGTATTTCAGGAAAGACCCAGATTGAGGGCAGACATGGATGGAAGACAGCCATAGCCACTCTACTTTGCAGTACGCGTTTTCCACCTTCCCTTGCTTAATTTATTTATTTAATAGAAAATTATTTATCTATCATTTCCATCTTCAATGTTTTCCCTTGTGAGTTCTAAGCACGCACAACATAGGGACAGATAATAGGCTCATGCAGCTTATCTAATCATCTGCGTTATTGTCTCCCAGTTTGGGGCTAATATGCTGGTGCTGGTGTGCTATAATTCAGTGCTGCGCTACACCACATCCTTTGCTCTCAGTATGGGAGAGGCAGTAGTCGACATGGGGAACAGCTTTCCCCTCAGTTCTTTGCCCGCCTCATTGAAGCTTTTGGTGGCTGACACATTGGTGTATCCAAAGTGTTCTGTTGGTGGATCTAACATGACAGTGGTATATCTTTTTTTTTTAATGTTATTGCAATTATAGTGAGTCACTTTGAGCTCAACACATGCTGTTGGAAAAGCGGGAATATAAATATTAAATCAAATCAAATATCTGACATTCTGTTGGCATATTCCGGCTTCCACCAAATTCTGTATGTCCCCCAGTTGGTGTTTCCTCAGTGTGAGATTGAGCTCTTTAAAGTACTTATATCCTATGTTCCTGATTAAATGTAGGACTACCTAAGAGGCCTTATACAATGAAATATACTCAGAGTCGCAAAGTGATTTCATGCTCTTTATTCAGCTCATAGTGGTGAGGAGGAATGAATGAAAGTCCCCTCAAAGTATCTGCTTTATATACATTATTTACACAATGGGCTGCACAGGATTGGCTAATTCTGGAATTCTACTGTAAGCCAATCAGGTTGTGGATTCACTTCTATCTGGAGCATGATTGGGTGGTTCCTGACAACCAAGCATACTGCTGCATTGTTCTAGGACCAATCAGACTGCTGCATTCTGAATCCTATTGTTCTAGGACCAATCAGACTGCTGCAATTTGGATCCTATTCAACTCAGTACATAACATACAACAAATTAAAAAGACCATCATAGAAATGATGCAGAACCTATGGACTTAACAAAGGAAGGTAGGGTTAAAAATTGAGTCTTTTAGGCAATATTATCAAGTTAGCAAGCTGATTCCTGCTAAAGATTTTCTCAAGGTTAGGAAAGGAAGCTATTTCATCTGGTGGAATAAATCGGCTTTTTGTTCTCAGTTTACAGTGCATGTAATGACATCTTTAACTGGAGCGAAGACTTCTTTGCCACTGAAGAGTTTAATATCTAAGATGAAATTAAATGCCTACCCTGAACAGTAAAGAAAATAGATACTTTCATGTGATTACATAATAATTTACCCAAATGCATGCACTCCTAAATATAAGCTGTTGCTGTACAGCTGAGGAGAAATTCAATTTGATTTCTTCTCCAGCACCACATGCTAATTTTCCAGAAAAAAATTAAATTATTCTCACTTATGAGGCTATAAATGAATTTGCCTAGCTTATTGCTGTCACCCATTCATTTATCATTATTCAGATTGCTTTCCACTCGCAGATAGGGTTGGCCTGACATACTGCTTTTGGAGACCAGCCGGTATGAATGATTCAAGTGTAGCATTAAAAAACTTTTAATCGAGATTTTCCTGTGCACATAGAAAGGAGCAACTGCAGCTACAGAAACGAGTGTGTGCTTCTCTCACCTCCACCAACATGTGGAGTGACATGTAGAACAGTTTGCTGTGTTTCAGGCAGCACTCCATGTCACGGTCCAGTCTACAGGCGATCAAAGTCCTGGCTGAGGACGTCAGGACCAGGGGCAAGATGGTGGGGTAGGAACAGGGACGAGAGTCCAGAAGCCAGGAGTCTGAGGGTCAGGAAGCAAGGAGTCAAGAAGTCAAGGGTCCAAGGATCAAGAAGCAGGGAGTCACGAAGTCAAGGGTCCGAGGATCAAGAAGCCGGGGTCCAAGGATCAGGAAACAAGAAGCCAAACACAGCAAGGCAAGAAGCGTGTTGCTGTGGCAAAGAGCCGAAGGGAAATGCTGACCTTATATCCCTTCCCGGCTCTTGCCACCAGGTGTAGTGAGTTACCAAGCAGCCTCACCTGTGCGGCCGCACCTTGCCTCTTCAGATCAAACTGAGGAAGGCCCCAGTCCTGTGAAGCCCTACTGGTCACAGGGCCTGGCTCCTGCACGCACTCCTGACACTCCACACATTATATTGCTATGTGCACCCCAGTCTCCAAGCAACAAGAAACTGTGGGGTTCCAGCATAAGCCTTGGGTTTGATTTCCATGGAATGAAGGTAAGTGGAGACTGTGTTGTCTTTGTGATATATAATTTTATATACACGCAAACACACACAGGCTGAACATCAGGTGGAAGGGCTCACACCATTAACACCCCAACAGTTTTTGCTTCCGTATTAGGTTCCCAGGGAGCAGGGGTTTTTTCCCCAGCCGGAACTCAGTTCTGACACCTCTCAGGTGGGCACCATTGCCATTTTAAGAGAACAAGGGAGGCATTCATGGTGAATTCCGGCACCTCTTTTTCTAGAAAAAATAGCACTGCCAGGGAGGTCTCCAAAGCCATAGCTTTGGACTCAACACAGGAAGCAAGTCTAACTGCTGTGGTCTTCTAGCTCTGGACTGATTTTTGGTAGGGCCAAAGCTGCAAGTGGGAAGGGTGGTCCCTTACCCTTCTCTCTCCCCCTTTCTCTGTCTCCATCACCGCCATCTTTCTCCCTCTCCCTCTTTCACCCTGACAGACAAGTTGCCAGCAGAGGGACACACCACTCTTTCTCATCTGAACTGATTGTATGCTGAGGGCTGCATAAAATTAGGCCAAGTGCCATATTTAGCACGAGGGCCGCAGGTCGCCCACCCCTGTTGTAAACATGAGATACACACAGCAGAGAGCCATGTCTTGTTGTAGTTCCCTGTTGGGTGTTCAACATTGAACTCCTTGGAGGAACGGTGGGATTTAAAGGTAATAAGTAAATAAATGGCAGATCAAAGGAGATGTCGTGAGATATGTGGGCTGCAAGCCAATTAGACCGATTATGGTTGAACTAGTCCCTTAGATTGTGCCAATTATGCCACAGGTAGCTGTTATTGCAAGCCTTTTTTTTATTTAAAAAAACCCACCTTACCTTACTTTCTCCTTTCTGATATAGCCTGTTCTTCACAGGCAGGCAGGCAGGCTGATTTTCCCAGTAAAACAGAAGGCTTGTAAAGAACACACATTTCTCATTTATGCTTCTCTGTTGGATACACCTGATTAAAAATGAATTTTTCTTCAACCAATATGGTTTATGGACTTTGGATTGAGCTAATTCTATTTGTTGTTGTTTTGTGTTTAAAATGCCTGCACCCCGCCATCTGAGATATGAATTAGATGAGCAGTTATTATAAATATTGGGCATGGATTTATGGACAGTTTAGTAAATTTCTGACCAGGGCAGTCAGATAATGAAAACATGTCCCCAGGTGTGCCATAAACAGCCTGCAAAAATATAATATGAAAGGGGTTTTGTATCCATTTCCATAAAAAGACCAATTTGAATTTTATAGCGATCTGCATAATTCTGTCCAACTGGCTCTATGCATTCCAATTCTTTTTCTAACAAAGCAGTGAATATGTTCAGTAGGGTGAACAGTTCAATATATTTAGCAAGTGGGATTTAAGCTGTCTATAAAAATCTATTTTATTTCAGAGGGTTCTGGGTGTCCTCTTTTATTTAAATTGCTGCTGTGCTAATCAGGCCACGTTACTTCGGATCAAACATTTTTCATCCTTATGCAAACTAGTATTGATAAATTAAAATGATAAATTAAAAATATTTGTTTTAATTAATAGGGATTCCTGGAAATATGGAAATAGGCTAGAGAATGTGAGGCAATTTTTCCGGCCATATTGTCTAGAGACCACTGATGATGATACTTCAATTTATTTGATTGAGAAAAAAAAAAAAAAGAAAAAAGTAAGAGTCAAAGGTAAAGCATAAAAACAAAAAATAGTACAACACAATTATTACAATGGCCCATGAACAGACTCGGCAAAACAGCAAGTTTTTATCAGCACAAAACATCTGTCAAATGCCCAGGGGAGAAGATACACGTTTTTACTTGGCACTGAAAGGTGGTTAATGATGGTGCCAGGCAGACCTCACTAGGGAGAGCATTCCACAAGCAGGAGTCCCTTGTCACTACTCTCTGAACCTCCCTCAGAGGCAGGTGGAGAAGGGCTTCATATGAAGACTATAGGGTCTGGTAGGTTCATACTGGGAGAGGTGCTCTGAGCTATGGAAGCACCCGTGTAACGCATGACAACAATGTCACAGGAGAGCTGGTAAGTGTGGGTGGGGACAATGTGTTTCATATAAGCTCCCTCATTTTCCAAAGAAACTCCATCCACATGACAGCATGAAACAGTGCATCCTTCCTCAGTATGGTGCCCTCCGATGTTTTGGGCTACACTTCCCATCATCCCTGTTCACAGCTGTTTTGGAAGTTGTAGCCCCAAACTTCCGGAGGGTACCATATTCAGGAAGGTTGAAATAGTGTCCTGGGGGGACCCAGGGTTGGTGCTGTGAAAATGCTGACACTCATTGGACATTCTGCTTACGCTGTATATGCCACCAATGGAGCCGATGCTTTTTAAATATATATTTAAAACACTTTAAAGCTTTGGGTATTTAAAATAATCTGCCATGCCACAATTTGGAAGTTCAAAAGCTTACAGTTCCTTGAACAAGGTTTGGGAGAAAACTTAGGCAGGATAACGCTCAGTGCAATACATTTCATCTATTCAATTCAATATTCGAAATTAACATTGGCACGGCTTGTTTAGCTGCCTTTTGATGTTTGAATTGGGGCGTGTAATGCTTTCAGTTGAAAAATCCTGATATATAATATTAATGAAGTGGGCCAGAAGTCAGTAAGGTAAATGCTGAACTTCAGGTAGTCCTGTTGATTTCTGGTTTAAAAATAGTTGATACAAAGGGGCATTGCCCTGAATAAGTAGTAATATGCAGGGTTTTATGGCATGGATTGTGGCGATCCACTTCTTGGCATCTTCAGGTAAGAGTAGGAAAAACCTCTACGTGAAAACCTGGAGGATTGCTGCTGGTCAGATAATGCTTTGTCAGATGAACCCAATGGCCTGAGTTACTCTCAGCCAATTTGCAAGGTTCTTATAACTTTATATTTAACCTTTGTATAACTTTATATATAACCCAGCATATCTACAGTACAGTTCTAAACATGTCTACTCAGTTCTAAATAAGCTATCAGCATGATTCATTTGTCTCCCCTTAGTGATTTTATTTTCAAAACACCGTCTTGCTAACTGTGAATTCCTGCATTATATTCCTGCAGGCAGTTTATAGTTTTTATTAAAAGGACTCTTCATCGTCGGATAGGTTTGCAATTGTGTGTTCCTCCCCTTTGGAAAGAGTTGGTGCTCGGCTGTGCAGTACAGCCCCCCGAAGAAATGGCTTGTTCTGCATTCAGCTTTGGCAGTCTATCAGGTCTTGTCTGATTTACTTAGCTTGTTGGCCTCTATGAAGTAGCCCAGTCCCAGAGATGCAGTATGACTCTGAGGAAGTGACAAGGGAGTAAGTCATTTTTACACACAACAAATGATCCACTCAGTTTGTAGAGCAGACGACATACCTGAGTTTCCCCTAAATGCCTCCTTGAGGTTTGCAAACAGGCCAGAGATGAAAATACATCTGCCCTTGAGTTACGTGGGTTCATGCTGCCCACATTGTTGGAAAACTTCTGGAAGTTACAGAGTGGAATCAGAGTTGAAAGAGAACTCAGAGGTCACCTCATCCACTTCCTGCTCATGTAGAATAGCCACTCCAAAGAATCAGTGATTTGAAAGGGACTAACTAGGGACCAGTAGTATAATTAGATTTTAGTGTAAAATATGTATTGCATTTAAAAGAATAACCCTGAAACAAATGTCATTTTCTCTTTTTAGGTACAAATAATGAAGTATATATACAGTGGTACCTCGCAAGACGAATGCCTCACAAGACGAAAAACTCACAAACGAAAGAGTTTTTTGTTTTTTGAGTTGCTTCGCAACGTCTTGCGCCTTTTTCTTAAAACCATCAATGCATTCCTATGGGAAACCGTCAATGCATTTCCTATGGGAAACCGTGCTTCGCAAGACGAAAAATTCACAAGACGAAAAAACTCGCAGAACGAATTAATTTCGTCTTGCGAGGCACCACTGTAATGTGATTCCCTGTCCCAATGCAAGATATGATGACAAAACCATTAAAACAAGTGTGTGTGTGTGTGTGTCCCCTCAGAGATGCCACAGATGTGGCTGGTTTTAAGAACACTGCTAATATGGAATCATTATATCTTCTGCTTTGGTTTTATGGCATGGATTGTGGTGATCCTCTTCCTGCTGACTAAACCCTGTTACCTCTTCAGCTTCTGACGCCTCCTCCTCCCAGTCTGCTCCATCTTCTCCCTCTGAACGCTCATTGTCCTCCCACAACCAATCCCCAGGCTCTGAGCCTTCTTCCTGGGGGTTCCTTTGGGGGGTTCCCCAGCTGGTGCTTCCCACCACCCCTTTGCATCCAGCCAGTCCATGACAGCATGGGTGCCCCCCTTTTTTGCAGGTCCCCTGTAGCACAATGGAAGAACACTTGTATTCCATGCAAAAGACCCCAGGTTCAAACTTTGGCATTTCCTGTTAGTACTGTGGAAGACTCCTGTCTAAAACTCTGGAGAGTTGCTGAGTAGACCGGGGTCACCGACATAGCCCCTGCAGGTCCCTTCTGTCCATCACTTCCCCTGCTGAAATTGGGCTTGTAAGAAGCATTGTATTGTAGTCAATAGAATAGGTTGTGGTATGTGTCTGGTGCGCACAACACTTTCCCATGTTTGCAAGTGTGCCCACAGGCCCCAAAGAGCTTGGTAACTCCTGCTGGCTTTAGATGTTACAGACCTTGATGGCCCAGTGGTCTGACTCAGTCTAAGGCAGCTTACTGTGTTATCTCACATTTCTTTCCCCTATCTGGGGAAACCCAGCACCAAACTCCTGCACTTTTCTCAAATCCTTTCCAGCCATATTTCCAAGTTGGTGGTGCTACAAGAACCCATGCCACCTGCAACTTCTCCACTAACTTTTACCAACTTTCTTGCATTCTCAAGTGGGGCAAGGCCCGGGACTGATATGGTGATGTGGTAATAAATACGCTGTGTTTGTCCTTAACGTGATTTGCTTTAGGGCAACACGACTGGTCATGAAGAACAGAGCAATTTGCTCAAGGAGTTTTGTACCAGAACACTTGCTGCTGCTTTGGTTAACTGCTCTGATCAGTTATAAAAAATTCAGAGTACTGAAGTACTTTTGAAGCTTAGCTTTCATGTAATTTATAGTGGCTTCAACTTCATGTATAGTTCAACTCAGTCAGAGTTGGTCTTGATCCAAGACATGCTGTGCCAGAAAAATAATGTAAAAGAACTGCTGTGGGTGTCAGGTCCATTTGTGCTCTGTAGCTGCAGTTGTCCTTTACATTAAAGCACTCGCTTCAAAAGATGGCCAGTGGAACTGTGCAGTTGCCTTTGTAAAGCTAAGTAGGTGACTAGCTTTAGCCTCCAGTGCAGGAACCAGCATGAAACCAGAGGCTGAAACTTGGTCACAGCTGGGGTGCCATGGCAGAAGTTCCTGCCAGAGGACATGAAATCATGCTCTATCAACCCAGCATCCAAAGGTAGATGCTCTATATCCCTACTTTGGACTACAACTTATATATTGCATTTTATTCTCTTGTCCTTTTCTTCAAATGTGGTGTTTTCCTGACATGGAGGCTGCAACTTCTGCTAAGCGTGCAATCTAATGCTGTTCAGTTGCGTGCAATCTAATGCTGCTCGGCTCAAAAAATGTTGTTTGTGAAGTACTAAAAGAGTGTCCCCATTGATTGATAGGCAGTTGTGACCATCTGGGGCTGAGGCATAAGGGAAATAAAATATTTTGCAACTGGCTGAAGTTACTTCTGGATGCAGAATTATGGTTTTACGCTGCGTAGCTTTATGGCTTTTATTCCCTTCCATAATTCACTTTTGACTCTTGTGATATGCTTCAGGAAGTCTCCTGGCTATATGTATGCTTTTCCTGTGGCCTTCTAAGCCTGCTTGCTCGAGTGACTTGATTTAAATCAATGCTGTTTAAATCACCAAGGGGAAAAAAGAGACCAATTTAAATCACCGATGCACATCAAATTTCCCATTTTGAAATTAATATATCTCCTGAACAAGAATGCAATACTAACTGGTTGCTCTAACAATTCAAACATAGTGTTATGCACCTAACTAGAACATTTACTCAAACTAGAAGCATAATCCTAGATTTCGTCATTCCACTCATGTGTACTGCAGAAGTATTTCTGTCTTTTATTGACAAGAAACAGATTTCTGTGTTGGCTTTTTCTGGGCTATCCATACACTCCCATCTACTCTGCATCCCTCTGGTTTGGGAAGTGGTGCTCACAAGACATTAGCCAAAAATCATATTTATCCTGAATCTATCCTGTCATTTCTTATGAAACACTGCATTTTGATCCATTTTCTCCCAAGCCAGTTTCTATGCAAATTGAGAAAAAGAATGACTTAGCTGTATTTTAAGTTATTAATGTGTACACAGCACTGTGTGCATGCAAGGATAGTAAGCAGGCGAGATTACTTGCTTGAAAACTGCAGCTGCAGTCTCATACCTGTTTTCTTTTGAAGTAAATCTCATTAAACAAAAGCTGGGCTAGTTTTTGAGCAATCATGCATGTGATCAGGCTGTGTCTAGAACTTTGATAAAGAATGATAGTAATCGTGTTTTTCATAAGAGTACACATTCATGGTGTTTTGTTAGAATACCTACAAATAATTCCTAATTTGAAAACTGAACACACTTCAGAGCTTAAGCAGTTGTATTCTTCTACTTTTCCCTCCACCTGTTAGGCTTCATGGATGACCTTGGTGATATATTGAGAAGATTTTATTCATACCTGGGCCTTGACTGGCCTGTTGCAGTTTGGACACATTTTCCTCTCTCCAATCAAATATGCTAGAAATTGTGGATATATTTCTACTCAATAGCATGTGGCATGCTGTTCTATATGTATTCTCCAAAGCATGTGGCAAGGTTCTATGACTTCCAAACTGCACATCTGTCATGTTTTAAGCAGGACACCCCAGAATTACAAATGCTGCCCTGGCTTCTGACCCCAATCCTGGATTTTGGCTCCTGTGCTGACTGCACTGGATTGTGGGACCAAAGGACATGCATTTTTGGGTCCTGTGCTGTTGCACAAGCCAGCTGGATTGTACCAGAGTGCAGAACCAAAAGATGTGCCAACTTGCCTTGTCTTAGCCCTTCCCCAACTCTTCTTCATCCTTCTGTTGTGGTTTTCCAGTCAACTTACTTCTGGAAACTGAGGCAGCACTTCCGGAAGTGCCGTTGGCTTCTGGAAGTATGGTGGTGGCGGCGGAGACTGCGGCTGTGGTGACTGTGGTGGCAGAGGTGGTGGGCAAAGGTGGGAGGAAGCTGAGGGGGAAGGGCCAGAGTAAGAGGGAGGCAGGGCCAGAATGAGAGGGGGATCAGCCTCCGTCAAGGTCATGTCCCAATTTCCTCACTCTGATATTGGGTGGTATGGATTTCAGCCATTTGGAGCCATTCCCTCTGCACGCACCTTCTGCGCCACACCTACCCACTCTTTATGACAGTTTACCCATCAGCTCTCCCAAAAAGCCAGACAACCGTTCTAAATCAACAGTCTATCTTTTAGATGGGTATTTCGATAATAATTACCTTTTGGAAGCTTACAACTCTAATTCTATGGCGCTATCAGAGAGGTGATGATCACCAATAGAGGCTGGTCCATTAGGTCCAAGGAGGCGTTGCCCTACCAAGCTCAGCCAAGTCCCCCTGCTTTCTTACGATGAGTCTAGAGGGCAGCCCTGGCTGCCTGCTTCTTTCTCCTTAGTCCCAGTTTTGTCCTTGTAAAACTCAGGAGGAAGGAGGATGAGGATAAATCTAGACTCAGTTGACTACATGTGTCAGTTGGGTCTGGCTCCACCTACTGTTGGCTTCCTTGCCTTCCACCCTACCTGTTGCAATGGACACCAGCCATCACTGAATTATAGTACATCACCTTGGGATTGCCTAGAAATTAGTTGATTCAGCCCTAGCCAGAGGGGTGGTTTGTAGTCCTTTAACTTTGCAGAGGAGGAGGGGTTTTGTTGTACCTTTTTCTCCTAACCATGTTTGCAACTCAGGGAGAAAGAAGGGAAATGAAAAGCAGAGGGATGCTATGACTGTGGACCAGAAAATTAATCTTCTGTTTTCATTTCTGCTATACTGAATCCGGTAAAAGCAGTATCTGATGGTCCAAGCAGCATGTTTACCACTCTGTGACAGCAGCTTAAAGAAGATATATTTTCTCTGCAACACAAAAATAATGAAAACACTGAATATTAATGTGAGGCTAAATTTTTATTAATAGGGTTGGCTCAATTTTTTTTTTTTTGGTTGATTGATCAACTGGCTTGTATCCAGTTAATCAATTAATGATTAATTGATTACATTTTGAAAATATTTGAATATTATTTCTTATATTCTATTATGCTGAATCTCAGAATGGGAAGGGCAAGAACATATATGTACACTGAGCATTGCTGGGAATGAACTAATTTAATGAGGTTAAGAGAATTAGTTCAAAGATATCTAAGGTACACCTGAAAGTAGTTCCCATAATTGACAGTGAACTGAAAGTGAATGAAGTTGGCTTTAAGGTAGAACTTGGAGTCATTTCCAGTTCAAATTCAAGTTCATTCTCTTACATGTTTTCATTATCATCACCATTCATCATCATCATCATCATCATCATCAACAACAACATCATCATCATTATTATTTAGACACTTCGGGTCTTTAAGTTTAGAACTAATTTAGTTAGGCTATGGCTTATCAATATACCACTTTCTGGGCCAAATACCTCCAAAGCAGTGAACAGCATATTAATATTAAAAAGCCCCCCAAACAAGACAAAAGTAATTTCAAAAGAAGATAAAATAGTACAATCACAAAATGTTCACCAATCACACTGGATGTGCATATGTGGGCTGCATGCATGCTGTCACCACAGATGCAGCTCTCCATCGTTGCATCTCTCATCTGGAAACCAGGTTAATTCATGCACATTGACTTCTCCAGTCTCTCATCCACAACCTCTCACCCTCATTAGATCCTGGAGGACAATGACCCAAAGGGGTGACTCCTCTTTTTGTGATACAGGGCAACACACCACCTGGGCTGGCTCACTACCAACAGTTGCCTCCAAAGAAATAGGCTTCTCCCTGGAATCTAGCTACATCTATGCCAAATTTTTTGCTTTTCATGGGTAGGGCTTGCTGGCTGCCCTGTCTGGCTTCTCCAACAGTCTGCTGTTCTGCAGGTGCAGCAGAAATAAGCTGGGGAGGACAAAGTGTGTATTCACCATCACCACCACCCTTAGCCAACATGGGTCTGCTAATTCTACCTGCCTCCTTTCTGAGACAGTGGCAACAGGCAAATGGGTGTTGTTCAGGCAACAATGCAGAAGATCTTCAGGCCTTTTATCGTAAGGTTGCCAGACATCCCCATTTCCCGGGGACAGTCCCTGGATTTACAAATCAGTCCCCATACAAAATCTATTGAAGTTGAAAAGTGTCCCCGGATTCATTGAAAAAAATCTGGTAACCTTATTTTATAGGTAACCAAGCCGTTTTGATTCAAATTTCATTTAAAAAATATGCAGGAAGATGTGGCGACTAGAAAGAAAGTGTTGTCCTATTAAAAACACCCTGGGATTACCTGTATGCGTTAGAAGGCTGCATATTCAGTATAGCAATAGCAGGCTTGTGATTTTTGCCACAACCTGAGGTTTTTTCTGTTTGTGTAAACAAGTGTGATAAGAAATCTTACTTGCCCTATTGCTTGGGTAAGAGCTGTTGGAAGACGAAAATAATAATGCTTTGTGCTAAACAGAAACCCTGGGAAATTGCTCTGGCACTGTGAGATAAAAGAATAAGTGTTTTCCCAGGGAAGCTGACTAGCCTGGCTTTCCTCTGAAAGGATTTGCTGTCCAGTATATTGTGTGTTAAGTGAAAACAACCACCAGCAATGTTAGTCTCTCACAATGAAGCCTGTAGGCTCATCCCTGCGTGTGTGTGTTTGATTATGGGGCGAACGGAAAGAGTAAACAATGAATAGCTGTCAGAATATCCGCATTCAGTCGTTGGCCACCTTATTCCTTGGTAATAAGCGATGCTGGCATTACAGCTTCTGATGGCTCCCAGCACATGATTCTCCACACAACTAAGTACGGTACTGAGGAAGTTTGTATTGATTTTTCTTTCTCTGCCCTGGAAGCATCATTGGGTGATTATGGCTTCTTTATTTCTTTACACCTGCAGCCAGGCAACAGCAAAACCAATGGCGGCATGCTAAAGCAAGAACATAAAAATCTCCCTTGGTGCTGTGTCCTTTCTGAAAACCTCTCCGGGTGTCATTCAAACATTTCTGCAGCACAGTACGGAAGGGGTTCTGCGTTCCTGCTGCACTACCTTATTCAATGAAAGCTGTCTGTCTGGATCTGTGGTACAGAAGCTAGCCTGGTTTGGGGCCAGATTTCCCAATTTCTCCCCCCGCAGCTGGGAAGGTTGTAACTGAGAACCTCAGTGTAAGGATATCAGGGGGTTACTCGAGAGCAATCAGGCAAATGCCTCCCTGGTTGGCTGTAAAGCCTCGTTATTTGTGCCAAAAAAACCTTCACCATGCAGAGTGCCACTATTCCGTGGCTCGCTCATTCACTGGCAGAATCTGTGAGTGGGCGGTCCTTAAACGTTCCCCAGCAGAGTAATTTCTTGATGCCCAGTCTGCACTTCTCCTCTCTGCGCGGAAGCCTACTGCGCAGGGAGGGCTTGGGCAACGGAGGACCTCTCTCCTCCCCGCTTTGCTCAGGCAAGGTGTCCTGGCACCACCTCGCCTCCTCCGAGCCCTGAAGCTCCTCTCCACTGGAGGCGTGGTTACTCTTCTCCGTTGAGGAGGTGCTGCTTCCCACGATCTTTGGGGTCTCTCTGTAATTCATTCAGCTTTCCCCCTCTCGCCCCTGAGCCGATGGCAGTTCCCTGACACTCAGCCTCACTGTTGTTTTATTCATGCCCATGGCTTCTTCTCCAAAATCTCCAGGATGCCCAACGAAGCACGTGAAACAAAAGCTTAGGTGCCCAGGCCAGGACAAGAAAGTTGCAGAGTGTAAGTGTAGACCTTTACTCGCAGCATTTTGTCGTAATAATGGGTGGAGCCCCTAGAACACATTTGTGGTTGTGCTGGAGGAGGAGAGCAAGTAGAAATTATTGCACGGATGGAACGCTCACATAGCATTATGTTGAATGCAGTCTGCAGTATTTTCATGTGCGTTCCTTCAAAGCTCATTTTCGGTGGTGAAAAATTGCAGCAGATTAATGTTTAACACCCTCCTCCTTGATTCCAAAATTTAATTATGATTTTTAATGCACCACCAAGAGCTTGGGGTTATTTTCTGCTATTAACATAACCAGCAGCAATGAACCCTTAATGATGGCAGGGCCTTTTATCTTCACACTTCTAAAAATAACAGTACACTGTTCTGTCTCTTAAAAAGGGAAAAAATCATCTGGTTTATTAATTGACGGCTTGGATTTATCTGTCCTATTCCTAGCTGTTTTGATGGACAAATTCCTGAGGAAGTTAATAAATCCTACCTGTACATAACAATAGCGATAATACAATGAAAGTTGGGTGGGTGTGGGTGTCAGGCACAAATTAGCTAAGCTATGGTGATGGCAGTACTTGAATTCTATTCATTAGATTAAGGTTCCTCTTCCCCAAAGACACTTGTCTGAGCAAAGATGATGTTTCAGCTGCAACTGAGGGCTTCTATTTAGCCAAAAGGACTTCTAGATAGCTCCATGTTGAGTAGTGTGCAGTTGCTGTGTAAAAGGCAAATCTCGTCAGGCATGATTAGGAAGGGAACAGGAAATGACATTGTCATTATCATAATGCCATTAGTGTAGTGTTCTGGTTGCCTCATCTCAAAAAGGATACTGTCAATTGGATTGATTAAGGGGGTCGAGTAAGCTGTAAAGAAAGGTCATTTGGGTCTTTTTAGTTTAGAAATAAGGAGAAGGAGAAGGGAAATTTTGCAGGGTGTGTGTCATACAAGTCTATGTTCCTGGCTAAAGGGAACTGCTCTGTCATGGTGCCTGTGACTTCCCCCCCCCAGGATTAGTATTCATGCTGGAAAAGGCTTATCAGTGTGCAAAGTAAGTGTTAGTCACACATCCTTGCTAACAATCTCATATCATTCAGGGCCTTCTTTCCCACATCATGCAGATGTAACCCTGTGTTTGTGGCTAAGTGTACTTTCAACTAAGAACTGCAGTCAATCAGGCAAATGTCCCCATATAACACAGATGTAAATGGAAATGTGTTTGTTGTTATCTGCTTTACATATTTGGCAAGGTGGCTCTTTATTTTTTTTATTATGCTTGCATTTCATTTCAGCGTTTCATTGCTGTTGACATTAATGGGAAAACAATATCAGTGTTTTATATACCGTATTGGCCCGAATATAAGCCGCACCCGAATATAAGCTGCATCTTTAAAATTGGAGGGGGGGGGGGAAATACCCGAATATAAGCCACTCCATTCCTCGCTGCTCCTGGCTGCATACTTGGGGGGAGGGGGAGCTGTGTTGTGTTGTTGGCATCGGCCTTTCCCCTTCCTCACTCTCTCCCTTCCTGGCCTTGGGGGAGAGGATGGGGGACTACGCATGGGGCAGGCACCACTTTGCCGCACTCCTGGCACGGTTGCCCTGCACTCCTGGCTGCATACCGTAAGGTTGCGAATATAAGCCGCACTTTAACTTTTCACGGTCAGAATTTGGGGGGAAAGTGAGGCTTATATTCAGGCCAATACGGTAATTAACCTAAACCACCTAAGCCTGGTGGCAACCAAAAGTCTTCTTCAAATGTTTTGAGGTTGATCTAGAAAGAGGCTGCTGAATCTCCGCTAGAAGAAAATTTCCCAGGAATGAGCCAAGAACAGTGAAGGCTCCGTTTTGTGTTGATGTCAGATGAGCCACACCAACTTGGGGGAATGTGTTGGGACTGTCTTTTGTTTCAGGCAGAAAAATATCTTGAGCTCGCCCTGTTTAACAGGACATTAATCCTTGCTTTAAACATTGGCTCATGCTTTTTACTTGGGACACCTGCATAATTCATAAAGTAAGAAGTGGGAACTCAGTAGGGAGAATCTAGTGTGAAATAACAATGTTGCTGGACTCCTTGTAGACGATTTTTTTTGCTATCTTTTACTGCTGCTGATGTGATGTGGAAGGAGATGACCACAGGCTGAGTGCAGATCCATTTTGTTTTCATAATGTAAGACTTGACCCTTAAAGAGCTGCTATCTTTTTCCAGGGAAGCTGATTGAATAAGTAGGCCTCAGGAGAGGGTGTCTTCCTCTTGCAATAGCTGTAGCAATATTTAGTGCCTTCTTCCTTCCTATTGCTTTGAATTCCACTTACATTACTCCAAATATTTTTCCCCCTTTGCATTTCAAACTTCAATGATACTTTTCATTGCCTTGAGCTCGCTGTGTGAACAGATGCCATTACAGTGCTTTTAATTAAAACCTTAACTGCTACATCAGAAATTTATTCATATCCTAGCTTGCTGGCAGATTGACATCAGAAAGAATGGCCACCGATGAATGTTTTTGTATTCTGTGAACTGTGACTGCATAGCTAGTGACTAATTAAAGGACTGGAGCTTTAACTGCTATTGGTATCTGCTGAACAAGCAGAGTGTAGCCATTACTCCAAGAGAGGCATTCTGGTTCTTTTCGTAAGCAATAAATTACATCCAGGTTGTCCAACTGCAACTCTAAACTTGGATGCTGTGATCCAAATGATAGAACATTCTTCTGAAATGTAGACAATAGCATGGGTCATTATGTTAGGGTGGAATTAATAGTAGTAGTCTCTGTAATTGTATAACTGTTCTATAACTGTGTAAGGCTGAGGTGGGGAACTTTTTGTTGTTCCCTTTGGGGAGCTGCATGATGGCAGTGGGTGGAGCCAGAACTGGAAGGGGGCGGGGCACCCATTCCCCGTCCCCCTCCCTCTCTGTGCCATTTCCTCTACCCTCCTTGCAAATTTCACGGAAGGCCACATGAAATTCAGCCACAGGTTGCCAACCCCTTGTGTACTGGGGTGACCATCAGTATGTCAGTGCATGATTAAGTGTGGTATAAAATAATTTCTCTGTAGTTTCTTGCAGTTGCAAATCAGGCTGGAGTAACTCAGGGGTTGATATAGCAGAAGGCTAAATAAGTCTGCCTCCCCATTCAGTTGCATACATTGCCATGAAAACTTTTAAGCAGCTTCTGCATAGAACCTGCACCCCCACCCTGGCAATGTATGAGGATCTGGCTGGAGTTCATGATTTACTGACGATGGTAAGCACATGTTGTATTACTGAAGAGCACTGCCTGTCTAAATCCGCTCACATTTATTTCTTTGTGCAACTCAACCCTTTTAATCTAAAAAATTAAAATAAAATAAAAATAAGAAATCCACAGCGTCTTTGATCAATAAGGCAGGCACATATCTCTCTGCATTGTATAAAATGGATTAAAATGTTCTGTGATTAAATTTGTGCCACAGAGTAGGAGAGTACTGTGATGCATGAATGTTTGGAGAAGAATGGAAGGGAATATTATAATTTGATAATAATTCCTTTCTATGCAGCTCCAGCTGCATAGTTGTAATCTCCTTTGCAGGGCTTTAAAACCATCCATTTCGCTTCCGCTTTAGAATGCTTTTGTATTTTTATATAAAAATGGAAATAAGGTTGGGCTGTATCTAGAAAGGTATGAGCATCACTCTGTTGATATAGAGTGTGTGTGTGGCTTTTTCCTGCCCCTCCTCCCCAGTAACCCCCCCACAAACACTTGTGTGGGTTGGGGGGACACTCTCAGGGGTGACCCATCCCATTTTGCTACCTGTGCGGCCCCCTGCCACTTCTGCCAGTGGCAGAATGCCCTCTTTCATTGAAACTTGGCAAGTGTTCCACTGGTAATAGAAGTGGCCGGGTGGGTGGGATGCTGCTTCTTGTGCTTCTACTGCCTGAGGTGGCTGCTGCACCCCACCTTATGGGTGAGCCAGCTCTGCAGAACAACTAGAAGCATGTGGAATGTGCTGTGTGTAGTGGTGGAAATAGGAAAGGTACATTGCATAAGCAGAAACCCAAGCCAAAAATTATCACTATTTTTTATGCAGGATCCAAGCCAAGGATTCCATTTCTTTACCAGTGTTTATGAAAGCAAAACAAAAGAGGCTACTTCAAGTCATAGAAGCATGAAAGTGAAAGGAACCAGTGGATCATTTGTGCCCAGTGGCAGAAGCAAGACCTGTAGATGCCTCTTCAATCTTCCTCAAGCCCATAACACACAGCACATGGCTAGTCTGGTTCTTTGGTTTTTTTGAGGGTCATATTTTACTTAGAGGAACAGGTTTCTGTTGTATTGCACCTTACAGCTTCAGTCTATGTCTCCTTCATTTTATACAGTTTTGAAAATCAAGCAGCAAAACTTTTCCTGGAAATTCGCTTCCGCCCGATTTCTACTGTTTGAAGAAACTGTCTGTCAGGTATGGAAAATCTGTGGCCCCCCAGATGTTGCTGAACTACAGTTCCCACCATCCCTGGCCATTGACCATGCTTGCTGGAGCAGTTTAGCAGCATCAGGAGAGCTGAAGGTTTACCATACCTGTCATACATTAATAGGAATGCAAAAGTGAGAAGCAGGCCTAATCATATTTTAAGCATTTAACAGAGGTGGGCTAAGAGTTCAAAGTACTGTGGGTTTCTAAGTGAGAAGTTAGAGTGGAATGACTCTTCCATAATTGAAATGATTTCGATTTCAGTTCATATTCTCATTTTCTCTCTCTTACAATTTCTGTAAGATCATAGGCAACAGTTCAACAATGAAGCAAATAATACCAGGCAGACTGTTTTAAGGGCAGCAGGAATTTACAAAATTCATTTTAAACTGAAGTGAAATGATTCACTGAATACTAGGACAGAGACATCACAACCAATCTATTCCCTCCATATCTCTTGACACTAAGGTGCTATTGGAATCCTATTTTGCTATGGGAGCTGGGGAGATGTGTTAAGGGAAGGGAGCAGTGGGATGAGAGATGCTATAGCTGCAAACACTTTGGGAGCCGTGGGACTTTTAAGAGAGGTTGACAGCACCTCTAGGGAAGCTCATGGGATCTTAAGGTAACCTAATGGAAGCATTCTATTTTCTGTTCATTCTTCCTGCAGACTTTTAATCTTATTCACTAAATATGCCAATTTCCATTTCCCCGAAAAGCTTCTGCATCGCTGTTACATGTGTTTAAGTCATTTCCCCTACAAACTATCTTGGAGCAAATGTGAGTTCTTTAATATTGCTATAGAGCTATGAGTTTCCCCTTTTAGAGATAACTCTGCTGTTTTTTGGATTTTTTTAATAATACGATTACATCGTCAGATGAGGGGGGGAAGAGAGAAATTTGAGCTGAAATATGTTCCTTCGTGTCCAGGTGAGTTATCATTCCCCAAAGAATCAGCTATTATCTGTTTTGCCAAGAGTCAAGTGACCTTGAGTTGTGTGTTTCATCCATCTTGTCTCCTGCAATTCTTTTGCCCCATCAAATCTTCCGGTTTGAAATAAGAGGCACCAATATTGCAAGTCTCCAAATATCTACAGAAGACATGACTAGTATTACTGTTTGCTTCTTGGACCCTTTGACACTTTCATTTTTTTCCCTCAGGCAGAGTAAATGTATACAATGAGGCAGAAAGCCTTTCCCTTCTCACCTAGAGAGCCTTTTTTTCACTGAGAAACCTTGAAACACAGTGGGACACACTTCATACGTTTAAACCCCCCCCCCCCCCACAAAGAGAAGTCAGGATAGCTAAAATTATTTTTCATTTTCCTCCTTGTGCTTTACAAAGCACAAAATTTGCTCCAGGTTAAACTGGAGGAAGGTGAGGGGATATGCCAGAAATGTAGAAGCAAAACGGGCGAGCTAGATGCAGTTAAACATGCAAGTACACCAGTGTGGTGTAGTGGTTAAGAGCGGTAGTCTCGTAATCTGGGAAACCGGGTTCGAGTCTCCGCTCCTCCACATGCAGCTGCTGGGTGACCTTGGGCCAGTCACACTTCTTTGAAGTCTCTCAGCCCCACTCACCTCACAGAGTGTTTGTTGTGGGGGAGGAAGGGAAAGGAGATTGTGAGCCGCTTTGAGACTCCTTAAAGGGAGTGAAAGGCGGGATATCAAATCCAAACTCTTCTTCTTCTTCTTCTTATGTGAACGGAACCCAAGGGAAAGCTGGAGCAAGTTCAGGACCATGGGGGTAAAGGAAAGTTTTCTCATCCTGCAAAGATTGCCTCTCCATGGCTGCTTTTTTGCATTTCAGGGGAAGCTCCCGTTGGTGCCAACTTAGGGAGGCTTTGCAGCACTGGAGAGGCTACTCAGGCTTCCGTAGTGCTGCTCTTTACATAACAAATGTGCACCATGATTGTATTCACACAGTTAAGCTCACATTTAGCCCAGCTTCAATGCATCTAAGAGATTGAGGGGTGATTTGGAAGAAGCTGTTCTAATGCCTTCATAATCACCATGTGTTAGAAACATAGTACCACTTATTGGACCATAAAAGAGAAGGTTTGCTTTATGCACCTCTTTCTCTCTCTCTCGCCTTAAATAGACCACAGTTGACTAAAGTGGAGTCTTTTTTAAAAAAAGCATTAGCATCTCCCTATTATTACTGCTTGGGCACTGGAGTACATTAATTTAAAGAAATGGTTACCAACGGAGGCTTCCACCTACACTGCTTGGTATTTTTCAGATGTGCTTGGAAAAATCCTTGCCACACGGCAATGCCTGATTGATCTGTGGGGAATGGCATGTGCCTGCTGATCTGGACAATTTTAGCTAGATATGGCTTTGAGTGAAATGCAGTCATTTTAATCTCTTCATTGCATTTTATGTATTTTAATCTAGCTAACCAAGCAGAAGAAAGACTGAGCACCTGTTTCCTTAGACCACTGGAGAGAGCAAATGAGATCATGCAAGCATTAATGCCACTTGGAGATTAACATTTCAAAATGGTGTTCCCATTTAAACAGGACCAGGAAGACTGCATCCCCCCCTCCCCTAATTTCTTTGTTGCACTTCAGAAAAAAGAGAGTTAATTAAAAAGGGTTAGAGGGGATTGTCTCATTTAATGGAACAGCACTTTCATGTCAGGGATCATTACAGTTAAAAGTTATTTGTATCTTCATAAGCTTTACAAACTTAGGTTCAACCTCCCAAAGCCAATTACTAGTGACAAAGTCCCACAGAATAAAAAAGGAAGTTGTTTATGAGAAAACCGGTTGAGGACAGGGATGGTTGAATCTGCAAAGATTTTCTCAAATCTTCAGTTTAGTTTGCTGCATTTTCATACCTACTTGTAAATTCTTTTTTTTTTTTTTGTACTCAGCAATTTTTCTTCCCATTTTTGCATACATGCATTTTTTTGTACATGTGCACATATTTGCAAACAATTTTACTGAATTTAACGCATTGTTTTATGCTATTTTTCTCTAGCATATGGAGTTTTTTTAACAAGTACTTCTCCTTGAAATAACTTTTTAGATGAGTTTTGTCGTTGTTGGGAAACTGGATTACAAAATCTGGATAAGGACAGTGGCAGTTTGGGAGGACAGTTGCATTTCAGTTTTTACATTGCAGGGGTGGGGAACGCTTTCAATCTGAGGGCCACACTCTTGCATAGGGAAACACATGCCTGTGATGAGGCCAGAGACAAAAGTGAGTGAGCAGTGGATGTGATTTTTACCTTTGTACAGCAGGCTTCCTTTCAGCCTTGCAAAAACCAGAAGCTCCCTCTCTCTCTCTCATCCATACCTTTCTCCACCTTCCAATCAGACAAAGAAGAGGCTTCCTTATAGTCAATGAACACATTCCAGAAAGGCAAAACACAAGGGGGTGGAGCAGGATTGGAGACTGCACTCACTAGCTGTTGTTTTTTTAAGCTAGTGCAAGGAACTGCTCATAGAAAGCACAACACATGCAGGTTGCAGGTTTTAATCTGCCCACCGCTGCCATGCTTGTCCTTTTGAAGAGACTCTCTTACCTGGCGTGTGAAGTAATTATGCACGGCTTTATTTCTATTCCCCCTCTTCTATCGCAGGGATGGGGAACCTTTTTCCACCTGAGGGCTGCATTTGTGTGCCACATCCTGGGCCCGCATGTCAATGGTGAGCAGGGCCAGAAGCAATGGTGACTTTCCAGCCACACAGCAGCTTCTATGTTTGCCTACCTGCCTACTGCTCTCCATCCTACATCTTGCCAATTCAGAAGGATGATCACAAGTCAGTGACGCTTTCAAGCCAGGGAAAACTGAAGTACATAGCCTGGGAAGAGTTCCAAGGGATAGATAGAAAAGCCTAGGCAGGGAGCACATGAAAGTGGTGGGCTGGAGGTTCTCCAACACCACACTACCAAAACTTCACTTGGGCTGGTGGCTTCTGCTTCTGTTGTACATGAAAATGGTTTCTATCTTGCTTGTGCTTTTGTTAGGTTGAACTGCTTTGTATTAATATCAGGAAAACGTTTCTTAAAAGAGGAAGGGAGAAGGGGAAGCATGCAGTTCATCTCCATAAAAAATGACTGCTGCATCCATGGGACTTCACTAAATGATATCTAATTAACATTTCCTGTCCTATAAATAGATTGTAAAGCCTTGCTGGAGGCAAAGAAAAGGCCACATGAAGTGTTGTTTTTAATTGTCTGCAGTGATCTATTTTTAATGAATCTTTGCAGAACATAAGCTGTTCTCTTTGCATAAGTATAACAAATGTACACTGCTACTCTTGAATATAAATGAGGATGTGCTTCCTCCAGTGCTTTTCTGGGGGTCAGCCATGCATTGCTTTTCCATGGAAGTGAAATCTCCCCATGTGATTGATGAAGCTTGGTCGGTACATTGGCTTTGCTCTGATGTGCAGCCTAGGAATATGGCCCTCTTGGAAGACCAGCGCGTGTCCCTCATGACTTACTCACCCACTATTTGTTGTGTCAGTGTAAGGGCATCGGGAAGAACAGGCCCATTCAGAGCTATTGAGAGAAACAGGCGGAACTCCTCACAGGCCTCTTCAAGCATTTCTCTCACAAGAGATGACAATCAAGCTAGACTTGTGCCATTTTGGTACAGGAGGGGGAGCACAAGGAAGAATGCTTAAGGTTTTTAAAAAGTACTTCTGAGCTCTCAAGCATTGGCTTGTAATTGATAGCTATGCTGGTTTCCGACAAGTTCATCTCCTAAGGGAAATCATTCTTCCCACTCATTGATAAACAAGTGGATGTAGATTTTCCACACTTGTCTGCTACTGACTTCCCTTACTGCTGTTTCTCCTGCTTTCATTGCCCCCATCTTCATAACATTTCTCTATGTTCTTCTCTCTTACAATCTTGCCATTAATACAGAGGTTGTAGAATCAAAGAATCATAGAGGTAGAAGGTAGAAGGCATCCTGAGAATCAGTGCTTTTTTCCAGGGGGGTATGCAAGGGTACATAGTACTGGCACCTCTTTTTGTTGTTGTGGCACTTACTGTAACAACTTCATGGTGAGTTTCGACACTTATTTTTCTAGAAAGAAAGCATAGCTGAGGATCATCTAGTCCAATGCAGGAATATGCAGCTGTCCCTTACGGGGCTCAAACCTGCAACCTTGGCATTACCAGCGCTATTAAGTTGTGAGTGGACATAGCAGATGACACTGAGATTTCTCCAAGTGGTTCTTTATAATAAGCTGGAACTGAACTGAACTGAACAGCTCAGCCGGCCTGCTTGTATAGGCAGCCGGCTGTCAACATTGTAACAACAACAACCCAGGATTTCCCGCCTAAATTAACTTGCGTGGACCTGAGTGAAAACTATATGTGTTGCGCTGTGGGTTAAACCACAGAGCCTAGGACTTGCCAATCAGAAGGTTGGCGATTTGAAACCCTGTGACGGGGTGAGCTCCCGTTGCTCGGTCCCAGCTCCTGCCAACCTAGCAGTTCGAAAGCACATCAAAGTGCAAGTAGATAAATAGGTACCGCTCCAGCGGGGAGGGTAAATGGCATTTCCGTGTGCTGCTCTGGTTTTCCAGAAGCGGCTTAGTCATGCTGGCCACATGACCCGGAAGCTGTATGCCGGTTTCCTCGGCCAATAAAGCGAGATGAGCGCCGCAACCCCAGAGTCGGCCATGACTAGACCTAATGGTCAGGGGTCCCTTTACCTTTATATACACAATACCCCTGGTGGCTAGGGTGAGAACTTCAATACATAACAAGCACCACACTGTAACTGACTGAGCTTGCCTGCATAGAGGTATGTGCCCAGAACTTCTGTCTTTTGTATGGCTGGAAAGTTGCCTACTGTATGAAGGTTAAGAATCGCATCTGTTGCTCCACCTACCTTTGCCCCTGGCCCCATCCACAACTGGCTGGTAGCCCTTGGAAAGTTGCCCAGGTTCTTCCACCTCAGCCTTAAGGTTTGGAAGCTGCATGTTTCTCCACCCTAATTGCTTGCCTCACTCGGCACTCTCAGGAAGGCTGTCTACAAAGCTGCATTTCCAAAAGCAGATGGCAGGGCTTCATGCTAATGGGAGGAGCAGCCTTGATGCTTCCACATATCCAGTATTGTAACTAGTGGCAAAATGGATCCCCCCCACTAAATCACTAAAGCAAGCTACGTTAAGGGTTGTTGGAAGGTTACCTTTGTGTATGTGTGCACAACAAGTTGCTCTGTTGACCTGGAAAATCAAAGAATGTCAACATTGCTAGACTGCACATTTCTTAAGTGTGAATATGTAAAGGTTTATTGTTGCATTTATGTAGGTAGGATAGCTACCTGGTTAAGCCGAAATTTTTGGGAGAAATGACAACCAGCTCCATGAGAGTTGGCTATAAAGTTTTGGATGGTAAGAAACACCCCAAATATTTAGCAAAGATTGAAATTTTATAGTGCCTGCATACCGTCTAGGAAGTTCACATCTTTTTGAGAATATTCTCTATCATCCCTTGGAACTGCTGCCTTCCACACCCCTCCATTTTCATATCAAGCAAAAACAACAACAACAAAAAACCCCTGACCTTGACCCAAAGAATCATGAGCTTAATTTCCTATGCCCAAGGGGATTTGTGTTTCTGAAACAGCAACCCTGGGCTATGTGGCGAGTTGAAACTTGAGGTGGTTGTGTGACTAGGTGATGAGTTCGCTGTTCAAAGGGACATTAAAAAAACACCCTTGGGTTTAATCAATCCCTTTCAGCATGCCTCTCATAGCTCTTTGAATTTCAACCACTGCCAGCTCTTTTGTGAAGAAAAATGCACCTCAGTCCTCCTCCAATTAACTTTTGCAAGATGACCGTGAGCATGGATCACTCATTCCCATTTCACAGAAGCTTGCCGAGAATAAACCTGTAAGTTGAGGCTTGAGTCATGATTTGAACACAGGCCCAAACACCTGACCACTCTGGTTGGCTTTTCAAAACGCTTCCCCAAATTGGAGGTACAATAGCAGCTTGCTGCACTAGGTATCCTGAGCATCAATGATATCGCCAGGGCAGTATTCTTACTGTCTTCCTTAGCATATATATATATAATGATTGATTGTAGGCATTGAATAAACAATGTCTGGAGTGGCGTTAGCAAATTGGCATGTTTCATGCTTGTTGCTATCTCTTTTTAGGAATGATGAGCCGGGTTGTAAATGAATAGAAATAATATTCTGCTTGTGCATCCCTGTTACCATGGCAACAGCTATTGATGTGTGCTTCCTTTTGGATTGATTTGCAGCTTTCCATACCTTTGTTGCTCAGGGCAGTTCCTCTGCCACTTTGCACTTGTGTGACCTGCCGAAGTATGAGCTCTACAGGTTAACTTATCAGCTATAAGCAATATTGTGATGCTGGTGGCAGATTGTCAAGGGGCTTTGTGCTGAATCCACTGAAGCAATTACAAAGACTTGCCAGTAGATGGTGGAATTTGTAAAATTATTCCAGCGCTTGATAGGGACTTTGAAATGAACGATCAAATCAATTTAGGACTGTGTGTGTGTTTGTGGCTGAGGAAATTACTTTTCACTGTTGAGGCAAATGTCTTGATCAGACAGGGGATTTAAGTGAAATATCACTTCAGCTGCATGTCTGTCTGGGTCAGAACGATATCAGATAAACCCATAAATTAGGCAACTGACTGCATTTCACTAATATGTGAGCCTATGGAAAATTCTAGGTTTATAACCACTCACTTTCTGTTGCAAGTGGAAAATTAAAATTAAAAAAAACCCCTTTGTCACTGCCCAATGGATTATGGATCTCAGTTCTGATACAAGGGACATGGGGTTCAGTTTTGAATTTCTTGTGGATTTTACATCGGAGTATCAGTCCCCCAAAGTTGAAATATAAATTATGTTTACATGTGTGAGAATATCTATCATAGTGTGTTGGTTAATTTGAAGACCGGCAAAAATTAAAGAAAAAAAGACCTATAACTGCAACTCCACAATGCTGAAGATGTATTCAGCGTTGTTAGATGTAAAGGAAATCCACACATGACATTTTCCTTTGAAGTTCTCTGTTGTGATAGGCTTTAGGATGTGGAAAACAAATTATTCAATTCAGTCAAAGGAAGCTCTAATTAGCAGGGCTGTTTACTGATTAAGGGCTGTTAGCTGCTTAATCAATTAAACATAAATTTGCTTATTCCCCAAAGTTGCAATGCAGAAGCCCCTTTGAGGAAGGATGTAATTCTTTTAAGCATGAAAACATAACAATTTAATAAACAAATTCTACTCAATTTTGGAAAGACAGGCTGTTATTTTCACCGGTATTTCATCCGGAATATAAAATACTAGTAAACTCAGGTTGCATTTGGCTAGCATGAGCAAAGAAGTGATACAGGAAATGGGTAGCTGCTTCTCCTGACTTTTTTTTTTTAAACTAAAAGCAGCTATGGAAGGGAAGGGATTTGGATCAGGGCTGTGGCACCAGGCAAGGGAATCTAACCCTTCTCTCCCCCTCCCAAGTTGCTTTGCAAGTCTAGTCAGATGCAAAATTTCCTATTTTAATAACACACTAGAACCAAAGTAGTTTCTACCTTTTTAATCGTTAGCCCCACCAAGTAAAATCTGCTCTTACAGATTCAAATTGCCCTGAACTAATTAATAAGCTAAATCTTAAACTAATTAATGCACAAGTTTGAAACTAAATAACACACAAGTCTGAACCTTCATTTTGAACATACATTGAATACTGTAAAACCTATGTAGGCAGTCAAAACCACCACTTCCTTTTGTTATGTTTGCAGTAACTATTGTTTAATACAATTCTTAGGAATGCTTTTGAAATTACAGCTATTATATGCTGGAGAAAAAAAGCATAATTGTTTGAAATAGATAGCCAGGCCTGATTCTGACATCAACTCCTCTACTGATTTTGCTTTAATATACTTTTGAATATGCCTCAATGTCTGATCGAATAAGCCTTTATGCAGATTGGTAAGATTCTCAAGCAATCAGGAGTGTCAGCTTGACCCCGTGACTGTGGATGCCTGTGGCTGTGGGTGCCATGCAGCATGCATGGCCCTGGCACCAAAATTTGTGAGTGTCTGGGCCCTTCATGGGGAATTTTGTGGGTGTTCGGGCACCCAGGGCCCCAGGGAGTTGGCACCTATGTTAGCAGTATATCGATGAACTTTTGTTTCCTTCAGACGCCTTACGCTTAATTAGTTGAGAACCCTCTTTGCCTGCACACACCATCTCATTTGAACTGATTGTGGTTTCCTTTTCTGAAGCAGAACACAGGAAATTCCTCTCCTTTTAGTATAGCGGATGCACCACTCTATTAGCTGAATCCTCCAGACCTTTATTTAGCTTTTCCAAACTTCTGTTTGAGAGAGCGTGTTCTCCAATAAATGAGAGCACGTGTTGCGGTGTGGGCCACCGGGCCAGGCCTCTTGTTGCCATGCTGGTTAATAGTTATTGCCTGGCATCTGTGATTGGATAACCGGGTTGCTGGGGCAAATTGTATGTTGCAAATTGAGTGGGTGGGACCATAGTCTTTAAATATTGGTGCACTCTGGTTTCTCTTTCTCTTTGCAGAGTGCATCGGATCACCCGCCCACCCGCCCTCTTTTCCGGTTGACCTTGCTTTGCCTGTCATGGGGGTCGTCTGCCTTGGCGCAGGGGCCTAGTAGGAATTTTGCCATTTGGTGATTGGCTGTGCCATTTGGTTTTTGCCTACTACTCTGCAATTCGTCACAACTTGTAAGGTTGCGGTTAGGCATTGGTTATAATATGCTGGTGGTGGAGGGGGCTGAACAGGCGGCGCCTGCCCCTCCTATTGCGATGAAGGGAATTCCGTTAAAGGAATCCTGGGGCTTGCCATGATTTCGTCCAATCCCTGTTATGGGACCAGGGCCGCCCAATCCCTGTTATGGGAATCCCTGTTATGGGACCAGGGCCGCCCAATCCCTGTTATGGGAATCCCTGTTATGGGACCAGGGCCGCTCAATCCCTGTTATGGGAATCCTTGTTATAGGACCGGGCAGGCAAGCTTTCGGGGAGCTGCTGGGGAGAGCGGCGTGGGTCCGACGCTTAGCTCAGGTGACCCCCCAGTTTGACTTTCTCTTCTACTGGCTACCGATCGGACCTTGGGATGCCAGTTCTGTCCCAGGCGGGGGGACAGATAGTCATAACCAATGTCTAAACAACCACTCACTGATTTTGTATTTTAATAAAGTTGTGGCCAAAATAGTGCCCAAAAACCAAAACTAAATTACGTGTTATGTGTGAAGTTATTTGAGGGGTGGCCTGGGGACCTACACGCGCAACTAATAAATAGTTTCTCCCCTATCTATGCTCAGATGTTTTTGGTTCCGGTGTTTTCTCTTTCTCTCACTGTGCAGAACACCTTGAGGCAGCATAAGAGTCATTTGTCGTGTTTTATGCAGAGCTGCAACCATCTCCACCTAGAATCTTTTGTTGGCAGGCACTCATATGGCCATAAGATCTGTCACTGTGATTCAGAGCAATGGACCGTTCTGTCCACACTGCTGTGTTTCTGACAGTGGCCAGCACTACATGGAATAGGCAATGCTGGAATGATGCATTACCTACTATTCGTTGCCTGCTCTGGTAAGCATCTGCATGCCTGCATTTGAATACTTGGGTTCAGGGTACATAGCAGTCAGGCCTTTAGAAGTGTCTAAAGGATGATCCATACATCATGTTTTTACACATACATTTGCAAACATAACTTACTGAAATGACCCAAGTGTATTTTCTTACAATGTATGTGACATACAGGTGTGTCGTCCCCCCCACATGGGGATTATGTTCTGGGTCCCTGCATGCATAAGTGAAAATTGGGTAAGTGGGGAACACCCTCTAAACACCCTTTATATGCCCCCTCTGCTGCTCCCTCTCCAACCCAGACCAAAAATACTGTATCCAAAAATATCCAAAACTGGAATTGAAGCTCTGGGGCTAGCTGGAAGCTGGCGGATGTGTGCAAAAGGCTCCTGCTGTGCTGCCAAGTGCATCAGCTGTTAGGTGGGGAGGCGGAGAAACCTAAACAAATCCCTGCTGCACCTCTGGTCTCTTTGGGGCTTCCTCCGCTCTCCCTTACGTCTTCTTTGTCTTCTGGGGATGGTCTCCTTGCAAACCATGAGGACTCTCCAGTGATCCCACCATTTCCAGGTTGGAATCAAATTCTTTATTTCCCAGCAGTCAATTCTGCATCTTTGCAACCATCAAAGACAGCTGTTCCTTAAGTATGACTCTATCCTAAGGCAAAACACACAGAAATAAAGAGAAACTAGGCAGTTTTAATACAATCAAAGGAGCCAAATTCGGTAGCTTTACCTAGTAGTAGGAAGGAATGTTCCTTTAGAGGATAAAGTCCCATGTCCACGTGGAATAAAATACATTGGATCATAACACCCTGCTCCATAGTGCATTTCTGGGAAGTTCCTTTATTGGATCAACCACTATTTATTGGGCAACAACTATTTACTTTTATTGGGAAATCCCATTATTGGGTCCACCATTAGCCCTATTCTGTGCAGTGTGAAATTACTTTACTTGACCATTAGCCGTGCTGGCTGGGGCTGATGGGAGTCGGAGTCCAACAATATTGTAGGGCCAAAATATTGCTAGCCCTTATCTACGTCATTTGGAATGGGTCAAATTAGAGAAGATGAGTTTTCTTGATGCATCATTGTTGATATGTCTAAAATAAATGAGCAAAGCAAACCTCACTACCCAAGCAAGAGATCTTGCAGTGCTTTTGCCTCCAGGTATTTTAAATGAGTCTATTCTCCACTTTTAATGAAGATGAACCTCCTCCCTCATTACTTCCTACCTTTTACAGGCTAACTAAAAGTATGGGTCATTTAAAAATGTTAAGTTTAGTAGTGGCATGGTCTACTTTAGCAAGCAGCACCTGTGAAAATGAAATTATATTTCTAAATGATATTCTATGAAGCAACAACTATGCGGCTCTTGGCCACTTCAAAGGGAGACAACAGCATGGAGCTTGTCCTCAAATTTGAGACCCTCCTGAGCTCTCCACAAGAGGTCAATGCACTGCTCAGCTCATACAGCTCTTCTAATTAGGTAATTAGCAGTGGAATAATAGCTGGTGCTAAGTAAGTAATAAGAGTGAAATAATCACTTCCTCAGCAGTCCTTGGCATGCCATCACTTATTACAGTAGCCCTTAAAAAGTAAAAAGGAAAACCTCTTGTGGTACCTTGCATTTTAGGCAGCCAAATCATATCACTCAAATCTTGGTTTTACTTCTGTAGCCCCCAGATGCCAATGAACATCAGTCATGAAATCATCTGTGAACGCACACAAATTGTTGGAGCATCTGCAGTGAGCTGTGTTGAAATAATGCATTGCACACACTGGTGGTCTTGTGTTTGTGGTGAAAGATTGGCACCACAGGTACACCCACTGGTACCCACTGGCTACCATCAAGTACAAGTCAACAAGGTAGGATGTCTGTTGAATCAGACCACTATTGCTCAGCATTGTCTATACTTTTACTAGAGATCGCCAGAACTTTTGGGCCAGTGGATACATTTACAAACTGGAGGCAATGTGAGAATCAGTTGTCTTTGATGCAGAGCTGTCACCAGCTGTCAGCCAGCATCTTTGGCTGGCAGGCGCTCATACGGCCATGAATTCTGTCACTGTGATTCAGAGTAATGTTTCTGACAGTGGCCAGCACTCCTGCCCCCACCACAACCAAGCTCATACTGTTGGCTATAGTAGAATGCTTCTTTCAGGCCTCATTTCACGGATGCCAGCAAAGGGACAGGACTCTCTTGTGCCAGGGGGGCTCATTGGCAAGCCTTGGTACACACTATCTGGCAGTGGCTCTCTAGGGTGCCAGGTAGAAGCCCTTCCTTGACATGCCAGGCATTGAACCTGGGACCTTCTGCATGCAGACCATGTGATCTGCCACCGAGCTGTGCCCCCCCCCCCGATTTTAGGTGCTTTTAACATTGTATGAGATGGTGGTCATTCAGTCTGAAATAAAAATGTCTGCATGGAATGAAGAGTCTGTGAGTAATTATTTATTTCCATCATAACTACATCAACACTGACCTATCAGTAACTCTACTCAGAATAGCAATTCTGTTCCAGGCAAGCAATTTTATTATTTGTGGCTTGTAATGTCTACTCAGCAGTTGCTTTAAGTCAGTGGACACTTCTACAATGTCTGTCTTCATATGCAATGGGCAGCTCCCATTTAGCATGCAATGCTGTCCTGTTGTTATATCTTCCTGATTTCCTTTAATACTGTATGTTCTATTTACTGACCATTTGGTTAACATTAGGAGAGGGAGGGGGAGAACAAAAATTGTACGTGTGTGGTGAGGAAATGATTGTTTGGTGATAGATTAGCCTACAACCCTATAGGACTGCTACTTCCTAGCTTCTTCCTCCTAAGGAGCAGATTATCCATCATACATTAGAGTTTATGCCATGGATTTGCAGAGACTTTGATGATGTATTGCTTCCAAACTTGCTTCTAAACTCACTCCCTTTTTAAAGTGAGAAGGATACCGAGCCAGGGAAACCACAGTCCTTCTTGCCTTTGTGTACAGCATTCTATCAGAATTGCACAGCAGGCTGTGCTATTAAAATGATTAATTGCTCAGGTTTAGAGATAGTATTTCCACTTTTTCAGAGTTGCCATTGTATCCGATGAAACTCGATGGGAAAGAAGGGTGAAATCTCCCTCTCATCCATGCTCTGGTTTGCAATTTTGTGAATTTGGGGATTTTAAAATGTGGCTCTTTTTGGGGGGGTATTACTGGGTTATTGCTTTTTTTTATCTTATATACTGTGATCTTTTTATGTGAATTGCCCTGAGACCTCTGGTTATAGGGTGGTATATAAATTCAAATAATAATAATAATAATAATAATAATAATAATAATAATAATAATAATAATAGTAATAATGCAACAAAGGCAGATTGAACATGTGAGATTTGTCATTCTAGCATCTGCTAACATACATCTTTAAAATGACTTAGATTGTTTTCTGACTTGCGTCCCCACTCCTATAAAAATAGATTTTTTTGTTGAATTATGTGAGGCTCCTTCTGATGCCCCCCCCACTTTTTCCTTCACTTATGTGTGGGGTGACTTTTACCCCCAGATTCAGCTACAGTTCTGAAAATTCTGTTTATACATCTGTTCAGAGTCTTAAACTGTAAAAGTTATGAGAACTTTCACATTCCAGCTGTGGTTCCATAAGGAAACGTAGTAGCCATATTATCCTTATTCAACTTGAGGACATGATTGCACTGTAAGTGATAGTTCTTTAGTATCTAAGTAATCTAAGGGTTCAGGAAGTATCAACCTATTTATTTATTTTTTGCATATCCAGGCGATACCAGACAACACAATTATTGTCATTGAATATACATACCTATAAAGCTGAAGTATACTACAGGAGCAACTGAAGGATTTATATTGGTCCAAGATTCCAGAGCACCTTTTGCCTTAGCTTTGGGTTTGAGGAGGTATTTCGTTCTGTGCTATAGGCCTAGTTCTCATATTGTTGTTAAACCTGGGATGCAGCACTTTAGAAGGCAGGTAGAAGCTCACATAACTAAATGTTTACCTCTTTACATCCGGTGCTATGGGAGCTTGATGGGAAGTAGGCGGCAGTGTCCAGTTAAAGCAGAAAGCTGACAAGATCAGGACCCTGGACAGTTCCCAAGGGAGCCCTGCTAGTTTAAAGTACAGTACTGTATTCAGTGGACACAGTGGAAGACAGAAGTGCCTGGCGTGCTCTGGTCCATGGGGTCACGAAGAGTCGGACACGACTAAACGACTAAACAACAACAACAACAACAACAACAACAACAACAACTGTATTCACCTTCTGCTGCAGCTACATACAGAAGATGTCTCAGTATGCAGGCTCACCAGACCTGGTGTGTCTTCACTGGAGAAGCTGGCTTCATTTTGCAGCTTCTGCATGGCTGAGGGCAAAGTGGTAGTTTGGATCACTCTTCCTCTGAGTCCCTCTAGTGACGGAGCTATGTTCTCTCATAAGGTGGGTCCCAAATAAGGTACATGCAGTTCTCTGCCTGAGGAAGTAGCCTAAATCTTGTTCTCCTCAAGGTCCTCTGCTGTGCTCTGCAAGATCCCCAAGTCATGAAATACAATATATCTCTAAATAGAAAATGGGCATATCAGAGATGGCTAGGTGACAACTGTTCTCCCAAACATCAAGTTTGTTTGTGTGTAAAATGTTCAATTAGTGAAACAGCTCAGACACTGTTTCTCAGTGAGAAACAGTGATGGTTTCTCCATTAAGGCACTGTGTGGTATAATGGTTAGAGTGCTGGTCTATGAAATGGGAGACCAGGGTTTGAATTTCCACTCAGTCTTCAAGCTCGGTGGGTGACCTTCAACCAGTCACAACCACTCAGGATGAAATGGGGAGGAGGACATGCCACCTCGAGCTCCTGGGAAGAAAAGGTAGCATATAAATGCAGTGAGTAACTTGGTAAATAAATAACCCCTAGGCAGACCCTACCTGCCTGTATTTCTAGTAATACCCAGTCCAGAGGGTGCCAATCCAGGCTATGATCTTCCTTCTCCTTAGTCTCAGTGTTGCCTTTGTAGAACGCAACAGGGAGGAAGATGGGGTAAAAAACTAGAGGTAGTTGACTCTGCCTGTCATTGGCTCTGGGTCCACCTACTATTGGGCTTTTTGTCCCAACAGTCTCAATGGACACCAGCAGCCAGTGGTGAGGAACAGGTCACAGTAAGAGCCACTTTAGTATAGAGGATAGAGTGTAATTCAATGAGACCTGAATTCAAATCTCCACTAAACTATGAAGTCCACTGAGTGCTCTCAGGCCAGTTACTATGTTTTAGGCCAACCTAATTCAATGGACTAATAATAATAAAAAAACACACAGAATAGTTAGCATGTATGCTGATCTGAGTTCCTGAAGGAAAAGTGGTAATAGCACACAAATATGACAAGTAAAATGTAGTGTTAGGCTATTTATTACCCTGTAGCCTGTTAAACCCAAGCTTACAATCTGCTGAACCTGCCCATATGATTGTCTATGCAACACTGATGCAGATTTTGTTACGTAACCGTTACAAAGCTTCATTCTTGCTTTATTTACATTTTGTTTGCATATTGAACTTGCCTCACAGGGATATGAGAATCCTTAAGAGAAAGCCTTTGCAATAATTATTATTTTTGAATGCCATGTAAAGCATGGAGGAATTGGTAGGCTTCTCTGCCTCTGGGCCTTTATTAAATCACTCAGTGTTAACTGGCCCCTGGGTGTAATTTTGTTTTGTCACAGCCTTGGGATCTCTGTGCAATCGTCTCCCGTTTGATTAAGCATCCACAATTATTCCAGCATCCAGTCCCCTATTACGCAGTACATGTCCTAGGGTATATTGTATATATGTTTTAAATCACATCCTACCGTTGTAGGTTAGCTCACAAAGAACATATTGTTACTGTTTTCATGACAATGGTGTGACTTCCCCTGACATTACAAAATGATTACTGCCAGGGAAATTCACCCCATCGATGCCAAGTTATTCTTTCCGTTTATTTTATTTTTTCTCTGTGAGTTCACCTGTGATCTACAAAATTGCCATAGATCAGGAATAGAAGCAAAGATAAATGATTCCAAAAATATGCCTTGAATTCTTTAAACACAATAAAAAGGTGTGTGTGTGTGTGTAAATATACATACCAACACCTCTTTTTTATTTACTTCTCATAGCAGCCATTTCATGCTAGGATTCACTCATGGAATTTTTATCAATTTATGAGTACCTGCACTTCATTTTTTAATCAAAAATAGCTCTCTCTCTCTCTCTCACTCTCTGTGCTGCCAGTGCTGGCATTACGAGTAGGCAGAATGAGGCAACCTCTGGTGACAGATGCTGTGTGTGGGCACATACAGGTAGTAATGACAGCTATGTCTCTTGGACTTCTTTCGGAAATCAGAGCATTGTGTGCCACAGGCCTCCCCAGATCCTCTAAGCTAGTTTGCTGCCCTTGGGTGCCCTTGGTACATTAGAACAGCCATATGTATATTTCAGCTCCATGTGATTCCTCCTTTTCCTAAACTTTTCATTCAAAGTGATCCTTAAAAGAACTTGGTAACTTTAAGAACTGGTGCCTACATTTGCTATTATTCATATTCTCTCCCATATCCCTCCCTTTTTTAAAATTTGTGCTTCGTCTTTTGGAGTGTAAGCCTGCATGCAGGGACTCTCTTGTTTGTTATTGATCTGATGTTAGCCGATCTGGGGGCCTTTATGGCTGAAGAGCGGAGTAAAAATGCTTTTAAAAATACAATAATTGACCTGTATTCCTAATCTTACATGCGACAGACTTTTTACCACTGTGTTTTCATCCCTATAACGAAGAGGTTCAGAGTTAAATAGATTGGGTATTGGTTTCAGTGCCCACATACTGATGAGTCTGCGGGACTCTCTTAATGTTGAAGAGCTTTGAAAAGAATGTAGCAGTACTGATTCTTGTGCCACATGAAGAATCTTGTCATGCTTGCGTTCATTTTCTTTGTAGGCCTGCAAAATAGCCATGACTGCGCCTTATGCTGGCTTTGTCCTGGGAGCAATGAACCACAGAAATTCCATTAAAACAGCCAACATTTAGGATGCTTATCTAAGCAACTGAAAGTGTTGCATTTATATGGTGGGGCTGGGGGAAAAACCCCCCACACCTTATAATCTGAAAGTTTTCATGAACAGCAAAAATATACCTTGTGCTTTCACTGTCTAGTGGAGCTGGTGAAGCCACAACAAAAGCCACAAATGAAATTTTGAGCTTCTGAGAACCGGCGCCATTGGGTGAGGGGGAGGGATCACCTCAGTGGTCAACTGTTGAACACATCCTTAATCTGACTTTGTCTTAAGCAGGGCATAAGCCCGAGGGCCACATTCCCTTCTGAGGGCCACATGGAAGTGATGGGTGGGGCCAGAGGCAAAAGGCCGCAGAACAATTGATGTAATTTTTACCTTTGTGCAGCAGGTTAGTTTCTACAGTCTCTCAAATACCATTTTCTACCCCCCATCAAGGCAAACAGAAGACATGATCGGAGTTCAAGGACCCGTTCTAGCCAGCCAGTGTGAAGCAAGACCAGTGAGGGGTACAACCTGAGGAGAGGGTGTGTTATCTGGCTCCTGGACTTGACGATCTCCACCCTTGGTCTTGAGTCCAACTGTAGTTTTAGGTGGAGAGTGTCAGATGACTTTGTTACTTGACATGTTATCCATCCTATTTAAGGCTCAGACTGCATGTTACAGACTAACCCATGGGTGTCCTGAGCTGCTTCTCCTTGATAACATGTAGGTGGAAAATAATGAGAGATAGCCTTTCTTTATTAGATTCCCTGCCCCCACTCTGCTTATAGGTTTGGGTGGGTGGAGAAATGCGGCCAGAGAAATCTTTGAGCTGTATATTACAGAAAGCCATGGAGAGGGGCAATGGTCCAGTAGCCCCCTAACCTTTCTGATTACTGTGCAAATAGTATTAATATCATTAATCTTAGGATGGTTTCATGCAATCATCTACCACAGTGAAGGGACTATTTATTGCGAGTGGGCCTTCCTCTGGTACTCTGGGTTTTTGAGAGCTTTTGCTTGTTTCCTTGGATAGAATCTTCCACTTAGGCAATCATAGTATGTAGTAAAAGCATATATGCATAGCTAATTTTGCTTCCATCTCACAGAGAAGTCCTCCCCCCGCTTCCCAAATGTTGGGGATTTATTTTGACAGACCTCCCTCCATTTTTAAGTTGCATCGAAAACCAATTGTACATCAAAACTATGGTCCAACCAAAATTTTGACTTCATGGGGAACAAAATTAAAAATAGGCTGCTTGGACTGGTACCAACTGAGTAAATTAATAATCTATCAGAAAATTAATGCTGAACAGCCTCAATTCAGAAAAAAGATCTAGTATCCAAATTACATAACTTGCTTGTAAAATATGGGCCCCTAAAATAATCTGAATACATACGGGAAATAAACTGGGAACTAGGCATAGATGAAGAGCAATGGACCATAAGGTGGGATAAATTCCCATGCAAGTCAGTTTCCACTAAAGATAGGGAAACAGCCCTGAAAATAATTTGAAAATTGTATTCGAACCCTGCTAAGGTCACACATATATAAGTGTTGAAGAAGTAGGATCTTTTTCTTACATGTAAAACTGTAAAAAGGTAAAACCTTTCTAGGACACCATTGTCACAGAAATGAAAAAAAAAGGTTCAACAATAGTAACAGCATCTGAGTTAGTGCTGTTGAATTTCTATATGGGCATGAGCTAATATATTACTAACAAAAAAACTAATTAGCTAACTTCTAGTGGCAGCCCAGACATTACTAGCTCAGCACTGGAAAGATGTCAAAAAGGACCAGCTTTGGATCGCTGGTACAGTAAAGTCTGGGACATAGTTTTACTTGAAAAGCTAATGCAACACTTCTGTCTAGCAAGAGGCAGGAAGCAAAAAGACTCCTTTGCTGCAAATTGGTGGAGCTTTATAACCTTTACAAATCAAGAAGAAATAGGTCAACCTGTACCTATGATATTTCAAAATCTATGGCTTGTCCAACTAATGCATATATTTTGCACTTACCTTTTTCATACGACGTAACCCTTCTCCCGATGGCACTTTTCTCACTGCCACCTAAAAAATAAATGTTTATATTTTTTGTTATGTTTATGCTATTGTACTTAACTGAAAAAACTCCTCAAATAAATTTATAAAAAGAATTTGGAGTTCCTGAAGACAAATGATATAAACACAGAGTCAAATACCTGATGTAATGAGACCTTGCACCCATGTCTAGTTACCACAAAACCCTCTCTTTTTTGCCTGCCTGCCTGCCTGCCTGATGATGACTGAAGTAGTATAGCTCCACCAAGGAGTCAGTAAATAAAACATAGGTGTCAGTATGATTTAATAGGAGCCAGACAGTTAGAGAAAACTTCTTCCTGGGTCTTGTAGCAGTTCAAATTCAATTCAAAAGCTAGTCACAAGGCCAGAGTTTTCAAAAGTGGCAATGGCATCTGCACGTCTTGGTGTTTGTATCCTTGGTTCAATTTGCACCACCTTGATGGATATTTGTTGAAGGATGGTTTGCGCCACAGACTAGGCCTGAACTGAAGGCCCAAAATGCATGTACTCCTTCACATCTTATGCTGGTCTGTGACCGAAATAAAGTTTGATACTGATACTGAATCTGCTGGATGCACTTAGTTAAAAGCTACAGGTGGGTGAGAAGATTCTGATTGTGTAGATGTTTCTCCTTACTGAGCAAAACTTCAGTAGCAACAGAAGTTTGTCTCAGTGAAGAAATGGAGAAAATTGGGAACAGGACTGAATAATCAGAATTGATGCAAGACATACGAGGAAGGTCTGATACCAGTGGGATACTAGGGCTAGCTGGATTAGTCTGTCTCCATGTCCATTTCACATGTGCTCATTTGTAAGTCTGCTCCATCCTGTTTCTGTATCATACTGTAATTATTATTATTATTATTATTATTATTATTATTATTATTATTTTATATGCATTTCTAAATGTATTTTATCCCAAAAGAGGCATTTTAGTCTTTTTTTTGAGCCAAGGACTGTATTGCAAAATTCAGAGAAGAGCAAAATCTGGAGACTCATTCCTGCTCTGCTCTGTGCATTTCTTTGGGAGGTGCAGATCAGGTGAGTTCACACAGGAATCCACAGAAATCGAATTCCTCATGCATCCTTACTAGACACACACTCCTTATCTATATAAAGGTCCCTAGCTAATCAGGCTTGCAAGGTATTGAATAAAGTTAGGACTCTGAGAGAATCAATTGTCCCTGGTGACTTTAACATCTCTAGCTCAGCCCAGCTCACTCATAGGCTTGGAGAACTACTGTCCAAAGAACCCAAAAAGTGAACTCCCAAAATATCATTAAGTTGCAAGCAATCAATCTGCATCCATGTACATCAGGTCTCACACAATTGTCCAAACTTCCAACTACAAATACGTGCTGTGGAAATGAATAGTAAAGAAGTCAAATATGCCTGAGAAGAAGCAAAAAATAAGATCAGAATGGTAATTACCTCCTACAGGAGTTGCCTAGTAGGAGTTGCCCACAAATAATTTATTGTATGCGTTTTCCATTTTTATTGTGTCGGTGAGAGATGCTGTTTCTTTTTCCTGTTAAAAAATATTCTCAGGATGATAGGTGAAATATCGGGGATAATTGGACAAAATGGTGTTGCAAAATCCAGCCAAAAGGAATATATCTTTTCTTAATTACCTTGGTTGTTTTCCAGCCAGGCTTAGCATCCTCTTTCTATATAAATAATTTGATAAAGCCAAATTAATTTAGCCAAATGTTTATCTACTACTTCTCTGGAGGGCAAAAAGGAAGCATGGTGAAATAAAGAAGTGGAAATCTATTGTCCATTCTACTTGTTAACTTCTGTTTGAGCAGATGACTCTTTTAAACCATTCACACACATTCTTCCCCCCTTTTTCTTCTCATGTCATTTGTATATTACCAAAATAGCACAATAAATTGTGCAGTAATACCTACAACATATGGTTCATTATTAGTGGTCAATGTATATGTTCTTGGGGAAATAGGCTAGAGCAGAGTCAAATGATAACACTGAACATCACATAGCTAAATGCTTGATCAAGAGCCTTGTGGTTCTGCTTGTGATTAAGTATGAGTAATAGTCATTTTTCCTCTTATGTTACCAGTGAAGCAATAGACCAAGTGTTGGTCTATTGATGAATGTGGGAGGGGTGTTCAAAGTGAAGATAATAATTTCTGTTTAAATTTAAATTTAGATCAAACAGATTTAGCCAAATACTAATGGGGGGGTATTGTTCATTGTCTGGAATACTGACATATGTTATGAAATTAAACCACACCAGGGTGAAGCTATCTTTCTTGATTTATCCATGTGCCAGCTGTAGTTTATTAATCTCTCAAGGAGGGCTGTTTCCCAAACTGTTTTGTACCAATTGTCTATCATTGTGCAGAAAGGTTATGTTGTGTCTCACCACTTGTATTAAACACAAGTGGTTGATTCTGACACTGTGGCATTTACTGTGAATTACTGAGAAAGGAAGCATACACGTAATAATTCTAGTTTAAACAGATAATACTTTAAAAGTCCATCAGTCAGTGAGCTTCTCGCCTTTGCAGACTGATGCTGTCAGGTGGGATTAATTATATTTAATTGAGATTGCCATAGTAGTAATTTGACAGGGCCAGCCCTACCCTTAGGTACAGTGAGTTAGCAAATTGCCGTTTGATTTATTGTTGTCTTTCTACTCTTGGAAAGGAAACACTTGGCCATCCTTGGGTACTTCTCCCGCTCTTCTCCCATGGAGAACCCCAAGGGACAAGGCAATCCAGTTCTTGCAGCACCATGGAGAGCTCCTAGTAAGCACCTTTCTCTGACAAACTTTGGAAGTGAACCCAGGCCCTTTGAGCCTCCAACTCTCTAATCAACTTTATTTAGGTTCTGTTCCCTTTGGGAGAACTAGAGTGTCTTAAAGCTCCAATTCTCTGGCCCAAAGATGGGCGCTTCTTTATTCCATGACTTCCTGCCAGGTATGCTCCCTATGCTGTTGGACTAGTGAGGTTCTGTAGGAAGCACTCAGTTCCTCAGGCATTGAAAAAGGTTTCCATGAGTGTCTTTGCTTCTACAGATCCTGGTGCTGTGGCATCTGGCTCAGTGGGCTCCTGCTGTCCAGTCTTAGGTTTTGTAATCAGCAACCGGCCCAAAGCAAAGAACCTGATCTAACTCCTTAACCAGTGGACTTGGTTTCCTCATCATTGCTGGACACCAGAGTCATGACAATACTATGCACTTTGACCTGATGGTGGGGAGAAATTTGTTCTCCTGTCTGAAGCAATAAATGTTTTGTGCCAGCCCTGTCAGTCTACATCAGAGGTGGGGAACCTTTTCAGCTGAGAGGGCCAGATTGTTATCTCTCCTGTTCCTTGTGGACCAAATTTAACACGTGTGTGTCAATCATGGGTATAGCCAGGTGGTGCAACTGCCCCCCCCAATCAAGTATATAGTTTCTATTTAACCAACCAATTGCATCACATAAATCTCAGTTCTGCCTCCCAACATAAGGCCTAGCCCCTAAATAATTCCTGGCTACGCCCATGGTGTCAATCACCTGATGCCATAATGATATCAGGTGACCTTTTTTGCCTGCAGAGGTCTTCAGAAGTCCCTTTCAAAGCCCCTAGTGTTTTGAAAGGGGTTTCTAAAGATCTGACAATTAACCCACAAGAGCAAATGGGTGTGGCTTGGCTGAAATGGCAGTAGCAGGCCAAACTAATTAAGTTTATGGGCTGGTCCACACAGTGAAACACCTCAGATTGTTGGGAGGAAGTCCCTTGTTATTTTACATATGACCTCTGTGTGTCTATTTTTGACCTTCATACATTCAGTGACATTGTATTGGGGGAAATCACTCAAGTCACCAGCCAATAAGGCAACCATTTGTCAAGGCTGCAAATGGGGAAGAAGGCTATAGACTGCAGACCTGACTCCATTGAATTATGGTGAACAAGCAGCATCTCCAGTTGGGCATCTGTGGCAAGGATGCTCAAACTGTGAGCAGAGAAGCAAGGATAAGTAACTTCAATGCTCCTACATGAACTGGAATATGCAATGAAGTACAGTTTGTGTTTCAAATCTTCTCTTCCCTCAACGCCCCCCTTTTCTTTCTGAATCTGCTAAGAGATTCATTCTTCAGTGTTCTTTATGCTTTTCTATAGGACTTACATGTGATGTATTTATTTGTATTAGTTTTTCCAGGCAATAGAAAGGAGAGGGGAAGGAGTTTAGGCTCACAATCGAAACAGATCTGTGTACTCGCTGAATAGACAGGAAGGGAGGGGGAAATGACAAAAATAAGACCTATTGAACATGATGGTTCATCAAGGTAAGCAAGCATATTCAGTGTGATCAGTGACTCAGCTGCACTGCAGTGAATGAGTCATTCCCCCATCATGACAACCACGCGGTTTCAAAGCCCAAAAGCTCACAAAGAGAAGAGGAGGCGGTGGGAAGAGGAAGACCAATATTCACGAATAAAAATTAAAAGGCAAAATCTTGACCACGACTGAAAGACAATTCAGTAGTTTTCTCTCTAGCTGTCTTCCTCCCCCGCCCTCTCTCTTTTACTTGAAACTTCTTCTTTCTTTGTACTCTTAGTACAAAGGAAATATTGTCTGATGCACTTCTCATATAATGTGGCTATTTGATTCGCAATAGTGTGGGGGACTTGTTGGCAGATTTGAGTGCTGCTGTGCTGATTAAATCCACCTTTTAGGCCAGGGTTGGGAAACCCTTTTTCAGCTGGAAGGCCAAGTTGGAGCAATGAATGTGAAGCATGAACCACTGTACAGTCGGTGCCATTCCTGTGGTGCAGACAGGCCTGTGTAGAGCAGAAGGGGCCACGAGGTACGCTTGTCCCAGGCCTTGGAGGACTAAGCTGTCGTGGGGGGGGGGGGCCTCCAGGGGCCTGTCAGACTTACACTGTCTTGTCAAAAACATTCCATGCCTTCCAGTGGACCGGAGACTTAATGGGTGAAACGGCCATGGTTGAAACACCCATGTCTGTTTGTATGCACTGCAAGCCTTCAATAGGAAAACCTGGACCTGTGTTACTGCATAATTGCACTTAGTGTCAGATCAGATTAGGTGCTGTAGTGTCTCATGGACTGTGAGTCTGTCAGAGCCACATCATGGCTAGGGAGCTTTGATAGGCTTCTCCTCCATGAATATTTTGTACTATGTTTGTTTCTGTCTCTGGCATTCCTTTTCTCAGTATGCAGACACCAATGCGGATGATAGTTTTGAAAATGCTTCTTGCTTTTCTCTACTCAACCCTGCCCATATATTTCAGGCCAGTTCAGGCCATACATCTGTGTCCCACATCCGAGACTAGAGCTCCATAGCTTTGGTAACAGAGCAACACTTTGTTCTTTTTGGAAATCATCATGCAGTAAAGATACTGGGTGATCCTTATCATTTATTGGAACCATCTATTTAGATAAGAAATTGTGATGAGAGATTGCTTTATGAACTTACATGCAGCATGACAACTATAGACATTAGTCTAATTTTTACTGGCCAATAAGGGAAGTTGTTTAAAAGATTGATGGTAGTTCTTCCTTGCTAATAAAAAATGGACATTTGTCTTTAACCAGTTATGCCTGTTCAGACTCAAGTAGCCAACTTTTTTTTTTTTTTTACATTGATTTTCAATCCAGCCCATGGACTACACAATCAATAGCCTTTTTTGTATGCACAACAAATTTCCAGTTGGGCAATGTTTATTTATTTACTTAGGAAGGATTGAAGTTTTAGGTGCTAATTTTTTTGTGTCTTACAGCAATTTCAAAAGCAATATTTTTCTACAGCCCATCAGTAAGGCAAAAAATAGATTGTGTGTGTGTGTGTGAACAACTCTTGTGATACTTCTCTGCTGTTTCACCAGGAGCTTTATCTTCTCCCAGAGTGAATATATAGAGGCCATAAAATGAAACATGTATATTATAATAAAGCCTTCAGTGTAGGTAGAACAAATTGTATGCGTCCCCCTGGTTTTAGAAGATTGTTCCTGAAATATAAATTAAATTGGTGCTATCTGTTCTGCTGAGTTCTTTAGTATGCTTCCATTCCCCAACAAATTCACTGATAATACATCCATTCATACTGAAAGGGCCCTGAATTTTATTATTTAAAAAAAGCCCTGCTGAAATAGTAATACAGATGTAAGTACCTAAATTGTTTAGGCATCCTTGAAGGAGACAGGGTAAAATAACCCGTGATTCTCAGCAATATTTTCTCTGTGACGAGTACTGACCGAGAACATAACTTTTCACTTCTCTTTTGGGTGCTCCCAAAATAGCATTCTCAAGGTAATCTGCCAGTGTTGGTGAAATGGGGGCTGCCATGTGTTTTGGTCCTGTGAACACCTTTGGAATTTGGGGTGCCAGTCACAAATGGCTGCTGTGGGGTATGTGGCATAACATGGAATAGCTGCCATATCTGAAAGAGCAGAGGAGACAGAACCACGAGATGGAGTGGGCATGCCCACCCATCAGCCACTCTAATAATTGGGGAAAAGGCACCCAAATAGCCATACAAACACAGAGAAACTCTTTGCACCTCTCCTCTGTTCAGAACAAGAGGGAGGGTGGGTTCCAATCCTGCCATCCAATGAAATTGGGTGCCATAAACTGGCAGGACACCAAGGAAGGAGAAGAGGGTACCGTCGAGGGGTGTAGTCACAACTGGTACACACTGGGGCAAGCTGAAGAAGGGGGAGGCAGTGTTGGGGACTTAGGAGGTACTCATGGGACATCCGAAGATGCCAAAGGGGCAGCTGACAGTTCACGGGAGCCAGGTGAAGTGGACACGTCACCAGAACAAGGGGGTGCCCCCATCTCCATGGACATGGCAGGCTCTGAGGCATTGGGAACAGTAAGAGATGCACTCTAGGAGACTGAGGCAAGCAAGAGAACACAGCCCAGCTCACTAGTTGACCAGGTGGAGATCATGGGGCTTTTTAGCTCCAGGAGGAGGTTCTGGTGCCTCAGCTGGATTAGGCTCAGGGCAGGTGAGGGTCACATGCCTTTTCAAGTGGAGAAACACAGCTGCTCAGCTGGTGCAAACCCAGATGTGTCCATCAAAAATGGGAGGGATAAAAGAGAAGCAAGTTAAGGCTCTGTGCCTGCTCAACTTTCCCCACTGATGGACCATGGCTTGGCTGCTTCGGAAACTCCACTGTGACTTTGGGACTGACCCCAGGATCTGCAGAGGTAGGAACTTGGCCTTTTGGTTTGACTTTGGAATTTGCTTGTGGTATTAGACCTAGACTGGTATTTGACTGTCTGACTACTCTCTAGCATTGCCTTGGGACTGTGCAGGGATGTGAGATACCAACATTTTCAAAAGTAAGAGGGTCCATGGCTTGGTGTTTGAAAAACAGGGGGTCCACAGTACTTAGCTAATTGGGAACCACTGCCCCAAACAATTTGGGACCAGAATATCTGGCAGGCTGCCTCTCCTGGTACAGACCAAGCCAGTCTTTGAGAATCTTCTGAGGAAACCCTGCTGGTCATTCAGCAACCAGCAGATTGTCACTTGGTGACAACGTGGAAGCTGCCTTTTCAGTGATAGCCCCAGCCTCTGGACAACTCATCATATCTTCCATCTGGTAATTGAGGCAGAGACAGTAAATGGTGTTCAAGCTTATGCTTTCCCAAGCTCTGGCCTCAGAGTGCTTAGTATTATTTATGATACATTGTTCTGATCTGTTTTTTTCAGATTCTTTACTGAATACTATTGTAAATTTTGTAAGATAAATAGCTTAGATATTTTTATTAAGTGGTATAAAAATGGTAAACAAACATGCACCTGCAGAGAGACTACTTCACAATCCCTTGCATAGGCCATTAGATCTGGATAAGAAGACTGGGGTCAAGTTTAGGCGTTTGCCAGGGGATCAAGACCAGTAGAGGGCCAGTGCTGCCATTTCCACATTGCACAGAATCTCAATGAAGATCAAATTCAGCTCTAGAGCAATCTTTGTTTGCATGTCTTGTCTGTTTCAGTTCAGGGGGCCTCAATGAGGATGCAATGCCCAAGGCCCTAGAGCCAACATTGAAGAAGACTAAGAGATCTCCATGTGCAGCATAGACATTGATCTACATTTTGCTTCTTTATATCACAAGGGCATTTTTCAACGAGAGAAAAACAGGACACATTTCTTTCTCATTTGTTTATTTGTGAGTGATTTAAATGTGTTGCACAAAGGTGACACCAGTCAAGGATAGAGCTTAATAGGCTACTTTTGAAAAATCCACATAAAACAAGATGAAAAATGCTATAAAAAATAAACCTGACACACAAATTTCTGTGGGCAAATTGGACTGGAGAGAGAGCATTTACATTAGAAGGGCAGATGAACTGGAGAAAGATCTATTAGGCCATTCGTCTCTAAATATTATGTGTATGGTGTCGAGCATCCTACAGAGATTTCATAATAAAAACTAGTTGAAGGGCTGTAAGTATAAACTTGTTCCAAAATCCATGGAGCCCCTTGCACAGTAGGAAAAAAAACATAAACCTTAATTGAGAATATTAATAAATTGATTGAAAATTGATTAATCAGTTCCGTGAGGTTATACGCCACATTCCTGACCCAAGCTGTTGATTTCTGCTTATTGTAGATGTAGATTTGGTCTGAAATATTTAAACAGAGGGGCAGGTCTATTTTTCAGCAAGTTCCCTTCATATTTCTTAATCTCTGGGCTTTGTGCAATACTGTAAGGTTTCACATTTCAATGGCAATCAAATGCATTACTCAGCCCTAATATTTATTAGTATTTCTTTATTTGTGTATGTCCTGCCTTTCTTCCAAGGCAGAATATACATGGATCTTCCCCCTAAAAATTCTCACACAAAAAACTATAGCTTTGGTGATTGGTCTCAAGGCACTTGGTGAGCTTCATGGCCAAATGGAGATTTGAACCCTGGTCTCCCAACTCCGAGTTCAGCACTATAACCACTATACCATACTGGCACTACAGATGGGCATGAACTTGAGCAGCTTTTCAGGGGTCTTAGCAGCTAGTTGGACATTTCAAGCATATCTTTAGTACACAACTAAACAGCAATCATAGCTATTCTCTCCCCGCAGGAAACTTGGGAAATGATGTTTCCAAAGGGAGGATTGAGTTGCAAAATTTGGAGAAGAGTGAATGTCAAAAGATGGCTGTGTTTCAGTTTGCATGTTGTTTCAGAAAGCGCAAATGGAGTGGGCCCACCATTAAGAGTGAACTCAATCACATTTTTCCCCCATCCCCAAAACTCACATCAACAAAAGGAAAAGTGTTGGACTCACATTATCTATAGGTCAATTCCCTAGTGCAACTGATTCCCACTTGCAAAGGAACAATCAGATGATGTGGTCTAAATTGGACTGGTTTTGGAGCACACAGATGCAAGTCATGAGGTGCATTTCCCAATGATGAGCTGTTCAGATGCAGAACCTGGCTGGTGTCAAGGTTTCATAGGCCCTTGTGGAACTGGATTGGCTTGCACAGGTCAGCTGACAGAATTCAGAACAGAAGCCTGAAGGTCAGTCTGCCTGGTTTGCTAAGGAATCAAAGTGCCAACGGTGCAGGAGGTGAGGTGCTGGCAGTCTGCTTGCTGGAGATCATGGTTTTAGACCCATTTCTTTCTCTTTAATAAACCTCCATAACTGCACCCTAGTTTGAGCTTGTTCTGGGAATGTTCTGAAATATGAAATTTGGCACAGTTGCTATACAGTTTCTCCGAACAATAAAACAGGACTTGGCTTTCCCTGTACAACTTCTGTTAACCTACCCAGTCTGTGCTCATGCTCTGCAGTGATTAGCTAGTTCTCTCACACAAGCCACATAGATCTCCTGCGATTGCCACCTCTCGCAAGCGGCAGCGATTGCTCATAACTACTGAATGCTTATCCCCATACATCATTGCATGAAGACATCAATCCTTTTCAAGGTTATAAAGGATATTTTTCAAAAGCCAGCAAAGTTGACTTTCACTGCGGTGCTGATGCAAGGCAACTTAAATGCTTGTATAGTTGCTAAAGGTTCATAAATAAAAGACAGAGAGATATACTGAGGGTTCTGGCTGTCGGTCAAATTGAAAAGCACACCCTGTATAATTACAGAATACATTTGTCTGCAGAAGAACTTGTCTGCTGCTTTAATTTCTTGAGGTTCCCACCCCTCTCCTCAAAACTCAAGAGGTTATAATTGATCAGACACATAAACATCTCTCTCCCTTTTCTTCTCCTTTCCTGGCTTCAGCTAATTTTCTATTTCAAATGGAAATGAAAAGTCTTCTTTTGTGCAAATGCCTCTGAGTTATTTTTGGCCCAAATTAACACTGCAAAATGCCTACACACAATCTTTTTGCAAGTGTTTTTCTGATGTTGGGAATAAATTAAAAGGGAACTGTAAAAGGGAAACATCCAGATAATTCCTGTACTTTTAAGAAATTCCTTTGGTGAGGAGAGATCCTGAGTATTGATATAAAGGTGGAAAGATTGGTGGAAAGATTAGATTTTCATGTGATTAAGGTAGTGGGTTATCTGGCTGTGGTTTATAATTTAGGAAGGCCCTGAAAGGAATTTAGCTGGGCAGAGGTTAGCATGAGTATTATTTGATATCATCAGTGTTCATGAATTGTAGCATGCTCCTTGGAACTGTCTTTTTAAAGTCATGCATTGTTTGCAATCACTGCCTTTGGGTCTTTTTCTCCAATAGACAGTTGAAAAAGATAAAGTTTTTGGAAGCTGCAAAACTAAATTAATGTGTGCAGTAAAAAGCTTTTTTAAAAAAGAAAAAAATGGTGCTGGTATTCACTATGAATTTGCTACAGTAAGTGCCACATTTTTAACGTTGGAAACAAATGTGCTGGTACTGCATACTCTTGAGTAGCCCCTGGAAAAAAGGACTGGTGCTGTGTCAAAAAACACCATGCTGTGTCAAAAAAGATTATGCCATATATGGAGGCTATGACTGTATCTGGATTTTGCATTTTCAGGTCAGTCACAACTGTGTGAAATACAGGCTACTTTTGTTTTTTTTTTTTTTTTTAAATAATATTTATTAAAATTTTTCAAAAAATGCATAATCACTTATGGGACTCCCCCCTTCCCCCACCCCCACCATATTCCCATTTCACATTGTTGGCCACACAAATTCCCCTTTCAAATTAAAGCTTAATTTGTTTTACCCTTAATAATAATAAACAACCCAATGTTCTTTCCCCAGGACCCACCCCCTTTCATTCCACAATTTCCATTTTTGATAAAAAAAGCACCCCAGATAATAACAATAGAAAAGGTAAAAAATAAGAGATATAATGAATAATAAAAAAGAAAGACCAATTCAACAAAAAAGAACAAAGTTGGCAAGCCTTTGGAGTTTTAGTTCTCCCCCCCCTGTCCCCGGTTTAATTTCCCCCTGACCATCAACCCCTAGTATCTGCCTGGAATTCTTAAGGCCATAAATCACAACTTTTCCCCAACTCCAGCTGGCTTTCCCTTTTTTTTTAAAATTAGAAATAAATTTTTTGATAATCAAAATTATTATTATTATTATTATTCTCCAAAGCTTTAACTTCAGTCTTTAAGAAAACTGTAGTAAAACTCCCTCCGTTGTTCTTTCCGGTTTGTAGTCTAATTTCCTTTTGTTCCGCTGCTTAAACGTTGTAATTCGCAAGTTTGGTAAGTCTGCAGGGATGGTTGTTGTTCAGGGGCAAAACCTTACGTTCAGTCCCTTCCTTTCTTCAATAGAAAAGTCTATTGTCTCCTTTAAAAAAAAAAAAAAAAAAGAAAACACCCTGCAGACGAGATGTTGTTTCCGTTTTGCAGCTTTCCCAGAAGGTAACCAGTTCTGTAAAATTCCATTGGTGTTTTTCCACTTTCCCAGTCCTTGTAATGTCCCGAAGCTCCTCGAGGGGGATTGTTATAACTTTGTTTCCTCTAGTCCAAAAGTCAAGTTGTTATCCATATTCGCCATTTTGTATCCAGATTTTAACAAATTGTAGCAAATTGAAGCAAATTTAACCAGCCAAGTTCTCATAATAAAATCCACTCCACTTTCCGACTTTGACAGCTATTTTGAAAACTGTCGAACTCTCCGACTCCTTTCACCAGGCTCTCTCTTCAATCGCCCCGGTTCCCAGGGGGGGGGGTTGCGTTTCCCTTCTCCAGTTCCTCCTCCAGCACAGTTCTTGTAGTTCCCCATCGTGGAATTGTAATTTTTATCAGCAATGCAAGCCTTTTTGGGTCTTGGTTTCCCCGTCTTTGTTTTAGACAATTTACAATAGGGAGGGGACTGACTTCCTTTTTGAATCCCCCCCGCTCGTATCCAATTCGAAAAAAAAATTTCTTTTTTCCTCCTTTTGAACCCGATTTCCAGATTTACTCACGGGTTATTGTTGAAAAGTCCGAATTTTCAATGGAAGAAGTCAGCGCTCTCCGCCGGATGGCATGCGGCTGCGCTCAGCAGGGGAAGCAGAGGACTCAAGGCACCACGCTTCTCCCCGGCACCCGATCCGTAGCCTTTAAAAAGGCTCCTTCACGAGTCGGGAGGGCGCTAACGGTGCAAGCCGAGTCTCCATGTCCACGGCCTCCGTGGCCGTGGTTTCTAAGGGTCCCCGCATCGCCGGTGCGGTAGGACCCAGCCCCTGCCGAGCAGACTCCCTCCGGAGATCGGAGGGAGTCCGCCATTCGGCGATGGCGCCAACCCGGAAGTCGAAATACAGGCTACTTTTGAAGTGGTGCTGGGAGTGGAACTTGGGTTGGCAACTTTGGCAGGGAAACTTGCTTAAATGGGATGCTTTAAACCCGCTGCATTGGGTGAGATTAATCATAGTGTCAATGTCCTCAGCTCATGCAGTAGGGCTCCTCCTTCCTGCCCCCCTAAATCTTCTCTGGAGGGTTGGGGGACTCTTTGGGGTAGATTATGGGAAAACATGGGTGGTTGCAGGAGGGAGAAGAGTGTCCCATTGTACAAGCAGTTTTCCATTGTGTTGATGGAGTCTGTCATTGGATACTTGCCTTAGGTGCCGACAATTCCATACGATTTGTTGCTCAAAAGTATAGCCTATCTTACATAAGATATTAATATACATAACATTTCAGTAGTATTAGAAATGGAGCTAGCCAATGGAAGTGTGATTCTTGTTTTGTTTTCTGCTGATAATTCCAATTTAGATTGCTTTTCTTTATAAAATTATTCCCATGGGTAACCTATCAGCAGGATTAAACTAAATATTCTATGCCACCATGTGTAAGTCCTACTGAAGCCATTTTGATCCTTATAATCTTCCTTTTTTTCTGATGCCTGCATGCCTGTTTAGCAAATGGCATTGATATATTTAAATAGCTGTAGATTCGTATGGGGATTGGGCTGCCTTGCTGTTCGGCAGTTGTGTGGAGAATGCAATCAGACAGTCAATATAAACTTCTGTCCTTCCATTAAATCCCAGTTTAAAATGTCTGCATAATTTATTTTGAGCCAAAAATGACCTGCCTAAAGCTTGGCAGCTGTGAGATTGAGATGGTTTACCAGAAGGAATGTTTGTTTGCTTGAATTTATTGGTTTTCTTATATAGCAGAGTGAATAGGCAATTGCAAGAGTCCTTTGTGGGCTGAATAAGGGGATGATGACCAAGCTGCAGTGTGAAAGGCAATTGATTTTATAAAAAACAAGGATAAAAAAGATGCAGTTGCTTACCTGGTTTAAAGTGCAGAGGATGAATTCAGTATGTAATTACTTTCAACACATTCATTTCCATGGAGATCAGAAAACACAAAGCTAACCCTTCTTCTGTGCAGGTTAGCTGTGCTTTTAGGGTTCTGATCTAGCTTGTTACTTGTGACTGAGTCCTGTTGATAATCCAGTGAAATAATTTAGGGCTCATTCAGACATACCTTTGGCCCCAACCTTTCCAGGCACAGTTCCATGCTTCCGCAGTCCATGTCCAAGCACTGTTTTTTTCTTTTTTTGCCCTGGTGCTTTACCCAGGAAAACTTACTCTTTAATACTGAAGCAGAACAAACAACAATTCAGGTTTTCTGTGGAATTGTTTTTAGTGGTAAAGAGCAGATTTTGTTGGCACTTGGATATGGAGCTTTGCATTTCAGACCTGTGCCTACAAATGTGACACAAAAGGAAGTCTTTCATAACGTTAAGTTGTATGTCTCCTAATTTAATACACAGAGTCCTTCCATCAGATTAATTAATTAAATGGAGCAACTGGATCACAGATGGTTGGCTCCTCTCAGAATGGTAGCATTATTTAATAATTTTCAGAATATGGTGGTAATTTGATGGCTTCCCACATAAACACTGATTAAAAAGACACATGTAGTGACAGTTAAAATAATCATTTGGCTCTTTTTCCTTTTCTCTATGTGAGGAAAGGGCTAAAGCCCCATGCTTCAGTTTGGGACCAAATAGCTTGTTCCCAAAGTAACTGTTTTTTAAACAATGGAAGAAATTGTAGGAAAGATCCAAAGGCAGATCTCTCCTGTCATTGTGTGGTGGCCAGTGTGGTGTAGTGGTTAAGAGCGGTAGTCACGTAATCTGGGTAACCGGGTTCGCGTCTCCGCTCCTCCACATGCAGCTGCTGGGTGACCTTGGGCCAGTCACACTTCCCTGAAGTCTCTCAGCCCCACTCACCTCACAGAGTGTTTGTTGTGGGGGAGGAAGGGAAAGGAGAATGTTAGCCGCTTTGAGACTCCTTAGGGTAGTGATAAGGCAGGATTTCAAATCCAAACTCTTCTTTTTCTTCTTCTTCGTCATGTCTAGTTTAGTCCTTAGTTTAAAGAAAAGCCAAACTGTTCTTGAACATTGGATCCAATCACAAGTAAGATGTAACGTCACATGAATTCCATACCTTGCTAGGTTTAGTAATTTCTGCCTAGCAATGTGAAGGGTCCCCCCCCCAAAAAAAACCCTCCTTTTAAAATACTCTTGCTGTTCTGGCTTCTGGGATAGCCCGCAAAACCTCTGCAGGGGAGCGGGATGAAGGCTCCCCGCTGCCCTGCGGAGGCTTCGCACGGCTAAGGCAGAAGCTAGAACAGCGAGAGGGAATGCTGCGCAGTGCTCCCTCTCGCTGTTTTGGCTTCTAGGATAGCCTCACAGCCTGCATTCGTTCCATAAGACGCACACACATTTCCCCTTACTTTTTAGGAGGGGGAAAGTGCGTCTTATAGAGCGAAAAATACGGTAGTTAAGGTTTCTACAAAACCATAAAAGTGCCCCTTTATAGACTTTTTTTAAAAAAAATTATAACCTTGAGCGTATTTCAGCTTGTTTTCTTCCCTTTGCTTCCCATTCTCCTTCAAGTCTTTGCACTTTTTTAGCATGATTCCCTTGCAGCCTGCCCACTGTACATCCCAATTCTCTTTAATTAACACAAACACACATGCATACACCTACGTTTAGGCAAATATTGAAGCAAACGCCTCCTGCTGTTCTTAAAAAATCCACACTGAGGCAAACCTCTTAATTTTTCATGAATGTGAATGATCCGCAATGTGCGCAGGGTAGTTTGCTTATGCACTTAAAATTAATATTTATAGGACGTCCCCAGCTTACAATCTTCAACTGTATATGGCAAGTAGTCATCAGAAAAATGTCACTGATTATGTACTGTAGGTTGGTTCTGGACTGCAGTGGTGGTAAAGATTAACTGTCCAATAAAGTAGATAATTGAAGTTTAGGTTATGATGTAGGACACCTAAGCTAAGAATAGACAGTATGGTGTACTAGTTAGTAGGATGTCTGACTAAGACCAGAAAAGTTCAAATTTCTGCTCAGCCATGTAGGTGACTGAGGTGAACTGGAGCTAGTGACTCTCTCTCATCCTACCCTATCTCACTTTGCTGTGAGGAGAAAGGGAAGGTTGGTGCCATGGGTTCTTGGATTCTGTCAGTATCTGCAATGGTTTGGCTGTCCCAAATGGAGGAGGAGGAAGGCCTTTTTAGAAATGAGTGGAAGTAATGGCCCTAGAAGCTTATTGTCTTCATTTCAGGTGTTTTGAGATTGCCTGGGATATACTTTTCCCACATGTCTAGGACCATAGTGGCCTGCTAAAAAACTATTGCCCAAGGACTGACATAAACTTGGAGCTGCTGGCCCTAGGCCTGACCGCAGTGTGCAAGGGCCAGGAGGAAGCAGAGCAAACTACAGAACAGTTCATCATCATCTTTTCAATGATTAGATGTTTGTGGGAGTGGTTTTTCCCTTTCTTTCTCTGTTTGCCACCAGAAAATATTTCAACACATAGAGCTGATCCTGGGAACCACAGCTATGTCTTCTTGTTTTGATGGAATGGGTGATGTGCACAAATTTAATCATCTTACAAAAACAAAAGGTAAAGGGGGAGAGAAGAAAGTCGGTATGTGTGTGTGTTATTGTATTAAACACAAGAGAGTATGTAAGATTATAAGATAGTAAACAAATCCAATTTTGAAATAAGAGGTGTGCTGCCAACTCCTCCCCCCTCAAGTCTCATTCCCAATGGCCTCATTTCAGCACCCTCCATGCAATTGAGGATGAAAATAGGATGTGGCAAGCCACCTCTGCTTCTGGAGTCTCCCCATGAATAGGGTTTGTGTGGGGAGCTTCTGTGAGTAGAGCCAGCTGAGATGTTCAGCTCCAATTCATGGGTCTGCCAGGAATTTGATAGAGAGGGTAAGGTGGGGTGGGCAAGTAAACCCCTTTTCTCTCTTTCAATAGTGGAAAATAGGTGAGGGTTAAATGTCAGGTGAACTATTCTCTTCCTCACCCGCCATGCTTTGTGCTTTGGTTGTGTCCTAATTGCAGACACTTTTTATCCACCACTTTCCAGATTTGTTCTAGCTTTGCTGAGCCTCCAAAGGGTAAATAATTCCACAATTCCATATTATACCTCACAAGAGCATTTTTGAATTGTGTTGATTTCAGAAAATGCTCTATTGTGTGTGTATGGTGGGGGGGGGGGAGGGTCCAAAATATTAACAAAACAAATAGTAAGGGGAAGATATTTTCTGAATAAAATAGGCTAATTGAAATGTAAACCTTCAACCTTGCAAGCTAAACCGAAGTTTTAGTTTCATGAGCTAAAAAGATCAGAGCAAACTCTCAAATCAAGAGGGGATTTCTAGCCTAACTAGCTTACTGAATAAGCAGAGGAAAATATGAACCCCAAACGCTCAGCAGCAGGCAAATTTCTGCGGGGGAAAAAGTGTATAGGTCTTTGGGCATTTGAATGAGCTACGGAGCTGTCATGTAATCTAGTTTTTGCTGAATCTGCCTTGCTTAAAAATGTATCAATCTTCTTTTTTGCTTGCTAAATCAGCAGGGAAGGGGCAGGCAGACTGGTAATAGAGGTTAAAGCCTTGATATCTGCAGTTCTGAATTGTCAGGATGGTAGGGCTTTTTTTGTTTGTTTAAAAAAATATTATTATTAAAAGCTGAGCTGGCAGTACTGCTTACCATCTGGAATTGCGAAGGCCAAGGCCTCAACTTCACACCCTGTTCATTTGACCCTTATTATTCTTATCTTAACTCAATTCGTCCAGTAGCTTGTTCCTTGGGAAGTGGGAGGTACAATGGAGAATCCCCGCAACGTAATTTTCCAGCTACAGCTCTATACAACCCCCTGGTATCTAGTCTGCCATATACAGCAATTAATTGTCAGTAACACTGAAAGTCATGTTTTTAATACCCTGGGACTAATTCCTTATGGAGCTTGGAAACATGCCCTGTAATTTGCAAGCGATCGTGGCAGTTGGCAAATAGTGTTTGATTCGCCAGCGATGCAGGCGTTTTATCAGTTACCCGCTACAGCTGCAGCTGCAGTGAATCTCAGATGGTTTGACCTCATTAGGGCATTCCCCCAGCCAGGACGCTTTGAAGATTGTGGCTTTCGGCTCCAAAGTATTCCATCTGGAATCTGAATGATCTACTTCAGTTATGCTCAAACTTGCCCTTCAGTATATATGCTGCTGTCAACAACGTCTGTATTCCTGAACATTCCAAGAAATGCCATTAAGCAGGGTGGCCATGTGTCGTCCTTTACAGAGGACTGCCCTCTCTTTGAAGGTGTCCTCTGTTTGAGGGCTGTCCAATCCAAGTCTGGTTTAACGATAAGGAACCATGAAAAGAAGCCTTGAAGTTGTCCATTGATGGTTAGCAGCACATGGTTTGTAGACTGAGCAGGCATACAAGTTGCCTGGTGTATTCCCCACTATATAGCAAGATGTGTATTTCTATCAAAACTACAATAATAATTTCTAAATTTGCACCTATACATGTACAATATCATAGGCAAATGTTATGCAAATTGATGTCGTCTTTTATCTTTTTTGTGATGCAAATTCTCCTTTGTGACAGTGCATGGCAACTCTATCATTAAGTCTTACCCAGAGCAAACGAGTTAAGCCTTGTTAGTAATGGTGACATGGTTTTATGGGTTGGTTTGTAGTGTATATATATATATATATATATATATATATATATATATATATATTTGTGTGTGTGTCCACATGAGCGATTCTGACTGTTCCTGGATTACTGCTTATGTGGGCAAATGTACAAACCTGGAATTTGCAGATATAATAAACAGTTCCATGACAAATGCAATGTTGGAAAATGCTGTGACCCAGTTTGCACTTTGGATGTGTCCATCTGTGTGCCTACTACAGGTCAGTTGGTACTGCTAAGCTGTTGGTATTGCTACACTGCAGGGGTGCCATCTTGAATAAAACATTGGGGGGGGGAGTAAGCCCTACCCTGCATAACTGATCACATGACATGGACACCATTTGAATGCCAATGCCCATCAACTTTGGGGGACCCTCAAATCTTTTAGTGGGGTGGCTGAAGGGTCCTCTGCCCCTAGGAGTTGGCTATTATTCTATAGTGTTGGTTCATGTTGCAAGTGCTCAAGGACAGGGGGTGAGCTAGCAGAAATGTTGCTAAGGATATGAAGAAGCTTTCTGTGAACTGGATGTTTGGCTGATTATTTTGATGGGGAAGGGCTGTAGCGGAGTGGTCGAGCATCTACTTTGCAGGCAGAAGATCCCAGGTTCATTCCTCTTCATGTCTTACACAGGGCTGGGACTGTCTCCTATCTGTAACCCCCGGAGAACTGCTGAGTGAGATAGACGGGAGGGCTGACTCAGCATAAGCAGTGCTGTTTTTCTAGAAAAAGAGGTGCCAGAACTCGCCGTGAGCAACTCCCTCATTCTCTTAAAATGGCAATGGTGCCCACCTGAGCGGAGCTGGAACTGAGTTCTGGTGAGTTCTGGCTGAAAAAAGCCCTGAATATTAGGTAGCTTCCTCTATTGCCAAGACCATGCCTGCTATTTTGTTTTGAAGATCAATATATGTTCAAAAATCTGGCATACCCTGGCAATTACATAAATAGGTGATATATTTTTTTTTTTTTGGTTCATTTTCACAGTGTTCTTACAGTGCTTTATTGCTTTAAAAAATGTCAGCATGAGAACATGTAAAGTTCATTACTCGGATTTGTGGGGATGTGGAGGGTGAAGGTGGGGGTTAAAACACTGGATTTTGTCATTATCTTTTCCTCCTTTTAAGCTCTTTAATACTTCACAATCCCTACAGCAGAATGACCTTTGCTGAGAGAGCTGGATGTCTGCCCTTGACAGAGCCTCGCAACCAGAACACTTTAATGACAGCTCAGAGATCAGCCAGGCATTGGCCAAGCCAGCAGAGAAACTCCTTCTGAACATTAGGGCAACCTCTGTGTAGCTCTGGGAGCCAACTTGAAGCCAAACCTGTGAGATGATTAATAAGAGTGAACATGCAGCAAGACTTTAAGGCAAAGGATGGGGACTGACTAAAAAAGATTTCCATACGCAGAAGGTGTTTTCTTCATGTGTGAAGTTATAGCGATGGGTGGAGAATGAATAGGGCATAGCAGAAATTAAAGTCTTAATCATAATCACTCTTACTAATGTGGTTGGTCTAATACCATATTTACTTGAATCTAATGCTAACCTTTTTTGGCCAAATTATGCTGCGGAAATTAAGGTGCATATTAGATCTGATGGCACATTTACATTTGCCAGCAAATACTTTTTTTGGTTTCAAGGTTCTGAAAACTGAGGTACTTATTAGATTTGATGGTGCATTAGATGTGAGTAAATATGGTAATATTTCAAATGAGAGACGCCACTGCGCTCTGTGAATGACCGTGACTGGTTCAAGAGGCAACCTACCCTTCACACTTTCCCCAGACGGATAAAAGTACCATCTCCGAATGGTCTGTGGCCTGACTCAGGCCTGTGACACAAAAGTAAACAGCCTTTTGTAATTAGCCTGACATTTCACAATGCAATCTTGTGTAAAAGGAGGTACTGCGGTTGGTAGGAGCATTATGGAACTGTGACTTTAGCTAGTTTGCTAAATTTCATTCACACCAGTGGGTGTGGTGTGACACCACATTGTTGGACTTGTCACCACTTCCCCACCACTTCCATGCATGCACACTTTTTTGGCCCCCAGGATTCACCCATGAAAACAATGGGTAAGAACTGTACGCCTGTATCCTGCCCCAAATTTCATCCCCTTTGATTTCATTGGTTAATGAGAGTTGCAAATGGGTTTCTTTCCTGGGAGCAATCAACACAGAAATGAGTGCTAAACTTCTATTGTATTCTCCTAGAACTCCAGAAGTGGCATTTACACTTTACATTTTAAGGTAAAGCAAATTTTCAGGCAAAGAAACACTGGAAAAATGGAATAAACTGCTGCCTGAATGAGGCCCGAGACATGAAAAAGACTTTGAGAGTTATATCACAAGCAGTGGTAATGAGATGGGTCCCTTCCATGTCACTTAACGGAAAAGTATAGAGATTTGGAGAGGTCAAGTCTTGTTGCCAGACCATAACTATTTTCTCTGAGGTGCCTCTCTCCCATAGTGAGCTAGAACATTGACTTGTCACACTGCATATTCATGATTTTCTATACTGTACTGTCACAAGCTGATGATGTTAGCTGAGATACTACACACTTGCGCAGTCCACCAAATCTTATCTAGTGTTATATGAGGATGCCAAAGTTTGACTTGCTATTTTCTGTTGGTCACTTTTAAAAAAACCTGTCTTTCTGGAATCCAGTTTGTCTTTTTAGAATTTGACCTGATTTGGCAGCTTTGTTCTCTATCTGAATCAAGTCAGAACGATGACAACTCCATTGTTTCAAATCTCTGTGCCGAGGGGTTATCACCTTGACTTGAAACTCCTTCAATGTGTCTGTCACAGTAGCTGAGGTAATTTTCAAGGATGTTTTCAATTTATTCAGCTGTGAGTATATTCCCAATGCTGCCTGCATTTCATAGTTTCAGAACAATTCAGCTTCAAGACTACAAACTATTCAGTGAAGGTTGCCTTCATTGTGGTTGATATTATTCATTTATTAAAACTTTCTACACAAGCATCTCAATGCGATGTACAATAAACAGTGGAAACAGTTAAGAACACACAAAAAATCCCAGCGGATGTGTTAAAAAATACAAAACAAAATAGACACAATTGCAACAATAATTTACTAAAGCAATACTAACTGCTTAAGGAAAAGAAATAGGATGCTCTCTGACACTTTCAGATGTACTTTCCTCCAGTTCAATATTCATTGCTGTACCATCATCATCATAAATAATCACTCCCACTATTATTGGAGCTACTACTACTAGTTGGTGATAGTAGTATCCCTGGAAAACAAGGTGGGCATATAGAAAAAATAGTTACGTAGCTCAGTTGGTAGAGCATGAGACTCTTAATCTCGGTGTCATGGGTTTGAGCCCTACATTGGGCAAAATATTCCTGCATTGCAGGGGGTTGGACTAGATGACCCTTGTGGTCCCTTCCAACTCTTATGAATCTATGAACCATATTCTATGCAAATGGTGCTTATCCACCTGCAGTATGTCCATGTGTACAAAATGTCCATGTGGTTAGAGACCCTGCAAAAATAAGAAATCATGTTGTGCATCTCAAGCTTTCTGCATACATTTGGGGCCCCTATGCATGTTCACCACACACACATGGATCATGTGAAGAAGGCAAGAGTGCAACTTCCACCTCAAACTTCCACCTCAAAAGGTTTTTCGTTTTGTCACTTGTGTTTAACATCACTCTTTCTCTAGTGCAAGAGCCAGTGTGGTGTAGTGGTTAAGAGCGGTAGTCTCGTAATCTGGGGAACCAGGTTCGCGTCTCTGCTCCTCCACATGCAGCTGCTGGGTGACCTTGGGCCAGTCACACTTCTTTGAAGTCTCTCAGCCTCACTCACCTCACAGAGTGTTTGTTGTGGGGGAGGAAGGGAAAGGAGAATGTTAGCTGCTTTGAGACTCCTTCGGGTAGTGATAAAGCGGGATATCAAATCCAAACTCCTCCTCTTCTTCTCTAGGTGACTTAGTCATTCTCATATTAGACCTATGGCTTAAGTTAAACACACACAAACACACACTTCTGTTTTACAAGCTTGCAGTACCTATGACGTGTGCTTTTCAACATAGCCCTTTGCTGCTAATGGTTGAGCCCAGTTTCCAGCCCAATGCTCTTTCATCAGTTGGCTGTGCATTGGACCATCAGGCGGAGAAAAGTTAATGAGGGGAAAGTGGTCATAGCAATTGCCTGGTAAATGAATCATGTAACTGTCGGGTGACTAGGCATTCCCGTTTAGTTGGGCTGTCTGAACTGATTAGTCTGGAACAGGGTTTCTGTCAGCATTTTGTATCAATTGGCTAGATTTTCAGCTAGCATACTAGGCACGTGCTGCTTCCGTAACTGCACAAGAGACCCTCTGAATATTAGATAGTATTTTGATAGATTGTACTATAGGCAGCTGGAGAGATTCCTCCCACTCATCTTCCAGTATTCTTTTTTTAAAGTATTGGTCACATCTACACTATACATTTGAAACACTCAAACCACTTTCCCCAAAGAATCCTGGCTTCCCTGAAATAATCCTAGTAACTGTAGTTGATTAAGAGTGCTAACATCACATAGCTACAGTATCCAGCACCCTTAATAAATTACAGTTCCCAGGATTCTCAATGACTGTTAAAGTGGTATAAGAATGCTTAAAATATGTCGTGTGGATGTATCTTTCACCATCAGTTTAGCCTTAGGTGAATGGCTTTACTAGTTTGAAGGAATGTGGTTGCAAGCTGGGTGCAGGAGCCTTAAGACCTTTCCCCTTCTTCATTTCCTTCCTTCTCTGTACCACTGCGTGCCACTCAGTAACATATCAATCATGGCTGATTGCTCTGAATATCTACAGAACGTGCAAACGCTGTACATTTGCAACCATTGTTTTTCAGATGGCATGTAAACATGTAATGTTTAATGGTTGTCTCACATCAATAGAGTGATGAATGTGCTTAATTCCACAGCTCTGCAATCAGGCCTAGGAGAACACATTTACAGCCCTCTGTTAGCATTCACATTTCTCCTTTGCATTGAAGCACTGGTGTTTCCAAACACCTAAATAAATAAATAAATAAATAATACACAATTTACAAGGGGAGAAGGGGGTATTTCACTTCCTGAAACTCAAATGGTATGCTCTAAAACCCGATTATATTGCAGTCTTTTCTCCAAATTGAAGACATTTCCTACCCTGAAATCTAATTTTCACAGCCCCAACCTGATTTTCAAAGTGTTTTGTCTTTTTCTTGGTGCATACAAACTCCTGACTCACATCTCAGAATTTATTCATGTCATGAGCCCATGATTTCCTGGAAAACAAAACAGGAAAAAACCCAACACTAAAACATACTTCCCAACTATTTTTGCTGAGAAAGTTGAATGATCACAGATGGCCAAAGCATGTCTTTCATGCCTGCAGTCTCCCACTTCCCAAGCCAAAATATGAAATATGGGTTGGCAGAGCCATGAGCCAGGGTAAGGTGCTAAGCCAGCAGTGAGAATGGTATATTAAAGACAGGAGAAAGCTTGCTAACTTCTCAATTGGGGAATTGTAGTGCTGAAACAGGAAGAAGGACCATGGGATTTGCAGTTTCCTCTGCTGTTCAGATTTAATGGGAAAACAGAGGAAATGATACTTCCCATTCCCAGACAGGAAATTATGCTCTTGAACTCTCCCTATTCTGGATATGCCCCCATCATTGATTTGTTTGACTATATCTCATTGACATCTCATGGTTGTAGACACAGCTGAGTTGCACACGTAACATGGAAGATGAAGAGACAGAAAAATGTGTGTGTATGTGTAAGAGAGATTGTTTATCACATTTACACAAGAAAAAAACCCCCTGTTTCTTCTTCTTTTCTTTGCACAGACTAAATCTGACATAATTCCTCAGATGTTAATTTCAGGGGAGGGGAGAACAGAAAAACAAACACCTCTCTGGCCCGTTACAAATATATTCACTGTAGGATCTGCCAAGGCAACTGCAGCTCAGGTTTAATTGTAGTTGGACAAATGGGGCTAGCATAGCAGTGAGGCAAGTGTAATAACAATAAGGCTGCTTAAATGAGATTGAATACAGCAGCGAGACTGAATTTAACCTTGCATTAGACAGTTTTAAAAGGGCCCTGGGTAATGATGCTTATAAAAGCTTCTGGACAATAATGGACACATTGGGAAAGTTCAGAGCACAACTAGCTTGGGGGAAGTAATGCAATTCCAGCCTCTGCCTCATTGCTAATGGCTAGTTTTTGCCAAAAGCTTCACGGCCCCATAACTGAAATCAAGATGAATCAAGAGAATTACTCAGCAGCTTATAAAAAGGAAATTTAGAGAATATGACATGAACACCAAAATGGATTTTCCTCCTCCCTTCAAAATCTGGATTCGCTGCTCCCATCAGTAGCTTGAAATTAGACAGCAGGCAACTGATTCCTTCCTTCCTTCCTGAACGGACACTTTAGCACAAAGCTCACAGCAATGTGCTGCCTGGCATGGTTCTAATGCTCTGCCTTCTTTATGACATAATATAATTGATGGCATATATGCAGAACAAGTGCTAACCAACCAGATAAACAATTTGTCTTCCTGTTTGCTTTGGAGTGTTGGTAAAGACTTCAAAACATCGTTCCCCGGTGCTAGCTCAGAACAAGAATGCAGATAATATTAAATGAACCAGAAGCTGTTTTGACATGTGTCTCATCCATTAGCTAAATAGCATTGCAAAGCCAGTAGCACACTGACCTTGTTTTGAGATGTTCACAATGATTCTGTCCATTGCAATGTAAGGTGTCATAAAATGGCCACTCCTATTTATAAAGAAATCAGCAGTTTGGGGGACAGGAGAAGGGATATACCTGGATTGATTCCAAGATTGTTTAAAACACCCACCCACCACAAAACAAAACAAAACAAAACAAAACTCAAAGCTGAATTCATAATTATTTTTCTTATACTTCTATTAAAAAAGAAGGGTGATGAAGGTTGGGCTTTCATGTTTTGAACCACCATTATTTCTACTAATTTGATAAAGCATGCTAGGCAATGCAATCCTAGGTTTGAAAGCAAGTTAGGATGGCTCCTGTGCCCCTCTATACAAAAGAGAGCATAGATATGCAAAAATAAATACAGTGGTACCTTGGGTTACATACGCTTCAGGTTACATACACTTCAGGTTACAGACTCCGCTAACCCAGAAATAGTGCTTCAGGTTAAGAACTTTGCTTCAGGATGAGAACAGAAATCATGCTCCGGCGGCGCAGCAGCAGCAGGAGGCCCCATTAGCTAAAGTGGTGCTTCAGGTTAAGAACAGTTTCAGGTTAAGAACGGACCTCCGGAACGAATTAAGTACTTAACCTGAGGTACCACTGTAAATAGAAATACAGTGCATCTCACTTTAGTGGGGAAGATTGTGATCAGGTGAGCTGTGTGGCACTGCTTTCCCAGTGTACTTTTCTTGGTGCTGTTGATGAGACATTTCAAGTCCTTTGCCCTCCTTTTTTACGGTTCTTTTATCTTAAAATTGGACTTGGACTTTCAAGAAGAGGAATCCCTCAAATGTCCTCTGAAAGTCCTTCCTCTTGTGTTTGAAGGTGTTTATTTCCTTCTAAGAGGGAAATCCTATGCCAAGATCCATCAGGATACGTAGCTGATTCCTGACTCAGGCAGGTTCAATCTGTGCTCATCCTGGTGTTCAGGCAGGGCCAGCACACTCAAGAGACGAGGTGAGATGGCTGCCTTGGTTGGCAAGATACACAGGTGTGGCTGATCCAGCCTCCAAGGAATGTCTCACCACCTGCTGCTGCGTGGTGCCCACAGCAGTGGCTGCCTCCTCTTTGGAGGCTGGGCCTGCCTCCTCCTCTGCAGAGCCCCCCAATGTGGCCTCCTCCCAACCCCTGTACCTGATGTTGATCTTTATTTCCCCCCTTTTTCTGATGTAGCTCTTCATTCCCCTCTTATTTTCTGATACGTAGGGGCATTCTGCGGTTTGCCTCAGGTGCCAAAATGGGTTCATCCTGTGTACTGGGCATGGTGGGGCTGGGACCAGAGAGCAAGGACTTAGGCTGGATTTTCCACTCATTCAGCTTGGTCACGTGATCTGGCAACTGGGCGTAGAACACTATTTTAAAGGCCTGCTTTTCCTCTGCCAGGGTTAGGCAGAGTAGCTGCTGTCCCACTGCTGAATGCAGTTTGGATCTGGTATAACTTTATGCCAGTTTAACTTACATCAGTGTGCCTTATGCTATCTTCTTGTGTGTGGGATTGCTCCCTAAATGTGTTTAGGATTTCAAGCAATTATTGGTGTAAGAAGCAACACTTTATTAAACTTTTGTACAAAACACTTCCATCTTGGTTAGCCTTCCAGCCTGTTCTGTCTGACTTCCTTTCTGAAGCTGGCCACACCCTTTTGTTCCTGGTCTATTTCTCCTTGTTTCTTCCATCCCATTTCTTACAGGAGCCTTCCCCTCACATAAACTTTCTTGGAGCAATAATATGGGATTGGTGACTATTTTTGAGAATAATACTACTGAAAGCTTCATATTTATAAGTCTTCTTAAAGGTATCACACTATTCTAAAACTTAATCAACTGATCAGAGGTTACTTAAATCCTGATTGAAGCTTTAAGCTGGATTTTAAAATGGTTATGTCCCCATTATATAAAAGAGGTTATATAATAGTGTAGATACATTTTATTATATAAATGTAATAAAAAACATGTTTGAACTTTGCTGTGTTGTTGTTGTTTAGTTGTTTATTTGTGTCTGACTCTTCGTGACCCCATGGACCAGAGCACGCCAGGCACTCCTGTCTTCCACTGCCTCCCGCAGTTTGGTCAAACTCATGCTGGTAGCTTCGAGAACACTATCCAACCATCTCGTCCTCTGTCGTCCCCTTCTCCTTGTGCCCTCCATCTTTCCCAACATCAGGGTCTTTTCCAGGGAGTCCCTGATGTTGCGAACTTTGCTGTAATAGGGCTTTATTGTGGCATTATCTGAGGTAGGCATATCAACAGGAATCCCAGGCATGCAATAGGTTGCTATCCAGGATAGTGGAGAGTGAGTTGGGGGCACTATACAGTCGTACCTTGGAAGTCGAATGGAATCTGTTCTGGAAGTCTGTTCGACTTCCAAAACATTTGAAAACCAAACTGTGGCTTCTGATTGGCTGCAGGAAGCTCCTGCAGCCAATCAGAAGCCACAGAAGCCCCGTCAGATGTTCAGGTTCCCAAAGAGCATTTGCAAACCGGAATAATCACTTCTGGGTTTGTGGCATTTGGGAGCCAGAACGTATGAGTTTCAGGGTGTTCGATGATCAAGGTATGACTGTACTGAAATGTGTTGCCAGAGTAGTGTGAATCAGATCTCTTACTTGGTGTCAAAACAGTCCAGGTGTAAGGCCTGTAAATGTATTGTGATCTGATCCCTCTGATGGTATTTTCTTTGCCTCGTCTCGGGTTGGTGGACTTTTTCTTTACATAGCCAGATTTTCCTCACGGCTCTCCTTTTCAGAAGAAAGCTCCTAAACATTAATCACGCTAATTAATGCTATCAGTCCTTGTTAATTGTTTTGCCTGCCTGTGTCGAATAGCTAAGTGCTTGTGTCCAGACTTGATACTGTGGGGCTTGAAAAGAGATGCCTCTCGCTTAATGTAGGGTCAGGACTGAGCAATCATTCTAGACACTGTGTGATATATATTGAATAAATTGTTTTGCTGATTTAACACATGAAATATTCACTAGGAAGATGAACTGTAAAAACAACATGGATGTGGGAATCCACAATGAGATGCCAGACAGGTCTGATAAGTAACTTGCTGTTCTAAAGCAGTAGGGGTGGTTACATGCACATTCATACTGAATTGCTTGGGATTCTATAGCATAATTACTTTTTTTCCTGCAAATAGAGACACACACAGATACAAACAGCCTTAAGGCACAATAATGATTTGTGCGAGAACTCCTATTAATTGAAATCAAAACATTCCCATCAGTCATACAATCAAGCCACAGCGAAACTCAAATTTAATCTTCTTAAGTAGTTAAGAAATATTTTCATGTAGCACCTTATATTCTACTGCTTCATTGGTATGGAATAATAATAGTAGAAACAACAAAGCTTCGATGAAAACACACAATTCATTTCTGGTTGTAAATGAAAGAGCAGAAATCCTAATGGAAGCTATTGCTAAGTTAATTGCACTGGCCACAGCTGAGCATGTTGTTTTAGAAAGCAGTGTGGGCACCTTGCGGTATGAACAACAACATCAAAAACCCTGCAGGGAAATAATGCAATGCCTGGATATCCTGCCGTTTCACTGCATCCTTGTCTGCCCTGAAGAGAATTCTCATTTTCAAGTGATTCCATTTTACTTGTGGGGAGTTTGTGCCAATCTAATCATGGATGAATAACAGGCTCGAAACCTTAATATACAGTGACCATTCATCCATAAAACTGAAAATGTTAAAAGGCACCCTCTGAAACAACTGCGTTCAAGAATTCAAATGCCTCAGTGTCCAAATGTAAGTGATGCCAGGGGCACATCTAATAAGGCTGATAAAATGTAGTTTGACGCTTTTAAATAGATGAAGCAGTTGCGAGACAACACACAGATTGGTTCAGTGGATAACAGTTCTCTGTGGAAATTGTGCACAGGCTCTGGGCATTATCATAACAGCCACCCCCAAGTTATAAATAAGCACTGGATGAAAAACAAGGGGCTTTAAATGAAATACTGGCTGGTTCTTTGGGGAGATTTATGCCAAGGTTGCCCAAGGCATTTTTGCGCCTTGTGTGAAATTTAAAAGATGATACATAAAATTAGACCTGTAACAAGGTATTGTATCCCCACTAGAGCAGTGCATAAGTGGCCTCTAAAATTTTTCCACCGTATTTGTGGGCAGAGAAGTTAGGGGACTGAATTTCTTTGGTGGAGAGTGAGAAATTTCTCCACAGATTCCAAGGACGGAGGTTTACCACTTTCACACTCTTTCCTCCCTATTTTTTTCTATGTTGGCAGCCCAAACACTGTTTTCCATCCTCCAGAATGCCGCAGACCTTCCTGGGCATTGGGTGTGGGAGAGTTTGAGAGTATTAAAGGAGAAAACACCTGTAAAGTGGCCTTCGTTTTCTAGGAAAATCTTTTTATCCAGGCTCATGTACAGGCTATCTTCTGTGGTGGTCCCACTGTCTTTCTGTTGTCTCTCAGTCAATTTGAACGTGCTATGGCTGTGGGCATGGACTACTTAAGCACTCTTACCCCACCTTCATAATCCCAAATTTAGTAAGGACTGAGAATGGGGCCATAGCTCAGTGGGAGATAATCTGCTTTGCTTGCAGAAGTTCCCAGGTTCAATGCCTGCCATCTCCAGGTAAGGTTGAGAGAGACTCTTGTCTGAAGCCCTGGGGAGTAGCTGCCAATCAAACTGAGCTACATGGGCAATGGTCTGACTTAATATAAGGCAGCTTTCTATGTTCCTGTGTATCCATGCAGAGCAAAAGGCACACCTAGCTCGACCACGAAAGTGATGGCATCCAGGGAAAAGCAGAGCCAGCCAACCAGATTATTCTCGTTTTCAGATTAGCATCACAAGAACTGCAGGGGAATCAGCTCTTGAAGTGGGGCTCCTGCACCTTTAGCTAACCTATATGGCTTGAATCCAAGGTATAAATATTCCAGTGCTTCTGCTTTAATTGACTCTGTATAACCATGTCAAATAAGGGCTGGTGCTTCTATGGAAACCATGGCTTGTAGCAGGATGGAGGACAAGAGAGTGCGAGATGAAATGGCTCTCAGATTGTTTGGGCCACATTTCTTGACATTCTAACCGAACAAGCACTTCAGGTTTCAGAGAAATCACGTAGATTTTCCTTTTCCTTTATTCCTCTGTCATATGCAGTGCCCATTATTATGGCTTGACGCTAGGTCTTTATGCAGCTATAATGAAAAGGCATGAATGTGACAAATCTGCAGGAATAGGCATGCTGTTAAATGAAAAGAAACAGTTTCTTCTCACACTGACTTTGATTAGAGGCTCTGGATTATTGATGCTCCTGATCAGATGGAGACAAAAGTCTCTTATAGTTGAATGATGAAGCCTCCTCCTCTTACATTCAAATGAAGATATTTCAAGATGTCTCATCACTGAGGCTACATCTCTGCAAAGAAGGGGAAATGTTCCTTTTAATTACAAATGGTAGCTGGGATCCAAAGAGGTATTTCAGCTTAAGAGTGGTCCACTGGAAAGAGTGGCATTTCCCTCCCATGAGCAACTGATTGTGGTGCCTGTAACAGGCCTAAGAAAAAGAAAATCTCCCAATTTTAATGCCACGCCCACCGTTTTTAGGCTACAAAACTGAGCAATCATTTTGGTGACTGGAGGGGACAAAAAGGAAGTGAAAGTGGCAGCAACAGCACTTCCAGAAGTCCGGAATGCTGATGACCACTGATTTCTCTATCCTCTACAGAGGTCCTTTGTAGCCCTCACTGTACAAGTGGCTTCGTCAGCATGTGGAGTCATTCTGCAGCTAAGGAGAGGGGAGACAATGTTGGGGTGTGTGTGGTGTGTGTAATTGCATCCATTAACTGGTAGGGCTGTCTGGAGTAAAGGGCTGCCATCACCAGGGCATACCAAGAAAGAATGGAAGGAAGGAGGTTTGCTGGGGAAAGGGTTTAAATCTTTCTGGGGGAACAATACCCATATGGGTGGGATATGTCTTTGCCAGGGAGGGAAAGGGATGAGCACTAGTGGACTGGAAAACAAGTAGGGCAGGTTTGAGCCCCACCAAGGGGGAAATGATAGGAATAATGACAGCTCATGTGTGGCCAGGGATATTCACACATTGAAGCACTTAGCAGAGGCAGATTTAGGGCAGCGTGATTGGTTCCTCTGCACTGGGTGCCGAGCCTAGGGGGTGTCACAGGGCATCACTGCTATAACAGAGTAAATTCAGCAGAATGGGAGGTGGGGGTGAGCACACACCGAATTTTAGCCCCTCACAGAGTGCGGCTGAAATTTGAAAGACCAAAGTCTAACCCCTGCACTTAGTATTATGTAGCCAATCACATCACACCCAGCCATAGCATAAGGAGCCTGATCCACAACTTCTCTTCTTGCACCAGCCAGACCAAGAGGTGTAGAGGGTCAATGTGTTCCTTTTTTTTGTTGGTACATCACACCAATGAAAATGGCCAAAATGTATAGATTAAGCTCCAATAAATGTTGGGAGTGTAAAGAGAAGGATAGCACTTTTTATCATCTATGATGGAATAATAATAATAATAATAATAATAATAATAATAATAATAATAAATTTATTTGTACCCCGCCCATCTGGCTGGGTTTCCCCAGCCCCTCTGGGCGGCTTCCACAAAGACAAAAAATACACTAATATGTCATACATTAAAAACTTCCCTGAACAGGGTTGCCTTAAGATGTCTTCTGAATGTCAGGTAGTTGTTTATCTCTTTGAAATCTGATAGGAGGGCGTTCCACAGGGCGGGTGCCACTACAGAGAAGGCCCTCTGCCTGGTTCCCTGTAGCTTTGCTTCTCGCAATGAGGGAACTGCCAGAAGGCCCTCGGCGCTGGACCTCAGCATCCGGGCAGAATGATGGGGGTGGAGACGCTCCTTCAGGAATTGTAAAATAGTTAAGAATTATTGGGAAATGATACACAATGAAATGAAAAAATGTTTCAGATAACTTTTGTCAAAACCCCAGAAGCCTTTTTGTTAGGAAATTTAGGGCAAGATTTGCCAAAGGAAAAGCATAGAGTCAACTGCGGCAAGGATGTTATTGGCACAAAGATGGAAAAGCGATAAAATACCAACTAAAGAAGAATGGCAAGAAAAACTTACAGAATATGCTGACATGGCAAAACTAACTGATAGACTAGAAAATAAGGACAAAAAAATCCTTTAAAGAAGATTGGAAACCATTTTTGGCTTATCTACAGAAACAATTCAAAGAACTGAACTCATTAGCAGGTTTTGAGTAAACATTTATAAGTAACAAAATGTATATAAATTATAAGATCATGCATGGGATCTCTGTTGGATGTGGCACTCTTCCCAGTGGGGTGACATCTCCACCTCATTCTAACCTTTTCCATTCAGCAGATCTGGACTCTGCTGGTTAGTATCCTAAAGCTCTCAACTGGTATCAACGAAGCACTGATGATCTAGGCGTTGTCTTTTCAAGCCAGGGTCGAAAAGATGGTCTTATAATGTGCACAAGCATGAACATCGGCTCACAGCAATGGAGTGAAGAAAAAGTGTGTGGGCAAGCTTGACTTCAAGCAAAAGATTATTTATATTTACTTATTTGTCATTGTTTATATCTTTCCTTCTCCCTCCCAAAAAGGAGCACAGGGTGACTAACAAAATAAAGCAACACGTTAATCATAAATCTATTTAAAACTTTATCAATATAAATAGTGACAGATAATACCTGCTGAACACCAATCATACCCCAGACACACAAACAAGCTCAAATCCAGCTTGATTTCAGATTAAACCCCCGAATCACCAAAACAATTTACAGTGAATTTATTTAACTCATTTTTTCCTGTGTGGTTTTTTCCCCCAGCCAGTGCCTGGAGGGTCACTCTGTGTTTTACAAAGCTATTATTGTCCATCAAAAGAAACAGCCATTTCTGCCGAGTTGTACCTGCTTGTTCAAACAAAGGTTTAAGAAAGCAATCTCCTGGATCTATATATAAGGGGAAGGCTTAACAGATAATGAGTGATGTCTTCATTAAAATACATATACAGTACTCTTGGGTTTAGGGTTGCATTATCTGGTTTCCGTCTTAAGTTGAACGCTTGACTGCTGCTTCAATGGATTGTGGGCAAGGGGGTTAGGGGATCCTGTCTACTTACTGATCATTTGTTTTGCTTTTTTAATGGGGAGGTAGATGATGTTACATTAAACTAAGGCCCAAGGGCTGGATCTGGCCCAATCACCTTCTAAATCTGACCTGGACGGTCCAGGAATCAGTGTGTTTTTACATGAGTAGAATGTGTCCTTTTATTTAAAATGCATCTCTGGGTTATTTGAGGGGCCTAGGAATTCGTTCATCCCCCCCCAATATAGTGCGGCCCCGCCACAAGGTCTGAGGGACAGTAGACTGGACCCCTGCTGAAAAGGTTAGCTGACCCCTGCAGTAAACGGTAGTTACCCCACCATTTCTAGTACATTTTCTGATCACTTTCCTTGTGACAAATAGTCCAGTTTTTTCGGTTTTTTAAACTAGCTGCACAAGAAAACCAAATCAGTTGCACTTGCACAACCATTATGTGATTGAACTCCACTCAAAATAGTGCCAACCTGGTGTATAGTTTGATGCATCTGAATTTTCAGATTTTAGGTCACCCTGGAAATAGTTCAGGTACAGTGGTTCCTTGGGTTACAAACGCTTCAGGTTACAGACTCTGCTAACCCAGAAGTAGTACCTCAGGTTAAGAACTTTACCTCAGGATGAGAACAGAAATCGTGCGGCAGCGGGGGCGGGAGGTCCCATTAGCTAAAGTGGTACCTCAGGTTAAGAATGGTTTCAGGTTAAGAACAGACCTCTGGAACAAATTAAGTTCTTAACCTGAGGTACCACTGTATTATGCTTGAGATACAAGTAGCATAAAGCTTTGAGGTTTGATGTGCAAGGGAAGAACACTTGGTGGTGATTCAAGTGTTTTCATTATTGGCTAGTGGGCAGAGTCAACAGGATCCTATTCTTTAAGATTCTATGAAAGCACCCTAAGGTATGTCTAATGCAAGAGCCAGCAAGAAGAAGTGGTTAAGACTGTTGGACTAGGATTGGGAAGGCATAGGCTCAAATCCCTACATTAGTTTCCTGGCAAAGCTTACCTGGAGACCTTAGGCTAGTTATCTTTACGTCTAACCCAGCTCATAGGGTTGTTGCAAGAATAAAATTGAGGAAAACCATGCACACTGCTTTGTGGTCTTTGGAGGAAAGGCAGGATAGAAATGTATTACATTCTCACTTGTGCATTTCAAAATCCACCTAGTAAACCTCAATTAATGCAATTGAGCAATAACATCCCTCCCCATGGCAATGGCACCTTTTTCTTAGTAGGTGGAGCAGTTCTTGGCATGTTGATATTATAGTTAGGTTTGCCTCTCTTTTTGTTCTCTGAAATAAAATAAAAAGGAGAAAAGTTTTGAAGCGCTGTGGTGGGAACTTATCAATATTGATGCTGTGTTCTTTGAAGATCTATAGTGCTAGTAGGACTGGGGAAAATATTCCTATTGAACCTTGATCTTGCTCAGAGTGAACCCTCTGCTCAGGTTCAAGTTATCATGTGGAGGTGCATGGACTTTCCCCTTCACCCTATCATGTGATCTCCATCAGCTCACTATAATCTGAGCTAGTCTTTGTTTCTTCTCAACTACTGCTTTCTTGATCTCCACAGTCATTTTTCCTTAGCTACTCCGTATATTATTTGACTGCATAAGTAGCAGGTGGCATTGCAGATGCAGTATTTTTCTGTCCAGAAGTTTTCAAATGCCTTTGCTTTCCCCTGTTATATTACAGAGGACTGGTGTTGGGGGCCAGCACCTGCCTATGTCCCAGCAGAGGGGCCACCATGAAGAGTGCCCTGCACCTGTATTCCCACTCCTCACCATCCTCACCACTGCCACCTGCTTGCTCATTCTCCCCTTTCCTCTGGTCCAGAAGAGGTGAGAAGGTGGATGACAGCAGCAGTTGGAAAAGCAACAGCTGCTACCACCTAACTGCTCACTGATTCCTTTTTATCTAGCAAAAGCTCAAAGTGGTGGGTGTGAGGAAGGCTCCCAGTGAGAGGCAGCTGACACTGAAAGAGGGGAATGCCTGATCAGGACTTGCTCAGGGGCCCCTGAAAGTGATCTGGAGCTGACACTGAGACTTCATTAAAATGTTTATGCCCACAAGAATTGCCCTGCTGAATTAGAGAGAGATCCAACTGGCCCACCATTTTATTTCCAAAGGTAGCCAATCAGATGTCTCTGGAAACTTATAAGCAGGGCATGAAAGGAATAGTTTCCCTTTATATCTGCCTCCAGCATGTTCTGCTCACTTTATTACTCTACTTCTTATTTGAAGACCTGCAATGAGAAATGTCCATCCTTCCTTCTGAACCTCCAAAAGGGAACAAGTTGACTTTCCCTATCTAACTTTTGTGACGTCAAGAGATGGACTCCACCTGGGAGCAAAGTACAGTATTTTAATGATAACCCTGCTATACCATCACATTCCTTTAAAAAGAAATTTTGCATGCTCAGGCATATTTTATGGGAGACAGAAAGGATGAAAGAACTTGAGTAGGAATTTGGTCAAGTATCACAAAGGAAGACCTATATTCTTTGATAAGGTCAGTGAAATCTCACCTTCCCCTGCTGGAATTAACCATTATGCTACCCTACCTTTTTTGCCTGGAAACAGGTTGTTCATCCACAACAGTGAACATAGGAAGAATGATCACTGGGAGGAGTGCAGTGAGAAGAAATGCCATGGTGCATCTGCAGCAGCACAACTGGATGCTTTCATCTGCCTCAGCTGCAACAAAACATGTCTCTCCTGTATTGGTCGCTACAGCAGGCACTGTAACTCTCCAGTGCTTTGACTTCGTTTCCAAAGGCGCACCCTCACCCAATGTCTCCTGAAACAGATGGATTCCAACAACAACAACAGGTACATCCAGTATTCAAAAGTTTCCCAGTCTGAGCCCCATTTGGTTAACTTTGGCTGTAATCCTATACATGGTTACCTGGGATTAAGTGCTGCTAAAAGCTGGGGCAGGGGGAGCTGTATAGGATTGCATTACTGGTTATAAGAAATGTAAATCTGACTCTGCAATGGTAGGAGGTCCACAGAAGTAAGTGGTTTCATTCACATTTAGGTGGGAAATAAATCACAGTGTTGTAGTAGATAAAATTTTGGAAGTGGACCAAATTCCTGCTCTGCCATGAGGCTCATTTGGTGACTTTGGACCAGTCCCTCTTTCACACTAACTCATCACTATCAACCTCTCGAATCTGTTGTGAGAATACAGTAGGATAATCTTCCTGGAAATCCTGTGACAAAAGTTAGCCCAGGATACAAATGCAGTTATGCTTTCCTTTCCTTTTTCAATGTCCTTCTGCTGAGCTTCACAGTGGCTTTTAAACATCAGGGGTTTAATAAAACATGGTCTGAGTATTCATCAGTGTTAACCTTAACCTCCTTCTCTACCTGCCAATGTGACATAGGTGGTCAACCAATCCTAGGGATTTCTGAGAACTGAGGTGTGCATGCTAATACCCAAGCCATCCCAGATTTCTTTAAAAATGTGTTTGAGAGACAGAAGAGACTCACTGGAATATCTTGAATTGGGCTCCAATGGGATTCACATGTTAGCCTCTGTTTTATCATTAGAATGAATGCTAGAGACACTGTGTCCTTGACAGTTTTAGTTTGGTGTTCTGACATTAACTCTAAACAAGGTCCTTATTTAACCAGCAGAGAGAATGACACACGAAAAAACGCATGAAATCAAAGCTGCACTGAATTTAAGAACAAATGTCACCTACACAGGAAGAGCGCACTCAAGATAATTGGACTAAATACAGCTGATTTTTATTTGTTCTATGCTGTGCAAGGCTTTCTTTTTATTTTTATGGGGAAACCATGCAGTAATTGTCCTTTTGCAACTGTAGCCATGACTCACAACAGTGTCTGAGTCATAATGTATTATAGTATCATTGCATCTTATTCACACTTTTTAAAGATTATCATTCAGCACTAGTGTTATTATTTTCTAAAGGGTTTGAATGAGCAGTTTACTAATCTTTAAAAAAGATATCCCTAAATGTCATGACAGCAAGCAAGTTCACTGGTTAAAACAATTGTGATAAGGAAGGAGTAGGCTGAAATTCAGTGTGGGCTACTTATTTCCTGCTCTGTAAACCTATTAGACTCCACAATGTAATATTGATTATTTTAAGTTATTACAGTGGTACCTCTGGTTACAAACTTAATTCATTCTGGAGGTCTGTTTTTAACCTGAAACTGTTCTTAACTTGAGGTACCACTTTAGCTAATGGGGCCTCCCACTGCCGCTGCGCGATTTCTGTTCTCATCCTGAGGTAAAGTTCTTAACCCGAGGTACTACTTCCGGGTTAGTGGAGTCTGTAACTTGAAGCGTTTGTAACCTGAGATACAATTGTATTATTATTATTATTATTATTATGTTGTTGTTGTTGTTGTTGTTGTTGTTACAATCATCTGAAGATCACAGGAAAATTTACAGTATAAAAATACAAAGAATACTTCTCCACAGTTTAAAAGGCCATAGATTGTTTAATAAGCCAAAGGCCTAGAAGAAGAGGAATGTTTTTGCCTGTTACTTAAAGATATGTAGTGAATGCGTCAGGTGAGATTACCTGAGGAGAGCAACAAGTGGGGAGCCACCACAGAAAAGGCCTGTTCTCATGTTTCTGCCCTCAGGAACTCTTGTGGATGAAGCACATGAATTATTATTATTATTATTATTATTATTATTAATTATTATTATTATTAATTTATTATTTCTACCCTGCCCATCTGGCTGGGTTTCCCCATCCATTCCGGGCGGCTTTCAACAGAACTTTAAAAACAGAATAAAACTTCAAACATTAAAACTTCCCTAAACAGGGCTGCCTTCAGATGCCTTCTAAAAGTCGGATAGTTGTTTATTTCCTTGACATCAGATGGGAGGGCGTTCCACAGGGTGGGTTCCACTACCGAGAAGGCCCTCTGCCTGGTTCCCTGTAACCTCACTTCTCGCAGTGAGGGAACCACCAGAAGGCCCTCGGCTCTGGACCTCAGTGTAAGGGCCTCTGATGATGAAAAGTTGCAGCCACATTTTATTTATCAATTCAGCAGCTTTATATTCACTTGAAACTTTCCCCCCAACATAATATTGCCTCTTGGACCATTGCTATTTTCTAATTTTCAGAATGTTTGTGATACAGTTTTGGACATTACCATATTCTCCACTGTTTAACATGGTGGTGGTGAATAAGGTCTACTTTCTCACTGTGGGAATAGCTTTCAAGTCTTTCCTTCCACCTGCTTTTCATATCTGTACCCACTGTATTCTATAGTGAATCTAATGGCATACATCAATTACTGTTTAGGTGGAATATATTTCTTGAATATTGCAGTGGTTATGTAAGGTAGTGTACCGTCTCTTCATAGTATGTGTCTTCTGAAATATCAAAGAAAAGAGCACGGTTGAAGTTTGATCATGAAATGACAATTAAGATGCACTAATAGCATGCACCTGCAAGCAACAGCTTGATCAAACTGACAAATCAAGATCTATCAGAATAATGCAAAGGGTGTCCAGTTGTGTGACTTTGAAATAGGAGGAGAGGACACTGGAACCCATCTGGAAAGCTCCCTATTGGGTATTTTTTTAAAAAAAGAAAGAGAAATTTTGTTAACAACAAACAGCAAACTTTCAGAGGAGGAACAGGAATGTAACAATAGAGAAATGAACTGGTGCAGAACAGACAACATAGATAACAGACTGATGTCTCCCCAAAGGGAAAGGGAAATAGGATTAATACATAGTTTAAACATCTTTTTGGTGCCCTTGATTGCATAGCATTTAGAAATTATGTATTAGTAAAATATGTAAAAGCAGAACACAGAGGCTGCTCATGGAAGCTGTGAGACCAGAATGGTAGACTAGATGGGCCTCTGGCTTGATCCAGTAAGACTCTTCTTCTTAAATAAATAATAATAAAAATTATTATTTATACCCCACCCACCTGGCTGGGTTTCCCATCAACTTGTAGATCAGAATCCATGCTTAGCACTTGTCTTCAGTCCATTCTCAAGGGCTGAGGTATGGTGTCATTCTTTCTTTAAAAAAAGCCACATTTTTCTGTTAAGTCATGTGTAATACCTATCTCCTCATATTATGCAGAAATCCACTGAGCCCTCTCTCCCTTACATGAGAGGCAGAGCATCTAGGCCAGGCATAGGCAAACTCGGCCCTCCAGTTGTTTTGAGACTACAATTCCCATCACCCCTGTTAGCTAGGGATGATGGGAGTTGTAGTCCCAAAACATCTGGAGGGCCGAGTTTGCCTATGCCTGATCTAGGCAAAGCATGCTGCTTTAAAAACAGCAAGAATAATGGGGGAGACATTAACTAATTTGTTTTCCAGATTGATTTATGTGAACATTGAGCTGCCATAAGGGTTTCCCAGTGTGAAATTTGCACATCTTCTAACAAAACAGCAGTGTCCTGAGGACTGACAAAGAGTTCTCATCTTTATTTCTGTCTATCATACTTTCTAGTTCTCCATCAAGAACTTCAGAGTGGCCTACATGGGTAGTCTCCTGCAAAAAGAGTTACACAAGGATATATTATCTTGCCAATAATAACCTAGTTGATGAGCTAGATTTCCTTGGGCCAAGCCCAACACTACCCACCCATACCACAATGCTGTTTGTGGGCAGATCCTGGCTTAAAATAAAATTTGGAGTACATATATTTGACTACAAGTGGTGTGCGTGTGCTGGTGTTTTAGATGACGCAACTGAAATAATATATAGTCTCCAGACTGCTCCACAGTTAATACTCTTCACCACTTCTCCATGATTTATATAATCTTGGGTAGACAGGGACAGTTACATCTTAGAACTTACATCAGAAGTGCACCTGTGGGTCGATCAAATGGCTAATATTTACTCGAACTTCACAGTGGGGTTTCTTTTTTGTTTCCATTTTGGAATTGCAGAAAACTGGGAACCATGCAAAGTTATATTGTTCAGAAAGCCCTTGCATATGATTGCTTCTGCAGCGGCATTATTTTAGGCCAACTCATTTTATTCTTAAAAGAAAAAAAATGTTCTCAGCATGGAACCCATTATGTCATGTGCTCAATCTCTTTTAAAAGAGTCCACTACATCATGGCCTCAAAATATTGGTCTTATTTCTGTTTTCCTGTCAGTAGAGATCCACCCTTTGTCTAAAGACAATTTTAAATATAAGGAGTAAAGGTAAAGGGACCCCTGACCATTAGGTCCAGTCGTGGCCGACTCTGGGGTTGCGGCGCTCATCTACATAGATTTAACAACTCCATTCGGACATTCTGTTTTCAAGGATGATGAGCATGTCAGGAGCGTCGTAGAAAGGCTGAGTGGGTTGTCAAGAGTGCCATTGGATATGCTGGGTATAGCACCTTAGCTGTTTTTTTGCAACTCTGGCACTACAATTGGTGCTGCCTCCTGCCAGCGAAGAGCCACTCCCTTCAGGGAAGGAACAGGGGCCAATATGACAGAGAGCCAGCCCAGACATCTGTCTCTGTCACCAAGGACCAAGAGGCAACTGCCGGCACAAACAGACTTTGTACGCTTGGCCTACTCAGAGAGGAGTGCTTCCTTGCCTACCCAGCCCTGAGTCTTGGGTTGCCAACTGTGTGAATGAATGAGCTCTCCTGTCGAGTAGGGTGGGCACAAGGGCCGTTTCAAATGTTGGGTCTCAGATAATACCTAGCCATGGACTTGTATAACCAAACAAATATATGGGAACAGTAGTGAATCTTGGAATAAAGCTTTTAATTTTAACAGCTGAGTACTAAATCTGTGAGTGGGAACCAGGACAGAGTACTCTGGCTCCACCCCCCCCTTGTTATTCAACCTGTCTTCTATGAGTTGGACGCTGACTGTGTGAAGCAGGAAGCCTCCGGTATTCATGGAAGCTCCCTATGAGTTTTAGAATGGGGAAAAAAAACAGGCATTAAACCACATGGGAAGCCTCCATGGATCCAGAAGGCTGTGTGCTTCACACAGTCACTCAACAACCCATGGAAGGAGGAGGAGGAGGGGCTCCTGGTAACATGATTACTTTACCCCCAAAACACACGTGGTTATGGCTAATGTGAGAAGACTTCATGTGCTTGAATCTACTTTCCAGGTGTTGCTGGACTACAGCTCCCATCAGCCATGCTGTGGAACATCTGGAGGGCAACCCCTTGGCTACCCCTGCTTTCAGAACTAATATCATCTTGAGAGCAACGCTGAAAGGTAACTCTTCATGTTTATTTCAAGTGGTACATTCAAATACAAATACCTAAGTGGCCGAAGTTTACTTAAATTTCTATCGATTTTACCTGATGCTGAACTTCTCCTGACTGCATCTGGATATTGGGAAGTGATATGCTAAGTAATGCAATTAAGGTACAATGTTCCCTGAAGTTACAATTAACTATGACCTTTCTGTGGTTGAAAGTCACAGCACTGCCAAGAGCAGAGAGAAGGAGCTGAAATGTGGAAGACGATCCAACACCTTTAAAATTTTGACAAAAGCCTTTTAAATGCATTGGATTCTTTGGAGATGTTTTAATTAACTCTGTCTTCCATAATGGCCATTTTATTAAAGTCTTGGGCTTGGAATGATGTCAGCTGAGCTTGATCCACACGGCGCATCTGTTCTCAGCCGGATTCCTTCGTGCTTGGTGTACATTTTATGGAGCCATGTAAAGGAGGTTGGATCCTATCCAAACGATGAGAAGTAAAAATCTGTTGGGTTGCCTTTGAGCTTGTCATCACTCTGTTGTGTAAATACCTCGAAAAAGTGTGTTTTGGCTATAGGTCCTGTCTAGTTATGAGCAAAGTTAATAAATTGGGGGTGTTGAAGGAGCTGGGTACGCTGACACAAATCATGACATGGTAAAAGGGACTGTGTGGGGGTTGTTGTTGTTTAGTCATTTAGTCGTGTCCGACTCTTTGTGACCCCATGGACCAGAGCACGCCAGGCACTCCTGTCTTCCACTGCCTCCCGCAGTTTGGTCAAACTCATGCTGGTAGCTTTGAGAACACTGTCCAACCATCTCATCCTCTGTCGTCCCCTTCTCCTTGTGCCCTCCATCTTTCCCAACATCAGGATCTTTTCCAGGGAGTCTTCCCTTATTGTTGACTACAGCTGGGAGCAAAGTCTTGACATTGAGCACTAAGAACTGTAGTAGCACTAAGCAGAATGTTCTGTCAGCGCAAGGATTTCTCCTTGTGAAATGGAACGTTCTCCTACTCTCCTCTCCTGTACACCCCCTCAATCCGTTCTTGGGTCCCCGTACCCCCACCTTCCAAAGCAGATATGAGGATGGCATGAGTTGTACCCAGAGGGGGGAAAGTATCAGGAATCACCTTGTGCTAGTGCTAATTCTTGGAAGTATACTGATAAAAGAAGCTGAGCACTGGTTCATCTCCCATAATGAGCATCACTGCTTAAACACATTTGCAGGGGGGACAGGATGAGATGAGTGACGGGCGGCAGCAGCAAGCAGCAGCAATACCACATCATGGCTCTGGAGGTCTCAGTGATAGAGCAGGGTGGCAGTAATGGAGCACTAGTTCTGGACCTCAGCATGTTTTTGACAACTATGACCCTTAATTTTTTAGAAAGCTAAGGAGGCTACTAACATTGTTTCCTAACCTTGAGAAGCAAATAAGGAAATATGCTGCATCAAATATGTTCTGCAGTTGAAACAGGGATTTTCTGGGTCAGGGTCCCCCCTCCCCAGTGTTTGATAAGAGATGTCAGGTAAGATGCAGCTTAATTTCCACTCATGGCTTTAACAGTCTTTTAGTATTGACATTTTGTACCCCCATGTGATATAAAGTTGTTATGATTCCTTTTCACCCAGCCAGAGTCATTGCTAATTCCTAAAGCGCAATAGTTGTTCGTTGAGGTTTTTCATTCTTTCTGTGGCTGATTGCTAGATAAGAGCAGTTTTCTAGCACAAAGCAAGCACGATTCCCATAAAACAGGTAATTATATTGATGCTTTTAAAGCACAGTGACTTAAAAGTACAAAGCCTGGGCATATTCTATTTTTATTGTAAAGTTTGACTTCCTACATCTTATTTCATAGATTCTTCTTTTTCTTTTTTCTTTTGTACTTGCAATCACTTCACCACTTTAAAACTGTAATGTAAAAAGTTTAATATGACATTTCTTAAAATCACTGCTTCCAACACTTTTTCTGTGCAATTCTTTCCTGCACTCTTGCCCAAGTACAAATTTTAAATATAATATAATAAGAAAATATAATAAGTAGACCAGCCAGTGAATGGATGTCATGTTATTAATCCAAACATCTGGCCTTGTACACATTGTCAGTTCTCAAAATGATAATGAATTGGTGGCAATCAACTTGACAAAGTTTAAAGAACAGAACTTGATAGTTGAGTGGATTTGGTTACATTACTTTTCAAAACAAATGGAAAGTTCAATATAGAGATTATTTTATTTTGTCTTTGGGTTGCACAGGCCAAAAGGATTACCGTATTTACTCGAATCTAATGCTTGCCTTCTTTTATATCACATGGGGGTACAAAATGTCAATACTAAAAGATTGTTAAAGGTGTGCATTAGATTCTATGGGACATTTACATTCACCAGCAAATACATTTTTGGTTTCAAACTTCTTAAAACAGGTGCACATTAGATTCAATGGGACATTAAAGGTAAAGGAACCCCTGACCATTAGGTCCAGTCGTGACTGACTCTGGGGTTGCGGCGCTCATCTCGCTTTATTGGCTGAGGGAGCCAGCATACAGCTTCCGGGTCATGTGGCCAGCATGACTAAGCTGCTTCTGGAGAACCAGAGCAGCGCACGGAAACACCGTTTACCTTCCCATCGGAGCGGTACCTATTTATCTACTTGCACTTTGAAGTGCTTTCGAACTGCTAGGTTGGCAGGAGCAGGGACCGAGCAACGGGAGCTCCCCCCCTCGCGGGGATTCGAACTGCCAACCTTCTGATCGGCAAGTCCTAGGCTCTGTGGTTTAACCCACAGTGCCACCCACGTGCCTCAATGGGACATTAGACTCAAGTAAATTTGGTAATCCTTATAAATTAATTAATGCTACTGGTTTATTGTCTGTTTTGCTATTTGGAAAACTATATCTAGAGCTTTGTACAAATGGCCTTTCAAAATTCTCTACCACATTTATTTGCAGAGAAATGGTGGGGAAGGGAACAATTGCATCACATTTCTTCATGGGGGAAGAAAAATTCTCCCTCAATAGTTTCTTGGAAATGGGGCTTAGCCTTATGGTTAGCAGTTGTGAGAGATTTGCAGCCAAACCTAACTGTGTATGTGAAGGAGTTAAGGACCACATAGTGCTAGAGTAGGCTCAGTGATGCAATGTCCCCTCTTCTCCTGAGAGGCAGGAAGCAAGACTTGTTTCTTGTTCATTTCTCTCTCTCACACACGCTGCATGCAACAGAGGCAGACATGCCTCAACACATCTCTCTGCCTCTGAGATTGCCCTGGCTGTATTTTTCAACTAAGAATATTTACCTGCATTTTAACATTGCTACTAAGGACAATGCATCACTGTAAGTAAAGTCTATTTTAAACTTGCTTCGTTGTGTGGTCTGTTTCTCTGCAGGAGGGGTCAAAGGAGTCAAAGTTGGCTCAGTTAGCTGGAACATATTAAACCAAGGTTTAAAAGCCTAAGCCTATGCCTATGCTTCACTAAATCTGCTTAATGATAGGATTGAAACTCTGCTACTGGGGCTCTTTATATGCAAGCTGTGCATTTTTTAAAACAAGCACCAGCTGGTTTTCTTTTCTTTTTTTCTAACCTGCACATATAGGTCCACAGAGAATTAAATGTAATTAATATATCCTCTTACGGAGACCTATTGGCAGTAGCATAGTTTTTCTTTTTCCTGATGTTGGGCAGTCTGGCCACAATTTTATATCCCCCATAGTGTACTGTCCCCCTAGCATCATTCTGAAGCATGGGGTGGTAGGAGGGGGTGAGGAAAAGGTAGCCACCACAAAATGGTGAAGAATATATAGAGAAGATTGAGTGGTCTTCTTTTTCTGTGAATGTAAGCTGCAGAAGAAACTCACAGCTTGGAGCTTGCATGAGTTTATGTCTGAATTTAGATTTGAGCCGATAACCATTTTATGGACTGTGAAAGAACCATTTAATCCTGAGAGAAAACGGCTACCAAACCTTATGTAAATGTTCTAATAAGATTCCCCATGCTGTCATTAAAGGCCATTTGGTAGGCAAACTGTTAAGTTTCTGAGGTAAAAAGGTTGCCAGATCACCTTTAGCTTGAAGTGAAGCAATACAGTGCACATGTGGCCTGCCTGTCAAAAGTCAATATAGTTACTATGTAGAAGGAAGTTATCTTTAAGGAGTGTTCTCATAAAGATAAGGGATAATGTGAGCATTTACTACATAAAGTAGCACAGTGGTGGGTTTCAATAAAAGGACAACTTTAACATTTGGTCTCAGAGCAGTGGAACTATAATATATTGCTTCAAGTGGTGAGAGCAGTAGAAATAAGATATAATTACAAAGAGCAGCTAATCTATCACACGTGGTGGCAGGATTGGTGCAATCGACTTCTTTAAAAAATACGGGGTGTTGAGGAAATGTTCAACAGGAACTGAAGGGTGCTTTTTTTAAAATGAGGACATTTGACCTGAAGTTCTGCTAAACAAGGATTTATAAGATAAGACAAGCACATTGGAAATCTTTACAGCCGTGTCAAGCTGTCTGCTGATATCCCAAAATGATCAGTTTATCTCTGAGCACCAAACACATCCAACAGGTAAATAATCACTTTTGAAATAATCTGAAAATCTGGGTTTCGCACACCTTGGTGGAATGTGAACTGCAAATCAGGAAACAGTTGTCATATTTGGTTTTTTTTTCTCTGCTGAATTCCTTGACATCAGCTTCTCCTCATTTCAAGACAGCATGTTCATCCTAGATTGGGTTTTTTTATTGATAAGATTTTAAAATGAAGTTCGAGTGTTTGGTAGTGAAAAGAGTTCACTGGCCATTTAAGCTTCTGTGATTTAAATAGCTGCTTCTCTGTGAATAACACTTTTACACAAAAATTGAATAACACTTTCACATTAATGAATATGAACTGGCTAGACAGGTATTATATGGCCAGCAATTTTAATACATCAGGGCACGTAAACGAAACACTAAACCTTCGAATATTTAAGATTATAGACAGCTATACGCAATATTTTCCTTTTATTGGAAGATAATTTTCCAATTAAAGATCTCCCCTTACACTGGATTATGTGAGTAGGAGGCCTATGTTGAGAAGAGGGCTTATCCTTCCGGGTCTACGAAGGTCTATTAACTTTTCCCAGCTACATTTGAGATCTGCTCAGCAAAGCAGGCAGGAAGGAAAGTGTCCTGTAAGTTTGTTTTTTAAATCCCCCAATCACCTAGAGCTCATTTTGGGATAACTTGGAAAACTGTAAGTGTGAGGAGAGGAAGAAGACCCATTTTGCAAGTGGACATCCACTTAAACCACATTGGATAGTACTTACTTCTGAGAAGACATATATAGAACTGCACTGCTAATACTTGTGTCCAAGTCAAGATGACAAAGATTTATTTATATGAAAGTAAGCACCCTTTTAAAGGTGGTCTTCTTTAACGTACAAATTTAGTGTGTTTGATGGGGAGAAGAGTTAAGCAATACACATCTTCCCCTTTGTCTGTTTGATAACACAGAAAATATTCATCTCATTTCCTGTATTTAAAAATTACATTATGTGAGAGCATTAAAAGCAAACAAATCAGGAATCAAAGGGTGGCATTCAGCTGAGTTTTACTCAGAATAGACCCACTGAAATTAATTTCATTAATTTCATTTAAGCTTTCATTAATTTCATTAATTTCAGTAGTTTGGTTCTATCCTGAGTAAAACGTAGCTGAATGTCCTCCTAATAATTTCTTGACAAGAGAAATTATGCATTTTTATTTTGCAAAATCTTTTTGGGAGACACACACACACACACTTCTTTTACTCCAAGAAGTTATGTCCTTGTTCAAATTGGAGCCTTGGCAGTTTGAAAACTAACATGAAGTAGACATGTAATGTTTGCTTAAGCTTTTTTAAATGTCAAAATGAAAAGGTCATAATATTATGTTCAGGTTGCTGAAAATGAGAATAGGGCATTATAAGTGCAGTCAGAAACTAGTTTTCTGTACTTGCAATTTATAAAATGCACTGTAACCTTGCTACTCTGTTTGTTGCCCTTTAAATAGAAAATGTCTTCCTTTCCTGCAATTTCTTGTGCTTTCCATTGCTCCTGTATTGGGCAGACAAATGTTCTGTATTGTACCTACTGGTATTGTCAGGGGTTCAGGAGCAGAGTCACAGGAGAGGGAGGAAACGGAGAGCGAGGGGGAGGAGTCTGAAGGAAATGTCAGCGACGACAGTAGTCCGAGGTCTCTGAGTCTCTCCAGTGACTCGGAGGATTCACAGAAAGGGGCCCCCATGGTCAGGGCAAGGGGAGTGCCCAGGGGGACACCTCGGGAAGAAGGGGCCGGAGGGGACTCAGAGAGTAGCAGCTGGAGATCCGGACCAGCGTCCCCCCCAGAGTGCAGTAGGGGGGAGGAGTCCAAGGCATCGGGATCAGGGAGTGCGCAGGCAGAGGGAGAACGTGAGGCAGGAGTGACCACGCCCTCGTCAGGGAGCGAGGAAACGGTCATCCGGAAAGTTAAACGCGCGCGCGCGCCAAGTTCAAATGTGCAGGAGGGCGGCAAGGTGGGCAGCCCGGGTAAGGAGCCAGGTCCTAAAGCCCGCCGAAGAGAGGGGGAGGAGTCAGAGGGGTCAAGCTCTGCGTCAGAAGAGTCCAGGAGGAATGAGACCCCGGGGGGTAGTAAGACCCAGAGGAAGAGAGAGAGAAGGAAGAGGTGGAGTAAGATTAGAGTCTTGAGCTGGTGCACAGGGGGCGGAGACCCAGACAGAGCTTCGCCGGTCTAAAGTCCAGACGTAGAGCTGGGACGCTGAGACTTGTAAATGGAGACTATTCTTCAATAAAGACTTTGATACTGTACTATCGGCTAGCGTTGGTCCTTGGTGAGCTGGGACCCGGAGCCAGCTCTGACAGTAAGCTCTGTCTCCTTTTTAAAGTTTTGGCACCAAGAACCTCGCCACGTGAGTCGACGCAGCGAGGGCAGAGGAGGGGTGCTTACAGAGCTCACAAAACTCAGGCAAGATGACGACGGAAGAGCAGATAAAAGCCCTGCAAGAAGCGGTGACACAACTCAGCACGGAGGTAATTGCATCCAGGAAGAGAGAGGAGGAAATGGTTACCTCCTGCCGGGATCTCCAGGTCAGGTTGGACGTGCTTTCTAAACAGGGGCAAACGGGATCCAAGGCAGAAGGCATTGGCTTGGGGAGAAGGGGAGGCAGCCTTGTATCGCATTTCGACGGGAGTTTGCAGCAGTACCCCAACTTCAGAGCAGACCTGCTGTTTGCGCTGGATCTACTTGACAAAGACTTTAGAGATGAGAGAGAGAAAGTGGGGTTTATCTTGTCCCATTTGCATGGGGAAGCCAAAACGTGGCTGAGGAATCTATGGAGGGACAATGATCCAGCGCTCCAAGATGCGAAGGCTTTTATTAAAGCAATGGACTCATGTTTTTTATCAAAGGTAGACGTCGATATTGCCAGGAGGGACATACATGGACTTAAACAAGGCAAAGCCAGCGTGAGGCAGTACCATACACGCTTTTTCGGATTGGTTCATGCCCTGGGGTGGGAAAAAGATTCTGCGCCAGTCAGAGACCTCTTTTGGGAGGGGTTGAATGCAGATGTAAAGGCAGAGATCGGAAGGGGGGAGAGACCAAGGAGCACCCAGCAAGTAGTCCAGAGGGCTCTGGAAATCGGGGTGCATCTGGAAGAACGTCCTTGGAACAGGGAAGAAGGGCGTTGGGGAAGGGCACCAGCCAGAGCACCTCCCTTCTTTCCCAGAGAAGCAGCGCGTGCGCACTCCACACCCTCGCAGGGAGGGGGAGAAGAGCCGATGGAGATCGGAGGTGCCAGGGCTCAGTCAGCTAACAGAACCCTAACACCGGGAGCAGCCAAAACGAAGCCTCCTAGAGGGAACAGGAAGTGCTACATCTGCGACAGTGCTCAACACATGGCGAAAGAGTGTCCCCAGAGGCTACACAAGCACACTGCAGCCTCGGCAACAGTCGCAGAAGCAGCTCAATTGAAAACGCAGCAACAGTTAAACGACGGAGTCTGGCTGGAGGAAGAGGCACTGGGGTCCAGCCAGACAAGTCAATGAAACAATCCCCAGCACTTTTGCAACCCACAGACCCCCTCCCACCCAAACCAGTGGTGCAGCTTACAGCGTCTCTCCAATTGCCCAATGGACGCACTGTGGAGGTGCCGATCACCATTGACTCCGGCAGTAACGCTGACTTTATAGGACTGGAATTCATTCAGCAGCACAATATACCACTGCTACCAGCCACACTGCCCCTGAACGTTGTCACGGTGGATGGCAGAGACTTGTTAGGGGGGCAGGTGGTACAACAACCGCAACCAATGGTGATGCGGATTGGAAATCACCGAGAAGTCATCAGCTTTAATGTCACCCACCTGTCGGACACGCCTGTAGTCCTGGGCATGAGTTGGCTGCACAGGCACAGCCCAGCATTGGCGTGGTACCAGCGCCAACTGACCTTCGGCTCCTCCTATTGCGCGGAACATTGCATCCTTCCTAGCCCGGAAGAAGGAGGGGAAGACCCGCAGCTACAATTAGGCACGCTGCAAGCAGTGCCGCGCAAGTACGCAGCGTTTTTGGAGGTTTTCTGGAAGAAGGAAGCGGACAAGCTGCCTCCCCACAGGCCCTATGACTGCAAGATTGACCTCCTGCCAGGAGCGACGCTGCCAGCCGGGAAACTGTATTCCATGTCTGAGGACGAGCTGCAGGAGCTCAAGGAGTTCATAGACCTCAACTTGAAGCGCGGTTTCATCCGGGAGTCGAAGGCAGCGGGAGGCAGTCCTGTATTCTTTGTGAAGAAAAGGGACACGCCCCAAAAGAGGCTTGTAGTTGATTTCAGGCTCTTAAATGCCAAGACCAAGCCCACGGCCTTTCCCATGCCCAAGATAGATGACCTGCTGGCAACGGTGAGGAAAGGACGCGTTTTTACAAAATTGGATCTGCGAGGGGCGTACAACCTGATTCGCATACGGGAAGGAGACGAGTGGAAGACTGCCATGTTCACGCCCCTGGGCACATATGAATACAGAGTTATGCCCTTCGGTTTACAAAATGGCGCCCACTGTTTTCAAGCCTTCATGCATCACGTACTGGCGGGTCTTCTCTACAAGACATGCGTCTGCTTCCTGGACGACATCCTGATATTCTCAGAATCAGAGGAGACCCACGAAGGTGACGTCAAGGAAGTTCTGCAGAGACTGCAGGAGCATCGGCTGTATGCCAAGCTGGAGAAGTGCCAGTTCGACAGGAAGGAGGTGGATTTCCTGGGCTACAAGCTGTCGGACAAGGGGCTTGCCATGGACAGCGCCAAGGTTCGCGCAGTGTTGGACTGGAAGAGCCCGCGCAATCGGAAGGAGGTCCAGCGGTTTGTGGGGTTCGCCAACTTTTACCGCAAGTTCATCAAGGGGTTCGCGATGCAGACGGCGGCCATTACCGACACGCTCAGCTCTAAGAAGAAGAAGTTCATCTGGACGGAGCAAGCGGAGCAGTCCTTTCAGAACCTTAAGCGTCTCTTCTCGTCCGAAGGGCAGCTACTGCATGTGAATCCCAGCAGACCGATGAGGGTTGAAACAGACGCCTCAGACAGAGCCGTGGGCGCCGTACTGTTGCAGGAGGACCCGCATGGGGACTGGAGACCGTGTGCCTTCTACTCCAGGAAGCTCAGCAAGTCGGAGCAGAACTACACCATCTGGGACAGGGAGTTGCTGGCCATTCATGCAGCATTCAAGGCGTGGCGGCACTTCCTCGTCGGGGCCAAACACACAGTGCAGGTTCGCACGGATCATAAGAACCTGGAGTACTGGCGCACGGCAAGGTTCCTGAACCAGCGGCACATCAGATGGGCGGAATTTTTTGCGGATTTCGACTTCAGGATAGAATACATCCCAGGCGACAACAACATCATGGCGGATGCACTGTCCAGAAAGCCGCAATACCTCGAAGAGGCGGCACCAGCAGCGGCCAAGCACATTTTCGCTCCGAAAGCGTGGGCGTGCGCTTCAGCAACCGTGGACTTGGAGGCGGTCCGTCGAGCACTGCAGGAGGACCCCTTCGCACAAGCCAAGATGGAGGAGGTGCACAAGGGCACGGTGAAGGACGACGAGTTCCAAGTACGAGACGGATTGCTCATCCGGAGAGGAGCACTCTATGTACCGGGAGACGACCTCCGGGCGAAAGTACTGCAGCAGTTACACGACGCACCCACCGCCGGGCACTTTGGCAAGGAGAAGACGGCAGAACTAGTTGCCAGAGATTTTTGGTGGCCCAAGATGCGGGGGGAAGTAGCGGAGTACGTCTCGAGGTGCGACACCTGCCAAAGGGCCAAGTCAGTGCACAAACCTCCGGCGGGACTGCTCGAACCGCTGCAGACCCTGAGCGAACCGTGGGAGAGGGTGGCCCTGGACTTTGTCACGGATTTACCCAGCTCAAGGGGTAAAACGGCAGTGCTAGTGGTGGTGGACATGTTCACTAAAATGGCCCACTTCATTCCGTGCGCGAAGGTGGCCACGGCAGAACAGACCGCCAAACTGTTCATAGACCACGTCTTCAGGGTGCACGGACTGCCACGGTCTATCTTGTCCGACAGGGGGCGCCAGTTCATTTCGAGCTTCTGGCAGAAGCTGATGGGTTTCCTGAACGTCAAGATCAACCTAGCGTCGGCGAGACACCCGCAGACCAACGGACAAGCGGAGCGCGTCAACGCCATCATGCAGCAGTACCTGAGATGCTATGCAAATCAACAGCCGACGACATGGGTGGACTACCTGCCGCTCGCTGAGTTCGCTTACAACAACACGAAGCACGTGTCCACAGGGGTGACGCCGTTCTTCGCCAACAACGGGAGGCATCCCAGAACCTTCCCGGGATTAGAGAGACTGGGGGAGGGGGAGCCACAGGCAGCGGAAGTCTTGGCGGCGGAATTGCAGGAAGTCCACGAGCAGCTTAGGAGGCAGTTAGAGCTTGCAAAGCACGCATACAAACTGCAGGCTGACAAGCACAGGAGGGTTGGTGAAGACATACAGGTGGGAGACTGGGTGTGGTTAGCGGCCCACGCAGTGCCGACCAGATCCTTAGCTAAGAAGAAACTCGGACATAAGCAGCTAGGACCTTACCTAGTTGAGGCACAGATCAATCCGGTGGCCTTCCGGTTGACACTTCCGGAAGGATCCAGAATGCACCCAGTATTCCATAGGTCGGTGCTCACGCCCTACAAAGCACCTCACCGATTTCAGGCGCAGGGCACAGCACCAGACCAGTATAGGGAGATTTCCCCAAGGAGGGAGTCGCCAAGAAGGGAACCCATCAACCAGGTCACAGAGATTTTGGACTCGAGATGGGGGGCAGAGGGAGTAGAATATTTTCTCGCAAGGGAAGGTACCCCGGCCAGTGCCAACGGTTGGGTGCCGGACTATGCCCTGGACGAGCCTCTCCTCAAAGAGGAGTTTCATGCCTTGTTCCCACACAGGCCCATGCCAGCCGAGTATTTCGACGACTGGCTTTTCACACCCACGCTTTCTACCAGCACGTTCCAGGGATTCACCTCGGACGAAGAACCAGCATTAGAAACACGTTCACCGGAGGGCTCGCCCTCGGGGTTTGCCTCAGACCGCTCGTTTTGGTGGGACAATCGAGGAGAGGAGAGGTGGCTGAGGGGCCCTTGGCAGGCAACGGACCCAGAGGGGAACGAGGGTGAGAGGGACATGGACGTGATGGGGGAGGACGTTGGGTTCGAGCATGGCGGCACGGAGATGGAAGCAGAGGAGAACGAGGTCGGCGAAGACACGGAGGACGAGCCGGATTTCTCTAACTGGATGCACGCCACGGGGGACGAACTGTATCCACCATTCACCCCCACAACGACGGAGCACCCAGCACCCCCGCCGGAGGAAGGGGAGGGGGGAAAGGGGGGCTTCGAGGGGGGGATGGATGTCAGGGGTTCAGGAGCAGAGTCACAGGAGAGGGAGGAAACGGAGAGCGAGGGGGAGGAGTCTGAAGGAAATGTCAGCGACGACAGTAGTCCGAGGTCTCTGAGTCTCTCCAGTGACTCGGAGGATTCACAGAAAGGGGCCCCCATGGTCAGGGCAAGGGGAGTGCCCAGGGGGACACCTCGGGAAGAAGGGGCCGGAGGGGACTCAGAGAGTAGCAGCTGGAGATCCGGACCAGCGTCCCCCCCAGAGTGCAGTAGGGGGGAGGAGTCCAAGGCATCGGGATCAGGGAGCGCGCAGGCAGAGGGAGAACGTGAGGCAGGAGTGACCACGCCCTCGTCAGGGAGCGAGGAAACGGTCATCCGGAAAGTTAAACGCGCGCGCGCGCGCCAAGTTCAAATGTGCAGGAGGGCGGCAAGGTGGGCAGCCCGGGTAAGGAGCCAGGTCCTAAAGCCCGCCGAAGAGAGGGGGAGGAGTCAGAGGGGTCAAGCTCTGCGTCAGAAGAGTCCAGGAGGAATGAGACCCCGGGGGGTAGTAAGACCCAGAGGAAGAGAGAGAGAAGGAAGAGGTGGAGTAAGATTAGAGTCTTGAGCTGGTGCACAGGGGGCGGAGACCCAGACAGAGCTTCGCCGGTCTAAAGTCCAGACGTAGAGCTGGGACGCTGAGACTTGTAAATGGAGACTATTCTTCAATAAAGACTTTGATACTGTACTATCGGCTAGCGTTGGTCCTTGGTGAGCTGGGACCCGGAGCCAGCTCTGACAGGTATGTTGTGAAATACAACAAATCCTAGATTTTTAGAATGATGTGTATTATTAGGAAGACTTTTCAGTCTAATTTGAAATCTGTTTTCCCCTGAGTACAGTTTGGATAGTGCAGACTTTACTGCAAACAAACCAATTGTCCTCTACCATTATTTAGGAACATCACCCAACCCCCAGTAATGCTCATTGCCAGGCTAGTAAATTCACAGCCTCTATACTAGTACAATAAATAAGGCAGCAGCTTTCACAGGGGAATAACTTGAAACTGCTGGCGATGGATGATAGAACATCAGGTACTGAAGAAGCTGTATCAATATGATGAGTGCAGCAGAAGAAATCCTTCCATTGTTCTTTGTTAAAAGAGAGTAAGTGCTTTTGGAGAATGGAGAAAATGATGAGACAACTTCCATGAGTACAACGCTATGTGTCTGCAGCACCCAGCTTGTGCTTGGGGTTTGTGATCCTACTGTTCTCCCTACTCTTGTCTAAGCAGTAACATAACCCAATGCTGTAGACATGAACATACTTTTCTGTACATGCTTAAGTTCATCCAGATGGCTGCCTACTGGTTATCCTTCTATACCCTATTTCTACTCTTCTAGATGAATAATGTCTTCTACCTGGTACCCAGAGCTATTTCTTTTAGAAAAAGAAGTGCTGGAACTCACAATTAATGGCAATGGCGCCCACTTGAGAGGTGCTGGAACTGAGTTCTGGCAAGTTCTGGCTGACAAAAAGCCTTGCATACCCCTACTGAGGCAGACTCTCCCCTACAATTTCATCAGCAATAGTGTTTAATCAAGCCTTGGGTAAAAAAAGGTAACATTTAATGTTCCGCGGCTATTTAAAAGGTTAAAGGCATTGACTCTTAATAGCTTTATTATACATTAATTTTTCTGTTCTGCTGCTTGTTTTACTCAAAAGCTACAGTGACTAACACGGATAAATTTGAAGTCTGCCTACTTTCAACTCCTACTTCTCCTTGACATATTCAAAATGTATAGTGGCTAAATGTTCCTGGTAATGCTTGTCCCAAGAGTGACAGATGACAAGTGCTACCACTGCCTTAGGCTGCTTGAAGTTATAAAAAGATTCCTTTTAGCTTCATCATTACAAATTCTCCTTTTATTCCAGAGAGCACCATTTGCATAGTCGATCCATCAATAAGTCAAAAGTGCCAAGCTGACACTTAAACTTGCACAGAAGTCCAATTATTGCAATTTTGTCTGAGGCAATGATATGGATTGTATAAATGATGGTGCCATAAATATTCCAATACAAGAATATAAAAGGAATATTTATTATTTATGCCATGTCCAGAGCACAAAATGGCACAATGGCTTTGAGAAGAGGGGCATAGATTTGCTGTGCATTGTCCCACATCTGCAATCCACATGTCAAACAAAATGACAGCAAATGCCCACTTGATTTTAAAGGTGTTTCTCTGAAATAAGTCCTTTGTGTTGCTAAAGCACTTCAATCTTGTCCCTTCACCTCCATTTTGGTTTTGTAGCTGGCAAGGGTTAGCAGCTCATGGTGCTTGTGCTGTTCTGTCAAGACAACCACCTCCCAATAGAGAGGAATGTAGCTTAGCCTAGCTCATGAATGGCTGTAGCTCAATAGCAAAGCATCTATTTTAAATGCAGAATGCCCCAGGTTAAATCCCCTTTATCTTCAGACAGAGTTGAAAATGCTGCTGGTCTGAAACCCTGAAGAGCCACAACCAGTCAGTGCAGACTGTATTGAGCTAGATGGACAAATTATTTGACTCAATATAAGGCAACTTCCTATGTTTGTACTCTAATGCAGTTGGGGCAACATGTTATCACTTAGCATAGTGTTGGTCCACAACAGCTTACACCAGGTGTAGGCAAACTTGGCTCTTCAGATGTTTTGGGACTACAACTCCCATCATCCCTGACCACTGGTCCTGTTAGCTAGGGATGATGGGAGTTGTAGTCCCAAAACATCTGGAGGGCCGAGTTTGCCTATGCCTGGCTTACACCATAATAATGTTTTTGTTGCCAGTCAAAATAGGCAACAGTAACAGGATGGCAAATTGTCTGACCTGCAAGAAGGCAAGTTGTTTTTTTTGTATTCTCTTTGAGAGCCTTGTCCAACTTGATGCCTTCCAGATATTTTGGACTGCAGCTCCCATCAGCTCTAGCCAAACATTTCCAACAGTCAGGGGAGCTGAAGTTCAACACAACTAGAGGACACCAGGTTGGGGAGGACTGATCCATCACAACAAGGGCTTTGGAAACAGGATCGCCAATGGGTTTGCATGAGAGAATGTGATTCCTGAGATTTCTGAGATACCTTGGTCCCAGCTCATTCAGGTCTTTGTCTTCTGCTCATGACTACAGGGTGCTTCTAGACTGTTACCATTTCCAAGTGGCCTTCAATCACAGATCAACCAGTTCAGGTTGTACAATTAAATTTGAGCTCTTGTGTAACAAACCCTCCCCTTAAAAAGAGACTTTTTCTGGTAAGGAAAGTGTTGGGAAAATACACTGGAAAGTGTGGGATAACTCTTGCTTGACACTAATTGTTTAACCTCTTCACACACAAATCAGGGTGAACGTTCAATAAACATTCATCAACTGTGGCACCGTGGTTGCTTAAACGGTTTAGATATAGTGTTCATATCTATTAAAGTTACGTCCACTTTTTGCTTGCATGCTTTTTGCTTACATGACCTTTGTTTTGTTTAAGAATTCTTAAAAATGAACCATCTCAGGATTTAAAAGGCAAGAAAGCAATGCTGTGTGTGGGCTGAAACAGATGGAAAGGACGGAAACAATTTGATTACAATTTAGATCAATAGCCATGTAAATTATACCACTTATATTCATCAATTTTAGCATAAGACTGTAGACATAAAAACTAATCCCAAGGAAAAAGATATATATCAAATGATAAAAGATGTTAACTGTATAATAAAATCTATCCATGATGTCCATTTTATGGGTCTTTTTTGTAATCAGTACTTATTACTGTAGAATAATATGAATGTATTAGCATAAATATTCTGAACATGCAGTTGGAAAAGTGTATAGATTTATACTGGAAGATGGTCAAAAGTATACTGAGGGAAAGGAGACAAGTATTTCACTGCTATGTGCACTCAAGTATTTCTATAATTCTGGGGTGGGTGGAATGTAGTGGTGGATTGTGAAGCCCTGCTGGTTTACACTGGCCAGAGTGGAGGCTGAGGAGGGGTGTGCAGAAGAAGAGTTTGGATTTGATATCCTGCTTTATCACTACCCTAAGGAGTCTCAAAGCGGCTCACAATCTCCTTTCCCTTCCTCCCCCACAACAAACACTCTGTGAGGTGAGTGGGGCTGAGAGACTTCAGAGAAGTGTGACTGGCCCAAGGTCACCCAGCAGCTGCATGTGGAGGAGTGGGGAATCGAACCCGGTTCACCAGATTACGAGTCCACCACTCTTAAGATTTTTCTGGGGTAAATACACATATTCTGTGGACCCACTCACAAAAAAGGTCTGCATATCCTTTGTGTCACATACAAATTTGTGTTCTATTTTCCATGTGGTGTGAAGGGTTCCAAAATAAACCATGGCTGCCCACACTTCCTCCAACCCCCCAACCCCCCAAAAAATCCCCCATGAGGGAATTCTTTGGTTGTCTTTCCTGGGGCTTTAATTGCAGTGTTGCCACACAGGAAAGTGGCAGTGTGAAATACCACTTCTAAGATGATTTGAAGAATGAGAGGATGCATGCAAACACCCCTTGGTCGCCTCAAAATTTAGGCAAGCATGAAAAAAAAAATCCTTACCTCACCATTATAATTTCACCAGGATGCATTTTCCCCCATATTAAATGTTGGAAAACAGTGGAAAAGAGATGGGACAGGTTTTTTTTTTTTTGTACAGTATTACCCAGAACAGTAACTAAATAACAGTCTAAAAAGTTGGATGTGTCATCTTCTCACTGATTGCTTGACAGCTTGCAATGTGTTCCCACCTATACAGTACAAGTTGGAAATATGTTCCAGAATTAATTGCTAAACTAATATTAGCCATTAAAAAGGATAATGTCCTGAAACATTTAATGAGTTAATATAATTGCAACAAAGTAGATTTTGGTTTCTTATTAGATATTGCCTTCCAACTGATGGAACAGATGGATCATTGACTTAGTCCAAATTGCACAATGAGTTAGGAATGCCAGAGAGGAAGACCTGGGCATCCAAATGACAAATATATTTCACTTAACAGTTCAGTTTCGTGACAAAGAGGCCTTTGTGAATGAAAGTGAATGAAAGCAATGACTGCTCTAAGATAATTTTTGTTTCAGCTGTGCCAATACTCAAAAGACTCAAGCACTCTTTTGACATTTGCCTGAACATGCAAGGGTTAAAAGTATGTGGAGTGCATGTTGGGGGTGCACACAAGCCCTGTTCTCTATGTGACCATGTTTGGGAATACTTCTCAGACCTTCATGAATTAGCTGTGAAGGGGATTTCTATGCATTTTCAACTGGAGCAGCTTAGAAGTCTCCATGTGATTGAGAATCCTGATAAGGATTCCTGATTCTGCAGAGGCTTTTCAGCATGTTCAGCTGAACATGCGTAGAAACACCCTTCAGACCTTCGCAGACTCAATTCATGACAGTCTGTATGAATGGAAACTTTGAGAGTGTGGATTGTTTATATGTGCCCCCAACTCTTAACTCCTGTATGTTCAGATGAATGACTGAAGATGTGAGTGGCTGCTTCTCTCTGCTGCTGCCCAGAATGGTGACTGTTGTATAGTCAGCTAGAAAACATTGTTGATGAAGTTGCTGCTGGCAGACCAGTCAAATGATGACTTATGGTAAAATGGCTATGATTTTAGAGCTCAGCCAGTTGGAAATGTCCATCATCAAGAGGTGTGGCTAGAGAGGGGGGTGTAGCTCGGGGACATTTCTAAGAGCCAATCAGAGATGGCTGCATTTTTTAAATCTGTTTATATTGTTTGTACTGTGACATAATTAGTTGTACCCTGAAAGCTTTCAATAAATAAAGGGGTGAGTAAATGGGGAGTTTTGACCCCGAATTCCAAGAAACCAACTTCCTAAAACATTCCTGCTTACTAGTGCACCACATGAACTAAAATGCTTCCTAGAATGTGCTTCCTAGAATATGAAAGACACAGGGCTCCCCTTGGAAGCTCCTTAGAGGTTCTTCAGTGAATCATTATATATATAAAAGATTCCCTCAGAAAAGAAAGCTCTCTTAGTATGTCAAGTACCCTGTTTGCCGCATCATATGCGGGAGAAAGTAGCATAGAGACAGGATAAAAGATATGAAGTAACCACTTGAGAAGGCAAGCTTTCTTTCTTAAAATATTGAATTTTGTGTGTGTAGTAATCATAGTTTTTAGCAGGTTGGTTTTAAATGAGCAGAGAATGCTGCTTTAAATATTCATCCTAATGCTTGATTTCTATCTAAATCTAATTTTGGAGGATAGCTGCTTTATACAACTAGAAAATTTATGGAAATCCTTTATATAAATCAGATGATTTAGATTTTAATCCCATTACAATCAGCGGGAGTTTTTAAATCCCTAACTGTTGTTTCTGGCTTAGTCCCTGAACCCCCAGCTAATTATCCTAAAATATAATATAAAGGTTAGAAAGTCTGGGAAAACATGTATAGGATTTTTAAAAAGTGTAATTTAGGCATATTTAAAATCAAATCTTCCCTGTGGTGTTCAAAATTCATACATTTAAGTACTTCATTCTTGATCCAAAATATATTGGAGATTTGCCTTGAGGGTACTTAATGCTCCTTTGTACATAATGTCTAGATTTTCCTTCTCATCTTCTCAAAGCTTAGAGGCCTTCTTATCTTCTCTGCTTTCATCTTTTCAGACCTTGTTCACATTATGCTGTGGAACATGTTATCCCCTAGTAAACTAATGAAAGAGTATTTTAGTTTGCAACACTTTTTATGAACATGGAGAACTTCTCCCTTGCGATTCCACATTCCTCTTCTATCACAGACTATTAGTGAGTGTTTTGGTGTGGAATATATTAAAACTGGAAAGAAATACAACAGAGAACAAAAGTGTAATACTGATTTTGTTATTTATCTTCGTAGTGCTGATGTAAAGTTAATACCGAGTCAAAATCTATCCATGCTAATTTCTTGGTTACTTTTCCCCACAGATTTCAGCACTCCAGATTTACGATCTCTTCTTCAGAGATTTTACAGTGCTTGTTGACCTTTTGATGGGGAAACAGCCTTTTGTCCTAGTTGAGATCATGATATATTTTTTAAAAAATATTTCTATCCCGCCCTTCCAGTATATCCATATTGTTCAGGATGGCTTACAAGAACAATTAAAATACAAGCCTGTAATAAAATAGAAAATGAACAGTTAGTGTCATATCTTCTATGATGTAATGTTTTTGTGTTGGGGCCACTTTTGGAATCCCCCCAAATAGCTCCTGGATAGGACTTATAGCCACATTCTCTGAGCTTCCTTTCGGCTCAACTATTTTCACCCCTATCTTGTCTTTTAGATACATGGCTGTTTTGAAAAACAGAACAGCTGCTAGAAATTCATCTAATTCTCTTCTCTCTGAGCAACTCTGAACCAAATTAAATTGGAAACAACAGAGAAATATTGTACTCCATTCTGAAGTTCCATAGCTCCTCTTGGGACTCATTCACACAAAACATGTTTTCTGTAAAGGGACAATTTAATTTTGCAATGATTCCCCTGACAGAATTCTTATAAAATGGACTGTAGTAAGAGTATATAGCTAGGAAGCTGTGCACCATTAATTCTAGGAAGGAAAGTAAAATATATGTTCTAGGGAATTTTACTATGTAATTTTCATAGTAATTTCATAGTAATTTTCATGAGATTTTCTCATATTGTATGGGAGCTCTGTCTTGAGAATTATCATAGGAGTGATTTTTTTAACGGTGGCAGTGTTTGCTTTTGAGAAAAATAAATGTTTTTATGTATAACCCTGTGCATTTGTCATCAAAATCCACTTACAGTATTTATTTGAAATAAATTACAAGAATAACTGCTGTATTGTAAAGAGTTGATCAAAAGCAAGCCAATGGGGCACATCAAAGGAGGCATATGCCATATATTCAATGGGCCCTGTCTCATTAAGGGCTTAAGGAAGGCATGAATTTATGCCTGGTCTACTATAAATAAGGCTTTGTTTCATGGATGTTGCTTCATTCCATGTAACAGATGACTTTCTGCAACACGTAAATTATTTCAGTAGGCCACCTCTCCTGGGATAACTGCTTTAGCACAATCCCTTACCCTAGGGCTTCTGATTCCCTCTCTTCAACACTTGTTATCAAGAGTAAATCTAGGGCTGCCATATGTCCAGATTATCCTGGACATTACCAATTACAAAGGCGGCACATTGTCCTGGTTCTTAGGCAAGTCAATCGAAAAATCTCAATCTTGGGGGTTTCCTAAAAAAAGCAACCCTAAATCCCAAATCCTCAGATTCCCCCAGAGTCACCTCAGGGGTGTTGGGGAGACCATCAGTAAAAGGGCATATGGATGCCCTGGTTCCCGGCTGTTGGCATGGACAGGCTTAAGTCTGGGAACCCTGTGCCTTCCTGTGAAGGATAGTGGCTGGGTCAACCCAAGATGCTGGAATTCCCTCTCTGGCCGTACCCACTGGGGCTTAGGGAGGTAGCTTGCAGGTGGCATGGGAGTGAGGGCTGAGCTCCCTCCCATCTCAGGGGGCTGGCTATTTCAGTCTTTTCCCTTCTTCACCTTGGGGCTTCTCCATCCAGCCTGTTCACTGTCTTTGAAAGTTTCTATAGCTTCCCTGTCTCCCCACTCTTTGTTCTGCCTGAGGCAATGCATCTAGGCCCCTTCATCTCCCATGGGTGGAGTTCCCTCAGGTGGTGAAGACTGGGGCCTATTTAAAGGGGCAAGTTCTGGCAAAGAATCAGTAAACCCTGGCAGCCCATCACACTAAACCAAGGCTGGTCAATGTGGTACCCTCCAGGTGTTGTGGACTACCATGTCTAGAAGGGAGCAGGTTGTGGAAGATTGTTCTCAACAATGTGGATCAAGATTTTCCCAGGGAATGCCATCTATATTAAGCTCCATCCTGAGCTTTGAAAGCAACCAACGAAGTCCTGATCGTACTTGGCAGTGACTGAAAATAATTGTTTCGCCCCACTCATGTTTAGGTTCTCACTTTTGATTTTAGGCATCTGAAACAGGGGCTTTCCTCTTGACTACACTTTGATTGATCACCTAAGATGTTTGTTTAGCACTGGTTATGTCAGCTGTATTTGGCAGATCTGACTGTCATGGTCTCAGTTCATGCAGGGACTCATTCTGCGGGCGAAGATTGTTTTTTATTTCTGTTGCATGTGGAACCTGAAACGCAGCATTGAACTTTGCCAGTGGTGATGCTTCAAGATACAAGGATCGGATATTTGTGAGACAATGCCCAATACAGTATATATATGATGAATTTGTAGTCTTATGAGTACCATTTTTAAGTGATGCTGTTGTCTACTTTTTTATTCGGTGTAAGCATTTTGCTGGTTGTATACATATATTCGAAGGTCAAAGAGTGATATAATAGATATGTTTGAATGCTGTACACTTTGGCAATAGACATGACAATAATAACTTTTCAAGGACCTGGCATTGAAAAAATCAAATGAACACATTGTTGGTGCTAACTTGATTTGCCATTCCAGATAAATACATCCACATACTGAATTTCTGGCCCTGGGCAAGGAGACACCAAGTTTTTTATTTGAACAATGTTACTGATGCATTTTGAACAAAACAGAATAATGTAAAGGTATGGAAAGTACATTTACAGAAAGAACAGTGACTTTAGGGAAGCTTTTAATATCTGAAGGACTAATGTATTTTAATATTTTGTTGGAAGCCGCCCAGAGCGGCTGGGGAATAAATAATAAATTATTATTATTGTTATTATTATTTATTATATATCATTGCAGATGTCTTACATTAAGGATTGCTTCTGAATTTTATTTGATGTTAGTCACAGATCTTAACCTGAGAAACCCCTAACAGTAATATTGACATAGACAATCCTTTGTAATAATGGGTTTCAAGAGCCTCAAACTGCTGGCCCTTCTGGAAGATGCCCTTACAGCTTTTGTCGTCATTGAACATTTTGGCTGGCTTCTAATTCTGGAGACAGGTATGATTTAGCTCTACACACACACCAGCATCACATGGCTAAATCCAAATGTTTAGTATATTCCCAGGGCTCAGCAGAGACCACGTTCTTTCATGAGTTTCTATAAACAAATGGGTTTAATGAATGCATACGTATATTTTCTTCCCTTCCGATTAGATGACTCATGAGCCTCGAAAAATTACTTATTAACATTTATGGCAACTTCCTTCTCTGACTAAAGGCTTTTACATTAAGAAGTCATTAACTTTAATTTCCTTTTCCATAATTAAAAGTTTATAATACCGCATCACCTAACAAGTAAAAAAGCCATGTGTCATATTAATATTGCATGATAACGATTCATTACATGATAATGATTCAAAGCATGAACACTGGAAGTCAGGGTCTCCGGAAAAAATGACTCAGTTTAATTCCTAAGCTTGTTCATTTCTTGCCTGCATTTAGTACTACCTTTCTGTTGTATCCCCATGTCTCTGCCTTTTGCCTTAATTATAAAACTTGCAGGGGGGTGTCTAATAAAATTAATCCTAAATTTCATATTTTAGTAATATAGCCCACATCAAAGAAAAATATGAAACTTCTGACTCAAGTCAATCACTCTAGTTACAATTAAATAAGAAGAAATGAGAGGCTAGGATTTGCTTTAATCATAGCCTGAATCTCTGAAAGATGGAATAATAATATACCTGAATTCTTAGTAATGTTTGATGAGAGTGGGGAAAGATCTTTATCTGCAAATTGGTCATGCATTTGGACAGGAACTGCATTTCTAAGCTTGCTTGCATCCATTTCTATGGTATTTTCTAAATCTGGAACAGCTTGAGGGAGACCATGGGGTGGCATTCAACTGAGTTGTACTCAGAGTAGGCCTACCAAAATTAATGGACCTAAAATGATTACTTTCAGTGGACCTACCGGTACTTTGAGCAAAACCCAGTTGACTACCATTCCCATAAAGGAAGGACATGTTGCCAATTCTGAATCATTGTGCCAATGTATCTTAGGTAAAGTGGGACGGCCTCTTTAAGAAGATAGGTCTATTTACAGGAGGCCCATAAGAGCTTCCCAGCATACATGCAGTGAGTATGGTACATATCTAACCTTTGTCAGATTGTATTATATCCATTGTTTCATTATCCTCCCATTCCCATCATTGCTGATCAACTGAAATGTTTAATTACATTTTAATATGGTTATAAAATAGTTTCATCAGAAGTGTTTTATGATCAAAGGCCTGAAAAGAAACTCTTGAAGAAATAAAGCTGTAAGTAGCACCCAATTTTCCTATTACTATCAGGAGCGCTGCATTTCATATAACGAAATGCAATAATAAATTATAAAACATTGACTATTAAATTTCCTTTTCACATTCTGCATGCTTTGATATAAGATTTTGATGTTATTTTTGTGGTGAAATATGACATTATTTGCTTGGCAAAATACACATGACTTTTCATGCTCAGCTACGTTGGAAGAAGACCAATATTTCATTTATAGGCTATGAAATAGTTTGTGTGCATTGTAAATGGGATTTATCTCTGCCCTTCTATTTATCATGTAGAAACGGAGCATCAGTATTCAGGACTTGCCATTTCCCCTTTATTGGTTACAGAGAAACACAATGGCATTTCACTGAATTATATCCAAATGTTATATGTGAATGGAAGGCTGCTCATGCAACATGCCTTTCTCTCTCTCAACTTGAGCCCTTCTTTTCTACTATACCTGCTGAAAAGTCTCTCTTGAGAATGGAAATGGGGGTTGCACTGGAAGTGTGTGTGGAATTGCTGAAAATAGGGCAGAAGTAGCTTGCAAAATTTCAAAAGTCAGCCAATTTTGAAAATTTGAAATTCAACATTTGCCAAAATTTGACCATCAACATTTGATGTTGTGATTCGAATTGCAGAACTGAATTTTGACACCTAAATTAAACATTCATGATTATGGTTGAACAAAATTCCATGTCATGTTTTATCCATCACAACATGTCAGATACTGTGAAACGCTGGCTGCCAACTGCCAACTGCTGATTGCTGCATGTCATATGCTGCCCAAATACTGATCGCTATTGTCAGATATCACAAAACGTAGATGCAGTTTGCAGTCAAATAACACAAATGCCCCATTCCATTTAGGAGTGCCACAGACATGCAACAATCAGTAATGCACATACTCCTAGCTGCTTAAAAATCATTTACCCAAACAGGTTAAATGTGGAATTTTGTGGGATTTCCCTTTTTTGGTTGGCAATACTCATGTGGAGCCCTTTCAAACAAGTTGAAATTACATTGACCATAGACAGAAGAGGGAGAGGAGGTTGAATTTAATCCTATCTCTCTTATGCTGAATAACGCACTGGTCAGATTTTAGCTATTCTGAAGAGGCTTCAGTTATACAGAGGCTTTGCAAATTCTCGTCTGCTTCTATCAACTGAAGTGTTCATAAAGGTAAAGGTTAAGGTACCCCTGCCCGTACGGGCCAGTTGTGTCCAACTCTAGGGTTGTGCGCCCATCTCACTTAAGAGACCGGGGGCCAGCGCTGTCCGGAGACACTTCCGGGTCACGTGGCCAGTGTGATGAAGCTGCTCTGGCGAGCCGGCACCAGCGCAGCACACGGAAACGCCGTTTACCTTCCTGCTATAAAGCGGTACCTATTTATCTACCTGCACTTAAGGGTGCTTTCGAACTGCTAGGTGGGCAGGAACTGGGACCGAAAGATGGGAGCTCACCCCGCCGTGGGGATTCAAACCGCCGACCATGCGATCGGCAAGCCCTAGGCGCTGAGGTTTTACCCACAGCGCCACCTGCGTCCCGGTCATAGCTTAGCAAATTTGCACTCACAGAGAATATTCAGAGAACAACCACACAAAAGACTTTTTTGGGGGGGTGGAATTCGTTTCATTCTATTATCTATTTTATATTTGAAATATTTGCTTCTGCACTGAGTGCTAGGGGGGAAGATTTTACAGCTCCTGCATCACAGATGTTGAATGAAGGATACCTGGAAACTTTAAAATATTTTGATAATCCTATTGAGTGGCACTTGGTTAAATCCCTGCTGATAAGATATGAAGAAATCAGATATAATTTAATCCAGGATTATCTTTATACAAATGGTTTTTAATCACACAAACCTGTTTGTGTCTCAGTCCCAAAGGAAAACATGAGGCAAAACTGAAATTCAAGAAAATAGTTTAAAGCAAACAGCAACTGCACTAGCAGAGATATGCAACTGGGAACATATTATTATTTTCTTTCAGGAAAAAAACCAACCAACCATGGTGTAGCAAAGAGGAATTGTTTGCCAGCTAGTCATGGGAAGGAAGAAATATCCACAGGACTGTCTCAAAACACACCCTTTTGTAGACAGGCATGGGTTGTTGTTTTCTTATAAAACACAAATGCAAATGAAGCTGATCCTTTCCTGATTGCCCCTAGTTTGCATCTGAAAGAGATGTGACTATAAACCACACATGTGAAAATAATGATGGGGAGGGAAAGCCTTTCACACTTCTGTAGGAGTTTAAGCTTGGAAAACCTATGCACTTGCAAGACCAATTTAGACATAATCAGGGCAGTCTTTAGCAAATGTGGTGCCAGGGTGCAAAAATTTGTCCAGCGCCCCCCAATTTTTTTGGGGGGGGGCAGCAGGTCAAAGTTGTTGAGCTTTTCACTAACACGAAAAAGTAAAAAACAGCTGCAATACCTCCACCTTTCCATTTTTGCAATCATGCTAAAATGAAAGGCATCACTAGGGGCGTGCCCCTGGATATGTTGATTGTGCAGCTATTTCGCAATAGAGACCGGAAATGAGCCATCGAACGCAATCACCTGGGGGTTGCAGTTAACAGCTGAGGCAGCTTCAGAGGCTTCACAGAATTCAGCGCCTGGGGGTAATGCACCCCTAGCACCCCAGGTAAAGACGGCCCTGTCACAAGGGCAGGGGCTACATGGGGAAGGAGGAATAATTGAAAATGATCTTCCCACCAGTGGTGTTTGGCATGAGGGCAACACTATTCATCGCAAGTCTTCTGGACCCACCCCAATGTTTGCTCATACACTTCCCAACCCTGACAACCATTGTCTAAACTGAGAGTGAATCTACACCAGAGCATTCTTCTTCTCCCTCTTCCTATACCGCCCTTCATTTGAAGATCACAGTGTGGTTTACAATATAAAAAGGTGGCCTGTTGTGCTTGAGGCTGGACTTCATTATAAGATGCAGGGAAGGAGACTGTGGGGAGATGTTATGGCCATCTTCAAATATATGGGGGGCAGTCAAATGGGGGGTGGGGCTGGCTTGTTTTCCCCTGCTCAGGAGGCTGGGACCGGAGCTAGTGGATTCAAGTTGCAAGAGGCGAGTTTTTGACTGGACAGTGGGAGAAAATTTTGGACAGTGGGACCTGTTTTGATGGTGGAACACACTCCTGCAAAGGGTGGTAAACTTTCCTTCCTTGGGAAGTTGGGAGGCCACATGTCATGTGTAGTCCCTCCCTCCCTCCAATTTGTTCCTGTTTGACATCACTGTTATGGGATGTGTACACTTACAAACCCACACACCTTTCACATCATTTCAATAATAGGCGCCCTCATAAAATCCATGAGTTCCTTAACCAATAATGCCATGTAGCACTGAACCAAGAAGTATCATATGGCACTTATTTTAGGGCCAGTGCTTGGATTACACCAGCTACAGTACAAACTTGTCAAGGAGCTAATTTTTACAGGGTGAGCATTCTGCATATTGGGCTTCCCACAAAGATCTGCAAATATTTTCCCACACCAATATATGATAAAGGATCCCCCAAAGGAGAAAATAGGGTGTGGGGGAGAGGAAGTTCTTTACTGGGGAAAGTGCCAATTTAGGGGCTGGGGGTGCAGGAGATTTACTTCACTGATGTTGCAGTCTTAATTTCCTCTGCAGAACTGGACGGTACACCTTTTTAGAAAGGCACAGACTATGTTTCATTAAATACCTAAATAAATACTTAAAAACAAAATCTGACAAACGTTACTTCAGCTGAGCATTTGCTCAGTCACAAGACACCTGTTACCATATCACATTGTGGATTGGTTTCCAAGATAAAGAAAAAATAGATCTATAGCATTGCAGTGGAATTCACCTGATAACCGTTTGTCAGCTGCTGCATATGAATTCTTTTCTGTTTGGTGACATATTGCAAGTCTGAGTGAGTCTTGTGGATCAGCTGTAATTTCCGCATCAGCCCTTAGAGTTTTCTGAAGGAGAAGTTTTATATTTGGCTTTTTTCCAGAGTTAAATCGTGCCTACTTCATTCATCATATGAAACCTCTTGCATGGATGCATTTTCACAACTGTGTATAAATTATCTTGCGATAAGCTTTAATAGCTCTTTAAATCAGGTTTAAATCAGAATAAAACCTTGGATCTAATAAAGTTGTGCCCTGGGGAAAATAAATAACTTTTTGAGACAAAGAACCTATTACACCAATCTGACTGAAACAATTAGCCTTGAATAGAGCAAGTAAATCTTTAACTTTCAAGAGAAAAAGAGAGGTGTTCCAAGTATTTTTTGAAGAAAAATGTTTCTTCCTATGAACATTTATTAGTTTTCTATCTTAGTTATTACCCAGTCATCATTATGAATAGCTAAAAGGGAAGCCATTAACTTTTTCACCTAATGATTTTGATCACAACATTGAACATGCTGTACAAGTTCCTCCTTTTCCTTCACCATTCAGTGGCATGCATCTCTTCATTCCTTATATCAATGTGCCAACCTTTTTGGGTCACAAGATGGCTCCACCAGTGATGTGGTCCAACACAAAATGGCTGTCACCTCCAAAAGGGTAGAAAAAGAAAAGAATCAGAAACTTAAAATGGTTGAAATATGGGAAAATCTATTAAAAAGATTTTTTTTTGTAAGAAAAACATGAAGAAACTTCATTTCCCCCCCAAACATTGCTTCGTCTTAGTTGTTAAGTTAGCTGTTGCTGGTGTGCTGCTGTAGTAGAACTTCCTTCATATGACTGTATTCACAGGGCATGGGTGACTGTTTAGACCTTTGACATTTTATGTGAAGGAATATCAAAGGTTTAAATCTATCTATGGTTGGATGACCCACTGCCTCAATGTTATTGTATGGAGTCCTAGCTAAACTGAGCATTTCATTTCTGGTACCAATAGCTAACTGAGTAGTTAGGTGTGGAGAGTGTTGTTGCATTCAGACAGCACTTTATTCTGTTTCCCCAGTGTTTCCTTATCTGATCACTTTCATGTTTAACGTGATCTTGACATAAAGGCCACTTCTGGAAATCTTAGTGGAAGTTTAGTACTCATTTCCGTGTTAATTGCTCCTTGAAAAAATCCGTTTGCAAACCTGTTAATCTGTAAAATTGTGGGACGAAATTGAGGGTGGTATACTTGCCATGCAGCCCCCCCCCCTGCTGCTTTCATTGGTGAATCATGCACACATGCACATAAATAGTGTGTGTAGGGGTGTTCAGTGCTGTCTACTGTTGTGTCAAACCCTACCCACTGGTATGAATGAAATTGAAAGTACATACGTAGAGGTATATCCATCAAAAATATACAGTTCTATAACGCAATAGGTAATGCATTGTAAGAGGAATGTTAGAAGCTAGGACAGAAATGCTGGCATTATAACCAGGAAAACTAACACAATAGTTGCCACATCTGAATGTATCCTGTGTTTCCTCTGTTCCTGTTGCCAAGCTCCAAAAATGAAATTTACCCCGGGGCTTCCATATCAGTGGTGGGTGGAATATTTTACTGCACATACTGCACATCCTGAATCCTGATGTCCTAAAACTCTGAGCACAATCCAGCAAATGTGCTATCAAGACCAACTGATCACAATAGGCATGCCATTTTGAATCTCCACCTGTGATTCTAAACACTTACATGGGACTTAAGTTCCATTTTTGTGAATCAGGTTGTTTGCACAAGCAAAGGGTGATTAGGTAATGTAAGTTAAAAGTTCTGTTTTTATTCATTCTGAACCCTCTTTAACTTTCATCGAGTTTCACATCCAGGACGTTAAAGAGGAAATAGATGGGTCCCTAATAGCTCATTACCGCTATAAATCTAAAAATGTGACCATTACAGAAATCCACCCACAAAATGGTGACATTTGGTTATTACCTCTAATAATACCAGGCATTTTAATGATTGATCTTAAGCCCTAAGGGTAGAGTATAACTATTTATTAAGGGACCATTAGGAACTTATGAAATAAATGAACTTATAAAAAGGCTCTTTCAGGGCCAACAATAACAGAAATGAGTGATACATTACCAGAAGCTATATTATTATTTTGATAAGGCACCATTATAATTTTACAAGTTAATGTGACATATTCCCTTGAAAAGATAAATGTTTCCATTTATTTTGATAAAAAGTAACGTAAAATGTGGAAGCAATGACTGTCTAGTCTTCTCAGTCAAGAATTAAATATAATTGTTGCTAAAGATACCAAATGTTAAAAGACAGCAACCTTTTAAGTGCCTCTGCATGGATGCACTGCCCCTTGTTAAAGTCCTCAGTTTGTACACATTAGTTATATATAAGAAGAATGCCAGACACCTGTTAAAACAAATAGTCGCTTTATTGTATTTAGACAACTTTATATACATCTTATATACTTTATATAACTTTATATACATTGAGCTAAGATGGCGGCGCGTGTAGATGCTGCGGCTGGTTGCTCCTCAGCTCAGAATCTGGCTTTTTTGTCTTGCCAAAATAGACTTGTTTATAGTCGGCAGGACATGTTATCTATTCGACTACGGAGTGAGTGCTGCACAAATTGTGAGTGTCTCCGCGTCTGCAAGGGAGATTTTTTGACTTCAAAGACCTGGGGATCAAAGAGACACAGGAGAGACCGTAAACAGAAGAGAGGCTGTAGAGGAGGAAGGCGATTAAGGCAATTAAAGCTGAAGACACCGCTTCCCAGCATTTTCTATGCGAATGTGAGATCTTTGGTGAATAAGCTGGAGGAGTGGAAATTGTGGATAGCAACGGAGAAAACTGTGAGTGAATGCTGTCTTCTGCTGCTTACAGAAACTTGGCTGACACCAATTATTCCTGACTCAGCCATAGAACTAACAGGCTATACAGTGTTCCGCCATGATAGAACAGAGGACTCTGGTAAAAGAAGGGGGGGAGGCTTGTGTGCATACGTGAATAACAGCTGGTGCACAAACCACGCCGTGATAGCTAGCTATTGCTCTCCAACTGTGGAATTTATGACGCTTAAATGCAGACCTATATATATCCCCCGAGAATTTACAGCAGTACTGATAACTATAGTATACATTGCACCTGATGCGAACATCAATGAGGCAATGGGTCTTCTGCATGATGCCATTAGCAGGCAACAAGGCAAGTACCCCGAGGCTGCATTTCTTGTATGCGGAGATTTCAACCAGGCAGATTTGAAAGTGGTTCTACCTAAATTCTATCAACACATAAAGTGTGCAACCAGGGGAGAAAAGACTCTGGACAGGCTGTATACAAATGTCAAACAGGCCTATAAGGCCGAACCATTGGCACATTTAGGCCAATCTGATCATGTGTCCCTGCTCCTGACTCCTGAATATATCCCATTGAGAAAACGGACTCCAGCTATAAAGAGGGACATTACAATATGGCCAGCTGAAGCATCCCAACAATTACAAGACTGTTTTCATGACACCGATTGGGAGGTATTCGCCCAACAGGATGTAGAGACTCACATTGAGCAAGTGTTGGACTATATTAGGTTCTGCACTGACAATGTAACACGAAGGCGCCGGATAAAGATCTACCCAAACAGGAAGCCCTGGATGACAAGGGAGGTCCAGGGGTTGCTAAAGGCAAGAAATACTGCCTTCAGAAGTGGAAATAAGTCGCTGTACAGCTCAGCTAGAGCCGATCTAAAGAGAGGTATCCGTGGAGCAAAGGAGGCGTATAGACAGCGGCTGGAGAATCATCTACAAAGTAACAACACCAGGCAGGTGTGGCAAGGTGTACAAGAATTAACAGGGTATAAATCCAAGGACTCCCTGGCAGACGAGGGAGGGGCATCCCTCGCTGAGGATCTGAATGCCTTTTTTGCCCGTTTTGAAGTAACATCTGCAGCAGCACCTGCTGAGGCTTTACCAACACCACCACCACTCCCTGTGAAGGCTTTGCCATCATCACCACCATTACCATCATTAGTACAAAGGAATGTAGTAGTCTCTGTGGAAAAAGAAGAGATGAGGAAGGTGTTGAAGGGAATCAACCCAAGGAAGGCCACAGGGCCAGATGGGGTAGCTGGAAGGGTATTGAGAGACTGTGCAGATCAACTAGCAGGAGTTTTCACTGGGATTTTAAATCAATCCCTAGCCCAGGCTATTGTTCCATCCTGCCTAAAGTCCTCTATTATCGTTCCAATAGCAAAAAAACCTAACCCGGAAGATCTGAACGATTTTCGTCCAGTAGCACTCACACCTATAATCATGAAGTGCTTTGAAAAGCTGGTACGAAATTATGTCATTGCCTGCCTACCAGAGGGACTGGACACATTCCAATTTGCTTATAAAACGAAAAGATCGACAGAGGACGCTGTGGCGATTGCCCTCCATGCCGTCCTTGCACATTTGGAGCAGCGGGGGGGTTATGCCAGACTGCTTTTTTTAGATTTTAGCTCGGCATTTAATACCATTCTACCACAACGTCTGATGTCTAAACTGGAAGATCTCGGGCTTCCGTTATCACTTTGTGGGTGGATATTGGACTTTTTGTCAGACCGGCCCCAGAGGGTTCGGTTGGGCCCTTATACCTCTAATATGCTTAAGACTAACATAGGAACACCACAGGGATGCGTACTCAGTCCGCTCCTTTATATTCTTTACACGTACGATTGTGTCGCTACTCACCCTAGTAATAGGGTTGTCAAATTTGCAGATGACACAACCGTGATTGGGCTCATCTCTGAAAGGGAGGGTGAAATGGATTATAGAGATGAGGTGGAGCGGCTGACAGAGTGGTGCAGAGCTAACAACTTGCTCATAAATACAAGGAAGACAAAGGAACTTGTGGTGGACTTCAGGAGACAGAAGAGCAATGTCCAGCCACTTTTGATTGATGGGGTCTGTGTGGAGAGGGTAACAACGTTCAGATTTTTGGGCATTGAATTACAAGAGGATCTGTCCTGGAGTGTCAACACAAGGGGGCTTGTGAAGAAGGCGCAGCAGAGACTGTATTTTTTGAGAATACTAAGGAAAAACCATCTTCCGCAGAAACTGCTGCTTGCCTTCTATCACTGTGCCATTGAGAGCGTGCTTACTTATGGCCTATGTGTGTGGTACGGAAGCTGTACTACCCAGGACAGGATGGGGTTGCGCAGGGTTGTGAAGGCAGCAGAGAGCATTGTTGGCTGCCCACTTTCCACCTTAGAGCAGATTTATGCCACAAGGTGCCATAGGAAGGCACTGGACATAGTAAAAGATCCATCGCATCCTGGTCACTGTCTCTTCGAGCTCTTGCCGTCGGGACGGAGATACAGGACGATGAAGACTAGAACGAGCCGTCTTAAGAACAGCTTCTTCTCCAGAGCGATCTCGGCCCTGAATGGGAAGACCGGACTTTGAAAGTCATCAAATCTCCTCTGCTGTATTTTACTATATTTTTTAATTAGTGTTTTTATGGAGTAACCAAGTAATTTCGTTGTCCCCGAAGGGGGCAATGACAATAAAGATATTATTATTATTATTATTATTATTATTATTATCTTAATTACAATTGTCTCTAAGCGGTATACAAGCAACTTCATATAATAAAGATAAAAACTTTAGAATTCAGTTTAAAAGCCTTCTGAAATAAAGTGAGTATCCAGCAGGCACTGCGAATTCAGTGGGGAGGTTAGCTGAGCAGAATCCTTGTATTTCTTGCATCTAGCACAGCCTCTTCCCCTCCCATCTGCCAGCACACCACAACCTGGTCTCTAAGCCTGTGCCTAAGAAACAGACCCCCTTTAAGTTCCAGAAGTGTCAGATCTGGAGGAACAAACTGGACATTAATCTAAATGTATCACTTGGCATTTTCCCAAGTGATCCATTGAGTTTTATGTCCTATCTTGACCCTGAGAAAGACAGCAAGCTACCTGTAGCGTTACTAAGATCACTGTTGGAACACTATCTCCATGCTTTGGGTTTGTTGTATCCAATGCTACTCAGGCAGAGGGTCAGTGACTGGCCTTTGCCTGGTAATCAAACCTTCATAGCCCTTCTCCCCAGGCAAGCGATTTCCTGGTTTATCCTGCATTTTACATCAAACGTCTGGCATCTTCCCTTCAATACCCTAGATGTTATCTAAATTCTAATGTTCATTAACTTCTAACATTCCCTAACTCTAGCAGTTATGGCTGTCCTGGAACCTTAAAGCTCTGTTACCCCAGATCTGTAATAAAATATATTAATATAAGCAGTCTTTCTTTATGCCCAAGCAGATATCCAGACAAGGTTCACAATTATACATTCAGTGTAGAAAGGGCAGTAAGTTCTTCAGACCATAGAGTAATGGGTGGTGGGTGTTTATCCTTGCAACCTTGAAATGTAAGTCTCTTTGCAGAAACCGGGGCTTACAGGACCCACTTTTGTTGTCCTTCATTGTCTAGCGTTGCCATATTTTGAAGAGCAAAAAAGAGGACACATTTGCCAACTTCTACTTTTAACTGTGGACCACTATGATGACTCTCATTTTACATACCCAATAAAAAAGGAAAGTGTCCTGGAAAAAGAGGACATATGGCAACCCAATATTGCCCCTCTTGCTTTTTGTTACTTCATCCTTTCCTCATGTCTGTGTTTCTGCTCCTATTTGCTATTCCTCCCTCCTAATCTTTTATCCATTGTTTAATTACACATACTATAGCAAATACCACATTTACGCTCTTATTACTTCTAATTCTGAACCTGCTGCAACAACATTTCCCTACTCATATTAACTTGTATTACAGTGTCTTGAAATAGCTCTCATTCCTTCTTTCTCACGCAGTCCCTACTTGCTGCTGTTCAGGTATGAATGAGCAAGGGATCCTTTCAACCTCAAACATACAACAATGTCCCCAATTTGCAATTCATTAAATAAGTCTCGGAAAATGTTTTGTAATGACCTTGGGCTCTGTAAAAGCAGCAAAGATTAATCTCTGAGACATGAGGGGAAAGGCCTAAATATGTTCAGTTAGGCTCAGCCAAAATGATTTAAAGCTCCCTTGGTGACCTTGAACAAGTTACTTAACCTCCACACCTGCAAGCTGACAAACATATGGTTACAGAGTTCTCACTTTATATAATCCCCTCCCTTAAATACCAAGGTAATGTTTGGAGCGCCACCAAAGCTCCTATTGAGACTCAACTCCATTCGAACGACAGAGAGGACTCTTTCTCCATAGAAGAACATGCCTTAATAAATCAGTTCTGGTCACTACAGACGTCAGCCCAAAGGGAAATCTTGGCTAGACTGGACACCCTGAGAAGCAGACTGACCAAAAAGGTGGCCCATGTTGAGACTACGGAAGGCTCACACACACGGCCTATATCCCCCAAGTGCCTAGTGGACAAGAGGACGGTGGGAGGCGCCTTTAAATGTGTAGATTCGGAAGACCAATCGCAGCCCCCGCTGGTGTATGGTAAGGCAAAACTAAAACAGACTGTCACATCTCCGAGTACCTGGTTCAACTATCTTAAACTCTCCCCAAATGAAATAGCTACTCCCCCAAGCCCAAACCTCCCCCTTAAGTCCCCGGGAGCTATGGATAATCATCCCCTTATGCAGCAGATGCCTATTGATAAACTTAATGAGAGTGTTTTTTTAGATGCAAAGGGGTCACTGGACTCTGTGGACCCAACAAATCTACACCATGGAGGGACAGAGAATTAAAGCTGCTGTCCTGGAACATTGCAGGATGGCGCGCTAAGAAAAACAATCAACAATTTGCGATGTTCCTTAAGCGATTTGATATCATCCTCCTGCAGGAGACCTGGTGCAGCGACCCCATTTTGTTCAATGGGTATTCTTGCCACTCCCTACTTGCTACTCCATCTGTGAGGGGAGGTAGGCCTAGTGGAGGTCTAGCTAGTCTCATCTCCACAGAGCTTGAACATTCCTTAAAAGCCCTCCCAAACTGCAATTCACTAGCCACGGCAGTCCTACTCAAAATCAAGAGAGATGCACTGGTAGTGGTCAATGTCTATCTGCCCCCCTGCCAAAAAAAATCTATAGTGGAAGCTAACTGGGCAGAGTTAGAGGCATTCTTAGAGTCCATAGAATCTTCCTACCCTTCTACACCGATCATAATCGGGGGGGATTTCAACGCCCGTATGGGAACTGATGATAACAACCTTTACAGCCAATATAATCAGATTCAGGACCCTGAAAGCCCAACCGAAGAATGCGTCTCACGACTTTCTAAAGATAATAAATGTAATTAGTCGGGGCTATGCCTAGCCCAGGTCGCAAAAAGAAGGGAGATGATGATACTAAACGGTAGTAGGGAAGAGGACCACCCAGGGGAGTATACCCATTTTTCAAAGATGGGAGGAAGTGTGATAGACTATATTCTGATATCAAGATTTGCCTATAATTCTGTGTCGACGTTTCAAGTGGGACACAACACCGAAAGCGACCACCTCCCACTAACTTTAGCGCTCAATGGCCCATTGTTTAACAAACCCACGGCTAACCTTTACTACACCCCCATTGTCAACCTGGGATCATTGGCCCCAAGAAGCATTAAATGGACCCCCATGCTCAACACAGAGCTAACTCACCTCCTCCATTCGGAAGACGTGAAGACCATCTACTCAGCCATTGTATTAGCTAATACCGGGGAAAAGGCCATGGACTCGTTCAACGAGTTATTAGCAAGACTAAAGACCTTCCTAACAACTGAGATACTTAACTCTGTTACAAAGCGGGCAAAGGATCAAGAGAGTTGGTTTGATTTGGAGTGTAGACAAGCAAGGAAACGTCTGAGATCAACCTATCGGAATTACAGAAACACCGGTGCACCCTCGCTATTTATGGCCTACATCTATTTAAGACGAAACTACAAACAGCTATTAAAGGTAAAAAAACAAAAAGCCGAGAGATTGGCCTGGTGTAGATTAGTGAAGGCCTCAAATGACAAAGACTCAACCTCCTTCTGGCGTACCATTAGGGGGCTCCTGGGCCAAGAGCAGATTGGTCCCACATGCACTGTAGAACCCCAGGAGTGGATGAAATATTTTCAAACCCTCTTCTATGACGACAAAGCTCAGCACAACGATCCAAGTGCCTACTCTGAGAATTTACCATACTGGCCTCCTGTCTCCATAGAGGAGGTGGGGAAACTAATTGCCCAACTGAAAAACAACAAAGCCCCGGGCATAGACTACATTCCAGCAGAGCTCCTGAAGAACAATACCAGTTGGTGGGCTCCTATAATGGCGTCAATATTTACATACATCGATTCAACAGGCATAATCCCTGGTTGCTGGACAGAGGCAGTAATCATCCCAATCTATAAAAAGGGTCCTATGACAGACCCAGCGAGCTACAGACCTATTAGCCTCCTCCCCATTCCCAGCAAATTGTACGCCAAACACCTCCACATTAAACTAATTGACTGGATGGAAACTGAGGCAGTTCTGGCAGAGGAGCAAGCCGGCTTCAGACAGGGCAGAACAACAATAGACCATTGCTTCGTATTAGCACATCTCATTGACAAATATGTCAATAAAACACGTGGGATTCTATACGCAGCATTTATTGACCTGAAGGCGGCCTTTGACTCGATTTCACGAGTCAAACTTTGGGCGAAACTCAATGCTACCAACGTTGACAAAAGATTACTATTCTTGATAAAAAGCCTATATAAACACTCCAAGTTATATGTAAGAGCCTCAGTAAATGGGCAACTAATTGGCCCTGTACCAGCCACCAAAGGAGTCAAGCAGGGTTGCATTCTAGCCCCAGCCTTATTTAACTTATTTATCAATGACATGGTCAAACACCTATCATCCCCAGAGTTTCATGCCCCCAAACTGGCCGAAAACCAATTTCAGTGCTCCTCTATGCGGACGACGCGGTTCTCTTATCACGAACTAAAGTAGGCCTCAAAAGGCTACTAAGAGAATTCTCAGCTCACTGCAGGAGAGATCAATTGGTGGTTAATCACCAAAAAACTAAAGTCATGGTCTTTGCTAGGAGACACAGACATCACAGATGGGAGATGGACAATCAGCCAATAGAACAGGTCAAAATTTTCAAATACCTCGGAGTAGTTTTCCAGTCAACAGGGGCCTGGGAGGCCCACCATAAATATGCTAGGGAAAAAGCATCTCAAAGCGTCAAAATACTGTCTCGCTTTTACTTTACGAAGGGGGGCAGACATATTCCAGCAGCTTTGGAGGTCTTTCAAGCAAAACCCTTGGCACAACTACTCTACGGGGCCCAAATCTGGACGGGAAATCATTGCCGCACACTTGAAACGGTCCAGTCTAAATTCTTAAGACAGATTCTAGCCGTTCCATCATGCGTACCAAATGCGGCCCTACGGCTGGAGACCGGCCTCCTCTCCGTCGAGACCCGGACCTGGATAAGAACATTCAACTATTGGCTTCGTTTAAATTTAAACCCATCCGGATTATTACCTCTAGTAGCACGAGATGCTCATAGAAGTCGGTGGTCCAAAGTAGTGCATCAAAAACTACTTACATGTGGCCTACAAGCACAGCATCTCCTGAAAATGGGTCTCCCCAAGGCAAAAACCATTATCGATCAGCGCCTGAAGGATATTGAGCAGCAGAATAATCTGGCCTATATTAAGAAATTTAGTGCTTGGTACGCTTATCTGCCCCCCTCCCATTTTGATTTTCGGGCACCTTATTTGTCTACCCTAACCATTCCAAAACTTAGGCGGGCCTTTACACTGGCCAGACTAAATATGTTACCGTCAGCTGTTCTTGAAGGTAGATATCAAAAAATTCCATTAGAGAACCGGCTCTGCCCCTGTGGAGCTGGCTATGTAGAGACGGTGTCACACGTTCTCTTGTCTTGCTCCCTATATAAAGATCTCAGGGACGAGACCATTACGCCGCTCCTATTTGCCATCCCCGGCCGCTCCTGCGAAGCCAAATTGTTCTCACTTCTAGCCGACCAGAACAGCTCGACAACAGAGAAGGTTGCCAAATTTATCGAGAGAGCAATAAGACTGAGAGCTAGTATCTGAATGATATCAGTGTGGTTACCCGGATTCCTCGCCTAGGTTTTTATGATTATTATCATTATGTTTTATTATTATTATTTTATTACTTTTGCCAAGTTTTAAGTACTGAGATTATTAATTTACCTAGGGTTTTAATAGGTCACAAGTTTTTAACTATATTTGTAATGTATTCCTGTTGGTGTTTGTCCTTGATGCTATGGCCTGTTGGCTATGCAAATAAAGTCTATAACTAACTAACTTTGGAGCGCCATTTTTCCTGGAGTAATTAAACTGGGTTCCATTTTTATAACTTGCTTTTTGTTCATCATAGAATAAATAACTTTTGGGCATGCATCTACAAAGCACCTGACATAAATCAGAACATTACGAGTTTGACAAATTCATATTTTGTATCAGGTACGTCATTATGATATTTACCCCTTTCCACTTTTACCACAGAGAGATATACCATAGAGGGAAAACAAGTCTTTAAAATAGTGTTTGAGTTACGCAACCCTTTTTCTGATTTAACTTAGGCTGGGTTTCCAGGTCATACAATCATAGAACTGTAGCGTCAAAAGGGACCCGAAGGGTCATCTGGTTGAACCCTCTGCACTGCAGGAATCACAATTAAAGATTCCCTGACAGGTCTCTCTGTTTAAAAACCTTCAATGAAGGAGATTCCACCACCTTCCAAGGTAGTCCATTCCAGTGTTGAACAGCTCTTACTGTCAGGTATTGAGCTGAATGCACTTAGAATCGAACCTCAGCCCCTGGTCTCTGGTCCCATCCACTCCCCAGAATACCCATTTCTGATGGCTTACACCAGCTTCAGATCTGCTAGGCTTGGCTCAGGCAGCTGGGACCTGACTGAGCTGGGATGTGTGGAATATGTTGCCGTGTCTTTGACTGAACGAGGGAGTTATGCCAGCATAGCCCAGCATAGCCCAGTTGGAGAACCACTGGATCCTAACCTGCTCGTCCTGGGAGATCTTGTTATAGGATTGCTCCATAAGTGACAAAAGAGAAGTGTGGGGACAAAATAGAAGCGAGCAGCTAACAACGACATGTGGCATAGTAACATTGTTATGCAGTGGGAGGTTGTGCAGTGTTTGGAAAAGGGTCTGTCATTATACTGAGCACCATTTTGAAAAATCACTTTAAATTTTAGGCATGGTATGTAAAAAGAATCCTTAACTATATGAGTATTTTTTATTTAAAAAATACATTAAAATTCAATAGTACTATATACATTCAAAAGTAATTAAAGTGTCTTTCATCAATAGGTATAAACAGCAATATTTTGTGTATGTAAATACGTATTATATTAGTTCAGTGAATTCGTTCTCAACCTGGACATTTAGAACAAAAAGCTGAAAGCTGCAGGTTATGTTCCTTGGACTGTTGTGGGGAATCCTGCATTTCCCATAATTATTTGGGGAAAGTCACGACTCTCTAAAGTGGTATGATACTGCTTTAAACAGATAGTGCAGATGGGGCCTAGGACTGCAACCTAAATGATACAAATTGATTTGGTACCCAGGTTATCCTCTGTTTCTGTCCCAGCCTTGGGAAGAAGAATCATGAGTGAGTTCCCAAGGAAATATCAGTAATGGAAATAAAATAACCACAATAACTTTCAAATGAATTAGTTTACTTTGCTTCCTCCTTCCTTTTTGTGTGTGTGCGCGCCCCTCAAAAGGTAAAGGGCTTTCTGGCAGCTGTTGACTCTGAAAAATACAATGAAGCAAATATCAATACCTGTTGAAGCATCCCAGAAAGGTCAATGGTTAAAACTAATTCTTACTTCAAGGTGACTAGAAGGTTAGGGTTGATTTGGTACTTATGTGTAAAATGTATAGTTCAGTCATTTAATGTCTTCTATTTCTGTGATTCCAATCACAAGTAGCAGAGCAAGCATGCATGCATGATGTCAGGGGTATTCAATATAACTCTGTGTAAGAATACCTCTCTTTCCATATGATATAAGAAGGCTTTGTTTTGATTCTGTTGTAGATCCCGTTGTAGTTCAGTTCAAGTAATATTCAAATTGCTTTTCTTGGAGCAAAAGGCAAGCAGTAGATTAATGTTTTTAAGAAAGTGTTTTTTCAGCGCAGTGTGACTTGAAAGAATTACTGTTTTCTTGTGGAGCTTAAAAATGTCACCATTTGATTATTCCTGCCAACTCATCAATCATATAGTGAGCTCCTGCAGAGGGGAAGAGAAAAGTGATCTCAGGGAAAACAACAAACATCCGGTGTCCCTGATAAGAAACATGACATGATGTCTCAGATGTCAAAGCTAATTTACACAAAAGATGTTAACACCCCAGTAAAGAACATCACAACCATTGAAAGAAATCCTCGCCTCTGAATCATGCATGCACACGTTTCTATGGCTTGCTTTGCATGAATAATCACGCACGCACACATTTTAGCTGTATATCTGTGATAGCTTTGGACATGCTTATGTATATATTTACTGAGTCATAAAGCCCACCATATTGCAAAGGCTTAAGAAGATATGTAGCAGGATTAAACAGTTTTAGAAAGAAACAATGTGCTGTCAGGATCCTCACAGTCACTGAAATGTTGAATAGCATTTAAGTTTCTGTGTACGACAGATAGGCTTTATGACACTATTAGGCAGCTATTCCTTAGATTTATGTAGGGATGTGTATATAAATTAATTTATGGATTAGAAAATTATCTACCTGATCTAGAAATTCAATAGGTGATGACCTAGTCCATCTGTGTGCAGCAGCTAGCAATTTCATTCCCTCCAGTTTACAGGAGGTTTTACAGTGAAAACAAGCACCTGACAAAAAAGTACTAGAGTTTAATCTATTAGCATGAAGACTGCAGCTCACTTAGCAAGGAAAACCATGAAGTTCAAGCTGTCAGGTCTCAAAAGTATCCCTCAAGAGACTTGAACACTCCCCTGGAGCCAATATCTATCACCTAAACCCCACCACTATGTTGAATTTGGCTTGAAAAAGAAACACTGGGGCAGAAATAAATTTGTGCCTAACATTTCCAGTTAGATGGCTCTACAGTAATTCCCAGGGCAGGTGTGAGAGATGCCAGAAATGCTTTTAAATCACTCAGCAGACACAGGCATTGCTTTGGAAATCCCAGGTGTGATACTGCTCCTTCCCTTATTCCTCCTGTGGAAAAAGTCATAGCATAAGAGGAACTACCTGTTTACAACCAACCATGTGCCCTTCTGTGCTGTACAATAGCAGGGATGGGGAACCCATGACTCTCCAGATGTTGTAAGACTCCACCTTCCATCAGCCTTAGCCAGCATGGCCAAAGCAAGGGATGATGGAATTTGTAGTGCAGGGCCATAGGTTCTCCCTCTTCTGAAGTATAATTAAGGGTCTTGCTTGGCAAGGCATTTCATAGGGCAGGAACTGAAATGGAAAAGGCCCACAGCACATATTATGGCCTCTTTTTAGTGTCAAAGGCATAACTGCTTCTTGGACACATTTATTATCCCCTCAGCCATGTGTGTATTGAATTTATCAGCCGGGATGGGCTAGAATCAAAAGCACAGGATATTGGACACATTTCTCCAAAGCTTTTGCCCACTTATTCAGAGCTAACCAGCTAAAAGGTATACAGAAAAACAGGACAGAAAAACAGCCTTGTCTCCCCTACTGGCAAACTGCAGTAATTTTCTCCCGTGAAGTGCATTACAATGCAGTCTTGGCTACCTGGGGATCCAAACAGGTAACAGATTTGTAATGTGCCATTCTGAGTCCTATTTAAGAGATGTGCATAGGGGGGGAAAGAAAGACTTATTCAATGGTAAATGTAGACATTTAACTCTTCACTTACAAATGTTTCTCAGCTCTATCTGACAACACGCTTCCTTGCTTTTCCACCCACGTCCTATAACAGCAAATTGCTTTTCTGCTCCACGGTACTTGAATTAGAAATGCCACCAGACTGACTTAGTAGGCTATGGTTACGCAGATTTGCAAAGTCAACAAATTATTAAGAGTCAGCGTCTGCTTTGCACTTTAAGAAAATGGGAATTGGTGGGTAGCTGCAGAGAATGACACCTATGTGACATTAATTGATACTACTTGGGGAGTTTAAGAATCAAAATGATCTGTGATGATCTGTTTGCAAGTGCATTCCTGAGCTCATCACTAGGGGAAAAAAATATTATCTTTACTTTCCAGGTTTTTAATCGCATCATATAATTTTTTGCTCAAAATCAACCATATGCTGAAACCTGTGATACAAATTGTTAGTGTTTGCCAATATCAAATCACACCAACGGATAAGGAAGGATACCACTAGCTTATGTATATTTCATACTGCAGGAAAAGATCTGGAGTTTCACTGCCCAGTCCTATGCATGTTTACTTAGAAGTAAATCCTATTGTGTTCAATAGGGCTTACTCCCAGGTGAGTGTGTGTCCCAGATGCCTAATATTTAAAAATAAATAAATAAATAAATAATAAATAAATATTTGAATGCAAGGACGTTTAACCCCAGACTCCCCCACCCCCATATCATACCAATTCTTAACTGAGGTTTTTTTTTTTTAAAAAAATCATTACTTATAGTTTTATAGACCATTTCCTGTTATCTTCTACAATTGCAAAGGTCTCTTCCCTTGCTTGTCACAAATTACTTTCTACACTGTATACCAGAAATAAAGTAGGATTTATGGTTGCACAATGGAACTTTCCCCCATCTTCTCCCATTATGTGCCCAATCAAAATTTGCTTGGGGTGATTGGAGAACCTGTAGAACATATTGTTGCACAAGCACAAATCCTTGCACTGATGGGACACATTAGTTGGATACCACCCAAAGCCTTGAACATCACCACCAGCACCAGATTTAGGGTGGTGTAGGTGGTTTTCCCCCACAGGGGATCAAGATGAGTGGGTGCAAAACTGAGAGGTATGCCAGAGATAGTTAAAACATAACTATCTTGTTGTGCCCATGTAACCCCGTGATTAACTTGGTGTCTGTTACATCTGACGATGTCTTTGTAACAGTTTTACCAGAATCCTGCATCTCTATGTTTCATAGGTGGCGGCTCTTGGAGGCCAAGGCAGTTTTGTTGTCCCCCCCCCCCAAGTTTTATTTTAGGGGGCCGGGGCCCCTCAATGTTTAGAGGGCGTTCAGATTTGCACCCTGGCTCCTTGCGGTGTCAGGATATCGCATCAGGCCCCCGCAATCAACCAAAGAAGATGGTGCCTCTTCTATGTTTCCAATAGGCAGGAGGGACCCTAATGGAGTGGAAATGTTCCTCTGAATGGTGTGTCTGAATGGTACTGACTACTGGTTTACTGTGAAGGTACACTGCAATAAGCAACCACTGAACAAATGGCTGTCCATAACAGCCACAGAAATTCAACACTTGCATGCAGTATAGATGTGTATATTCTTAAGCCTATTATTTTAGCCATATTTGATTGTGGCCTAGGATTTAGTTATTCTTTACATTTCTAACCCACTTTTCCTCCAAAGAGCTCAAAATGGTGTATATAGTTCTCCCTCTCCCTGTTTTTATCCTCACAACAACCCTGTGAGGTAGGCTAGGCTGAAAGACTGTGACTGGCTCAAGGTCACTCACTGAGTTTGGTGGCTGAATGAGGATTCGAACCCTTGTTTCCCAGGCCTTAGTCCAGCACTCTAACTACAACCCTACACTGGTTCCTTTCATCCATTTGTTTAACCTCTAGGCATTCTCCAGTGCCAGTGTTGGAAGTAGAATCTCACAATTTTGGGAAACTGTACCAGCACTTTCTAGAGCTCATTGCAGATTCTGATGAGTGCCCTTGAAAGCACACACACACTATTCAACACAAACCTTCTAAATACAGCCCTGATATGTGCTAGAGCAGAATTTGATGGCAATCTTGGTTTAAAGGCATTTTAAAAGCATTTATCTGCTAACCGAGTAGTGGGATGTTGTATTAGATTCTTTGTTTCACACAGATCTTGTCTGTGTTACAGTATCTGCTATGGACACATGGGAATGCTAATGAACAATCTGCCATGTTGCTCTGTGACTAAGCTGAGTTTCCAGGAAGGACTGGGATACATGTTACCCACAGAATGAAAATAGACTTTTCTGAGTTGGGCAGCTGGTGGGTTTAATAAAACTGATAGTATGCGGGGGCTGTGATGGAGAGTTTCTGAATCACACAACGCATTGGAAACAATGCATCTAATAATTAATATGCTATTTTAACAGTATTCTCCCTGCATTGCAGGATTACAGTGGTACCTCTGTTTGCGAACACCCCTGGTTGTGCACGCTCCAGGTTACGAGCTCCACTAACTCGGAAGTAGCTGCTCCTGGTTGCAAACTTTGCCCCAGGATGCAAGCGGAAATCGCGCACCAGAGGTCTGCACGCAGCGGGAGACGCCATTAGCGAAAGTGCGCCTCATGTTACGAGTGGTTTCCGGTTATGAATGGACTTCCAGAACGGATTCTGTTCGTAACCAGAGGTACCACTGTAATTGAAAAGCTGAGGTTAAAAGTACTCCAGTTAAGTTTTTTAAAAAAGGATAAATGTAAGTGACACATTTGAAAATCAAGGTCTTTTCAGAACTGCTTTAAAACTGATGCTGTCTTAACAGCTTTGTTCACAGTGCCAGTCGCTTGGCTGTTCTAAGTATTCTTCTAGAGTAGAATCTGCTTTAAATCAGCATTTAGGTAGCCAATTTGAAGATGGCAGGTTGCCAGTGCTAAGAAGTGGACAGGTGACTTGGCTGCAGATGCCGTTATAAATTATTTTGGTATTTATGGTAACTATTATCTACTATTATGGCAAGATAAGATCTGTGAGATCCAGTTAGTACAGTCAAGCCTTGCACAGGTTAGCTGATCAGACTGTAATTTATGATTATCAGTTTTCCAGGTCTTGCAGATCAGAGAGAAATTGAAATATGCAAGGAAAGGTTGTACCTGAACTTTCTGCAGAGTAACAGAACTGTACTTATTGTTATTATTGAACAGTTAGGGCAATAAAAACAGCAACAGAAACCCCCAATGAACCTCCATAAACAATACCAAGCATCTGTTCAGCCACCTCAGCTTTTTGTAGCTGGAGTCAGTCAGGGCCCTGTCCTCCCAGGCCAGGTGGAAAAGGCCTGCAAGGCAGAGAGCAGGTCACCCAGGACTCACAGCAAGGTGGCATCAAATGCTATTAAAGTCACAGTAAGAGTGAAGTAAAAGCCATTTAATTTTTCTGTTAAACATTTTTCAAGTACTCTCTTCCTAAATATTGAAAGTTTTCCCCCTTTTCCTTTCTGTAGACCTTCCTTTTCAGCAACAGATGACTTTTCTTAGTGTTATTCACCCAGGTTTGTAGAATACAAAAGAGGAAGGTTTCTCTGCTTCCACCACTACATGTTTCTCTGCTTCCACCACTACATGTCCAGATGCAAATATAACAATTCTGATCTATTCTGCTGCACAGCTTAAGCACTTAAGTGTGACTGCCTGTCAGACTCTTGAACTCAAGTCAAACCTCATTTTTCCTCCTGCAAAACAGGATGGGTGGAATACAAATGAAGCCAATTTCATTTCTTGAGTTAGTGCAGTCCTGGATAACTAAATGTATTACAATAGTTACTCACTTCCACCATTGCTCACCGGTGCATGAACTTCTGAACAAAACTGTATCTTCTGCCATCCTTAAACCCCTCAAGTTGATTGAAAATGTGTCCCCACTGGAATGTAATATTGTATATGCTGGAAAGGATGCATGCTCTGAGAAAAGTATGGCATGAGTACTTTGATTAAAGAGAAGAAAGCATATCTTTTGATATCACTCTGTGAATGGAATCTTATGAAAACCATCATATAAAGTTCTGCAGCCTCCAATGTAAATAACAACTTGGTTAGAGAGCCATGCAAATGCTACAGTGAGTGAACTGTTGCCCCTGTTGCAACTAACTTATCCTGGTTTTCAACCAGGTTCAACAATGAGGTCAATGTAGTTACCCAGTGCTCACCTGGCTCATCAAATAATGTGTTCACTAAAAAACTTCAAGCAGCTCCTAGAGTAACCACTATGAACTTTGACCCATGATTCCAGGAGGACAGGTTCCACAATCAGGCACATGGCAGACTTTTGAATAAAATATGTACAGGAACATTTTGTGCATTTAGCCCTAGTGTCCTCCTTAGCAAGCTGGCCAGGAAAGGGAGATGGTGTCAGGACAAAGAGGTTATCAGACTTCATAGAACGAGCCTCATGAAACCACTATGAGCAAAGAGGCAATGACCAACCAGAAGATCCAGATGAGGATGATGAGTAGATATCCCTCTGCAAGGTATTTGTGAAAGTGGAACTGTAAGCAGAGCTCCATGGTCCCACCAGTTACATATTGCTTGGGGGCAAGAGATGACTTGGATCATTTTGAGTCAATGGCACACAAAATGGAAAATCTGGCCTTCAGTTCACAAAGATGCTGTATAGTACACTCCCTCTCTTCGCCACCCAGAAGTGTGAGATCAATGAGATCATTCAGCACTGCTGTTAATGTTAATAGCAGACAAGAAATGTCACTGGTGCCATCAACTGTGTAGATACTAACATTTATCAGGGAAAAATTGGAGCTGCACTCCAAGGGATTTTGTACCTGAAGAAAAAAGCTGTAGGTTTGGAGGACCCAATACAGTAAGCAGCATCCACTGGAGAAGAGGAAGCGCTAGATGTGAAGGATCATTTTGAAGGGGGAAATAAAGAGATCATACCAGGAGATATGAAAACCCTGCACCCTGTATTCTCTGACAGTCCAAATGAATAGAAGAGGATTGGTGGTGCTCAATAAGACTAGGAATGCAAGGTGACCTGTGGAAATGCCTTTGACCCCATCCCAAGGACATGAAGCCCCAAGTAGGGGAACTGGCTGTGGGGAAAGGCATTCCTGATCTTCTTGTTGGCAGCAGGGTGTGGGTGGCAACCAGGAGCCACACTCTAATTATTTCAAACTCATCAGTTGCCCAATTCAGGAGAGTATCTTTTCATTCTATAGATCATAGGGCTTCAAGCAGTGGGTTGGGACTCCCAGCTGGGTCATGAGGCCATCCCAAGTGGGTCACAGCAAGGTTGCTGCTGCTCAGGTTGGTTAAAAGCAAGGAGCACTATATGCTGTGTCTGGGCTAGAGCACTTTTTTTTTTTTTAAACGAGACACACATTTTATCAATTTCCATGAGTGGCAGAAGAAAGGCAAGAGCCTTTCAACAAGAAGGAGAATTCTGACCAACTGCATGCATGCCCCATGTTCCTATAGCTCTCAGTGGGTGAGGAACACTCTCTTTGCTTTCTAGTCTGCTTCTATGGATCGCTAGACTTTATTCAGAATGGAAGTATGTTGGGGACTAGAATGCAGAAGGGTTCACAGTAGTGGGTAGTTTGGTTGCCCAGCAGTTATTATCATGGCAGCAGCTGGGGGCCCAGGAAGTGACAGCTGAAGTCTGGCTGTTCTTTAACATAGAAGTATTTCACCCTTGCATCCCCTCCCCTGTCCCCTGCCTGAGACCAGGGATGCTGGAGCTTGAATGAGAGATGTTGCTTCCACAATGAGGAAATTCAGACTGGAGGCTCCACCTCTTCCTGGCTTTCAGTCAGGCCCTGACCCAAGAAGTTATTTCCATGTGCTCATCCTCACGGGCTGTTAGACAAGCACTTTGCACCCGACTCTGATGTCCCTGCATGAACAGGGATGTCCAGATCGGATAGCTCCTCAGGATCATTGGAGATCCCTGCTCCCCTTGCTCCTTATCTGAGGAGACCTCAGGTTCAAAGTCTGGGTGGGTCTGACCTCTGACAGTTCGCTCCTCCCACAAAAAGTTTTGGAGTTAGACTTTAAGAATATATGGCATGCTCTTCCTTCTTTATAAGAAAGAAGCAAGCATTTGAATGGGATCAAATTGTAATGCAGCATGCGCTTGGCAAATAATGAATGACACAATAATTCTTCAAAGAAAGAAAAAATAACAGCATATACACCACAGTTTCAGTGCAGTTCCTGTGGAAGTCAGTAATATTTTTTGAAATGTGAATGTCAGAATAATGCAGGACTACACAAGGGACTAATGTTTCTCTCACTTCCCCAGTTCCATTATGCTGTCATGTATGAGGTGTTCTGAACAGATTTGCTCGTACTACATGCCATTGCTGAAATTTGACCTTGATTCTCTGTAAGCAATGCAGTCTTCAGCAGATGGCCCCATCTGGTACCCAAGGATGTTGTAGAACGTGTAGTTTCTGTCCCAAATATGTTCCAGACTAATAGCTGATTTCCTCATCTGGTACCCAAAGATGCTGTAGAACTTGTCATTCCAGTCCTAAATATGTTCAGACTAATAGCTCTAAGTGTGCATTTAGCATTTAATTTTTGTTTTGTAACTGGATGAGAGCAGTAGGGCAGCGGACAAGAATTACTTACAGTTCCCTTTGCCTGCTACAGATTATGTAAGATTGCTTTTCAGGGACTGATGGTGGAGTGATTAGCAGAGAAGAACAGCAGAGGCTGGGGGGGGGGGGGGTGGAGAGGTCATGAAGGTTTAGTCTGTGACCAAAGCTCACTCAGCTGTGGTGTAAGGCTAAATGAGTTGACTGCTAATGCTGGAAAATCTCTGTGCTAGCCACCTGTCCGGAATGTGAGAGAAATGGTACATGGCCTCAGATTGGGTTTGAAAGCAGAGTTGGGATTCCAACACAATATGCTTGAAAGTCAGACATCACCATGGGACAGTGAACTGAAATAAGGAAAATCCTTGCCCCCGCCCCATAGGAAATAGTCATTGAATTTAACATTTCTGTTGTGAGAGGAAAATGCTACTACTATTGCCGGGGGGGGGGGGGGAGAGAGGAGAAGAAGAAAGCAACGCACGCCCCTGGCCCCTGGGTTATATGAAATCCGAAGAAATAAAACATGTTGAGATTCAAACAAACATGTCTTAGTTCACTGACCTCAATAAGACTTCATAGTGCTGAAGGTCACATAGGAAATGTGAAAAAGAGAAAATAAACACTGGAAGGGATTAAGTGTGGGCGCAGCCGGTCTTCCAAGTGAAGTAGGTACCATACATTAAACATTTACCCTGTAGAGAAGGTTCAAAAACAGACCAAGTATATACAAGATACTCTCCCTATGAACACAGTCTTGTGCAAATCAGGCACTGGGTGATGCATATGTTATCAAACCCTGTGAAGTGTGATTTTGGGTTTTCTGAAAGCTGCACAGTGATGTAATTAATAATAATAATAACAACAACAACTAATATCCCCCTCCCCCGATTTCTTACCCATAGGGTCCCAAAGTTGGGTACAGCAACAAAAACAATTATTAAAACCAGTTAATTATTTTACAGTCAGAAGAAGAGGTGAGTCCTAAAATAGACATGTATCAGATGTCAAAGGTCAAAATAAAGTGTCTTCAGCATATGGTGAAAGCTATTCACTGAAGGTGCCAGGTGCACTTACAGTATATGGTTAGGGGACTCCATAGCCCAGGGAATACTTCCCACAAATTATTCCTGATCTCATGCTGCTACCACAGCAAATATCAGAGTGTGACAGAACTACCAAGAGGGCCCTTGATTTTAACTCGGTGCCACCACTATTTAAAAAAGTGATTGCATTTACAAGATCTAAATGATTGTATTATTAGGAGAACAGCCTAGTAGTATTGTTGAGGTTCCTCACCCCACCCCAGTAGCTACTTCAGTGTGATATAAAGTGCCATCTTAGTGACCCAATGCACACCATTAATTATGACACTATTCTCAGTGACATGATTGAGCTAAATTAATTTTTGTTTTAAAGGTGTAAAATCTGACATTTATTTTTCAGAATAACAGATACTAGAAGCTGAAACAGAACGGCATTAGGAAATTCAATGCTTTGTGATGTAATTTTATTTGGACAAAAATATGTCAAAAACCTTTACATTTCTTTCTTCATGAAATCATTCAAATGCATCCACAACTCCAGCAATACTGATTTTTTTTTTTTTTTGGGGGGGGGAGTCCATTGAAGAATTTCTTTGTATGTTGACCTTACATCATCCACTTAAGCAGATGGCTGTAAAGTGTGTGCCCAAAATCTTTCCCCAGGAATTTAAGTATATACAGGATTAAGACTTTAATCTAAGTTGTTTAGGATTAACTACAAAAAATAATCATGATCATTTTATCCAGTGAATAATGGATTTCCTTAATCTGATTTTAAAACTGGATGCAGTGGCAGGACTTGGAGTATTTTTACATATGCCAAATGTGGCCTCTGGAAGGGTGCACTGACTGTGTGACTTTCTCTCTTATGTATGAAGTTTAATATCTTCCCATCCCCTCTTGGGATTGTACAAATGTATGCATAGTGTCAGGTGCAGTAAAGGTTGGCTGCTACAGAGCATCAACCACAGGGTAGCAGCATTATCCTTTCCCTCTTTTTTGCGAGTGCTAATAAAACACTGATATATTTGAAATTGCACCAGGGTTGAAAGAAAAAAAGGGAAAATAAAACCCTGCCAGGGTTGTCTGAGCGCATCTGCTTAGCTGTTTCTTGGTGGTCCTGAGAAATACATCAATATTTAGCTGCTGTCTTCGAAGCTGGAACTTGGCTAGTCAATACGGTGGCTGGGGAGGGGTGGGGAAGGCAAGCTCAGTAAATCAGCTAAAACACAGTTACTGGAACATCTCAAAGTCAGGTCGTCAACGAGGCACTTTTCACATCAACCGGCTTTTATAGCGTGATCCCCAATGCCTTACTGAAATATTCCAAATCCAGTGGCTTTGCTAAGAAAGTCTGTGTTGAATGCATTCTTTTTTAAAAAAAAAGAAAATCAGCTAAGTGTGTTTCATAAGAAAGATGACCCAAAACATTGGATAGCAAGGATTGCTCAGGGAGCATTGCCTGTAACTGCCTTTAATTAATCTCTCTCTCGCTTTCTTTTACAGCAGTGGTTTCTGGTCTCCTAGGGCCAAATCCACACATGACCTTAAGGCTACAGGTCGGCCTCTGAATGCAGGTGAGGAACCCAATCTGGATCAGGACCATAGAACGGCAGGGCCTTTGACTGTTTGGCTACACTGTGCTCCTGATCTAGGTCAGAGTCCCTACACCCATTGGAATGAATGGGACCTCTTTGATTTCTTTTGCTCCAATTTTTGCAGTGGAAATAGCATGTGTATCTGAATTGGGACCACAGTGGGAAGTGATCGTTTAAACCGCTAAAACCTACACATTGGGATTCTGATGCAGAGTGCTCTTTTTTTCTTAACAAAGTTAAAATCACACGTTTGACTTTTAGGCTGCTGATGAAGCTGGGAAAATACCTGAGATCCAAGTGTTATAATTACAAATTCACATTGCACTGAGGGTGGGGGGAGTCATATTGCCAAGCTCAGAATCTGCTCCCTTCTCTTCAAACAGCCACAACAGAACAATGCAACTATTATACAGTATACTGTTTGTGTCCATCTAATGGTGGAGATGGTTGGGGCAATTCTCTCTCTCTCTCTCTCTCTTGGTACTGACTACTATTCGAGCTCTTTGGAGATGACTGCAATGTAAGGCTCAAAACCAGAATTGCAATGGCATCCCTATCAGGCATGCATGTTAATTCAGACTGGGTCACTGTCTGGAAACACAGAAAACATCCAGTCAGACTATTGGTCCATCCCAAATGGGGATGCCAGCGATTGAATCTGGGATCTTTCACATGCAGAGCAGATGGTCTACCACTGAGCTATTGCCCTTTTACACAAATGGTTTGAAGGAAGCTCCCTCATACGAGGTCAAAATAATTGTCTACCTAGCCCAACATTATTTACTATGATGGGCAGTGGCTTTCCAGTGTTGTCCAGAGAGATCTTCCCAAATAGCATCTCCCTTTTTAAAGCTGGAAATTGGCAGGGATTGAACCTTGGGAGTATCTGAATGCTCACAGCGGTCCCCTCCTGCCCCAGAGTGCAACTGCTTGTCAGGAAGGATTTCCGGATAAGCCAGCACATAATTCAACATTTTACAGCTAGGGTAGTTATCACTTACCACAGAGAGACTATTTTTGACAGTTTCACTGTGCTGCTGTGACATGTGTGCCGCCCCCTCTCCTACAAAATGAGGTGGGTTTCTTCAGAAAAAGGCCATGCATTTCCTCTACGAAATTGAAAGGTTTGAGCTCACAAAATGGCTCAAGGAAAAAACCTCCCATTGACAGATCTACTGAATAGTTGTTTTTGTTTTATTTGAGAACCATTCTTATATTTGTGCCTGCCTCTGCTGGATTCCGCCCCCAATATTTTGTAAGGTTTGTGGAGCTTAAAAATAAACCTCTATTTATTGCATCAGATTACAGAGGCTTTAAATTAAATCTAGGAAATAAACTTGAAGATACTCCAGGAAACAATTTACTGGAGTTTTTAAAAGCTTGTGAGTTTACGCTGTTTACTCACTGGTGCCCCAGTTCAGTGGAGCTAAAACGATGCCTTAGGCTTGTTGTGAAAGGCAAGTCTTTAGATGGAAGAAGATTTATAGCAATTCAGGCAGCTGCAGAATAGGAAGCTTTTAATAAAATGGATACAGATCAATATGGCACTAATAATAATAATGATAACAGCAGCAGCAAGTTCATGTGAAGATGTTCACAACAGAAAAATACAAAATAAAACAAAAACAAACAAATAGCCCCCCATTTATTTATTTTTTAAGAAGCCATAGTATGTTAATTAGCCAAATGCCAGTTGAAGAGAAATGTTTTTGCCTGGTGCCTAAAGTAGGTAATGAAGATGCCAGGCAAGCCTCTCTGAGGGAGAGCATTCCACAAATGGGGAGCCACCACAGAAAAGACCTGTTCTTGTGTTGACATCCTTCAGACCTCTCGTGAAGGGGGTACATGAGGAAGGGCCTAAGAAAATGAAGGCAGGGATTGGGTTGGTTCATATGGGGAGAGGCGGTCCTTGAGATATTGTAGTTCTTAGCTGTTTAAGGCTTTATAGTTCAAAACCAGCACTTTGAATTTGGCTTGGAAAGTAATTTGCAGCCAGTGTAGTCAGGCCAGGATCAATTTAATATGCTCAAACCGTCTCTTGCACAGGTGAGCAACCTGGATGGTGATGGCTGCCCTGCTGTTGGTGGTTGATGGAGGGGGAAGTGCAAGGCTTGGCATTTTTCTAAGCTTTTGACTCTAGGGAGGAGAGCTCAGAATCAAGCAAATTCCAGGTTAATAGGGAGAACTTTGGAGGTGCCAGCCCTTCTCTAGGTATTTGCTGTACCACCTCTTCACACAGACCTATTCAATAGTCCACTTTCTCAATGTGCTGGTTTGACCCTCTGAACCATAATAAACAGCCACTGTGTGATGCACCTCATCACGAGTTAAGAGTTAAATGGGGGAGATTTACTTTAGCAACAAGCCATCCCATGGACGAGGCAGTTTGCATGCTAAAGCAGAGTTCTCTAACCTAGACTCCCCAAAACTTCTTGGATTACAAACTCCAACATCCCCAGTCAGCTTACCCAACGGTCGAAGAAGACTGTGCTAAATATAGTCCAGTGAATGCGCAGATTTTGTACAAGGCATGCCAAGTGTGCTAGGTTATAGTGTATGCTAAGGTTTTTTAAAAAAATAAAATTATTTTAGGTGTTGATCATCTATCTGGTTGTATTATTTTGCTGTTTGATGCTCCGGGCTCCTTTAGGATGAAAGATGGGATAAAACAGCTGAAAGGACTTTCTTTCTCTCTTTTTCTGTATTGGAAAGGTAGATAGCATGAAGAAACTGCTCCTTTTAATTTAAGATATTAGCAAAGCATTAGCCAATTAAGAGCTTAGCTTGTTCCTGCTTGGTCTCCTGGGACAATACTGCCTATTGCTGTGAGTTAGAGCACCCTGCCAACTTCAGCACCCTGCTGTGTCAATCTTTCAAAGTCAGATACTCTGTGATGTACTTGCTGCCACCTTTTATCAATACCTCTAGATATCTGGCACAGTGGAAATTGTCCTTGATTGAAATGCAAATATTGTAACAAAAATAAGAGAAACACCAAAGAATCACTTTGTGATATGGCAGTGTCAGTAAGAAACGATTGCTTCACCTGAGTCATGAATCCTGAGGCGATGACTATGTTGTTAAACTTCTTAGAGAATAGTTTTCAAATGCAGCTTGGTTAGATATATTCTGCTCTGCTAACTCCCAACACAATACAGAAGAGCCTAGTTCTGACAGAACTGAAATGCAATGCTACAATTTAGGAAGATCTTCTTTCTGTGGTTATGAACACGCATAGATATGGGGGAGAAATTTGATTCAGCTCACATTGACAGGCAAATCTACCTGATCCACACTTTTCAAAACAAAATGCAAACTGAAGCGTAGCCATCCTTCAGCGTTTGCACTTCTCTAAATTTTGCAATGCAGTGGTCCAGCCTAGTAATGTGAACAAAAATGCATGCACTATAGTGAAATGCACATAAAAATGCATTGTATTAGGGGAAATTGCCTTGCAAAAAAATGTGTAGATTGGGCAAAAGTGCATACAAAGATGTGCCTATTAGGATAAATTTGCGCTAAACTGCTGCTTAATTTTCATGATGACTTTAAACAAAATTGCAAAGTGATGTGGAAATGTGAACTGAATTTAAGAGCAGAACAATGAGAAAGTGAAGTGACATATACAAAAAACCAACAGATTTGCCCACCACTACATTTGTGAGAGGCCTTCCCATCTCCCCACTGCAGCTGTATTCCAGGTTCAAGGAAAGTCTTGTTTCCCAGGGTGCCTGAGCTTATGCTGTTGCTACTGTGTATGTAATTAGGAAAAAATGGGGCTAGTGGGAAGGGAGAGTTAGGGGAAATTGTGTGAACATTGAAAAGCTTGCAGGTGGGGTTTGGAAGGTAGCATATTATCCCAGTGTTGTAAGCAAGAGGTCAAAAGACTGGATTTGAAACTGGCTCCTGGGGAAATTGAAGTAATTTCTGGTTTGTTGCTGCGGCTGCTATTGATGATGCTGTGTGTGGAAAATAGATTGTGACCTGAGTTGGGAGATGAGGAGGACCTTGCACATCAATACCAGGGAGGAGAGAACTTTCTTTCCCCAGTATTTCAAACCCTTTGTTCTTTGAACCCTAGGAGGGGGCAGCAGAGAAAGCTACACTCAGCAAGGAGACAGCACTGCCATGAGTGAATGTAGAAAAGTCACTCATAGGGAAGGCTGTACGATCCTCATTTAATTAAGCCTGAGCTGGTGGCTTTATTTGTGATAAGTTCTCCATGCCATTCCCTTCTTTTTCTCTTTCACTTAAAAGCAGAAGCTTCACACTGTGCATGAGGTAGTTCAAAGGTCTCTCTCACTTTCTAGAAGTCCACGCAGAATCCTGAAATTGCTCTTTCTATACAAATATGATCAGGTTGTGCCCTTTGGCTTTTCCCTTTCCTCTGTAGGTTGATCCCAAGCACCCGGCTACACTCCCCCTTGCAACAGAGAGCAACAACTTTCTTATGTGGGCATTCAGTTCATGAGAGAACGTGGATTATTGTGAAGCTGCAAGGGTATGTGTGAAATTACAGCCCCCTTCTCAGGCACATGCTCTTAAACTTGTACCATTTCCTCACATACCAGCTAATTTATTAAGGCAGATTTAGAGACCCTCCCCCCATCTTTCAAAAGGTCAGTTAGAAAGTCCTGTAAAAATAAAACTGCTTAGAAGCAAATGCATTAGTTTATTGAGGCATACTTCCTGCATTTATCCCCTCCCCTTGATATTCAGTAGGGCAACATAGGCTTCAACAGAAATTAGGGCTAATAAGGTGAAAGTGATTTTTTAAAGAGCAAGCTGTATTGCTAACAACTAATTCAAGAGATTGCCATCTCTTAATTCTGTACTGTGTTTTGAACGATCAATACTTAGCCATCGCTGTATCCTAAAGATAATAGCTTTGCTGAGATGCTTTCCCAGTCCGTTACTGAAGTACCTACCTCATGCCAGATGACTCTGCTAACATTAAACAAAAACAAGGATTACTTAATAGGTTTAAATGGACATGGAGATAAGTTTCCCCCACTTCAGGGGAAAACAGCTTTTCTGTGAACAGCACAACTTGATTGGGGGGGGAGGAGAGCAGCTTTGCTTAAATTAAATTAAGTTGGTTCTTTTAAATTAATATTGCTGCACTACGTATATCTAGCAGGGGTGTGCAGTGGCTTTGAATGAATCACGCATCTCTGAACTAAAGTGGAGTACTCTGGACTTGTCCGAGAGAAAATGGGATCTGTACAAGGTTTGCTGAGTTGAAGCAACTTGGAGCCCCTCAAGTGCCTTGCGGTGCCTCCATGATGTTCACAGTTTCTAATAGCCTGCCTGCAACATTACATCCTCATTTATCTTACCTCCTCATGACACCTCCCCATGGAAGGTCTGGAAGAAGTGTGGTAGGCTTTTAATTGGTGCCTAAAATTAAACAGAGCAGGGGCCAAGAAGTAGGGTTTACTTCTGAGGAGACATGTATAGGATTGCAATGTTGTGCGTATATGCATTTATATAACCCATATTTCACTCTGAGTTCTGCAACAATCAATAAGAGCTGTCACCCTTAGTAAAAGCACATGCTGATCTTTCCCAGTTGTTTTCAGTGCTTCTGAAAATCGAAACAAATCCACCGCAGCTGTTGGCTGGCAGACATATATGTACTCATTGTGACTGTTGGGAACTTAGTTGATATGGACAAATTGGTCTTTTATGCACTACCTGCTGTGGTAATGTCTACTGTCCCTTGCTTTGGTTTCTCCTTTTCAATGAACTGTGTAGATATGACTGCCTTGGTCTGAAAACTGGAGGATGGAGCCTCCTCCTCACTCATTCAATTACCAAGGTTAGGAGAGGCTGCTGTGTCGTTTCCCATCCATATGCAATGTGACATCCTATTTCCTGCAACTGCCAGGTACTTGAGTTGGGTCCAGAGGACTATATTTTATTTCCCACACTGACAAAACATCGACTGCTGTGATTAATGGACATGCTCTGAGGTTAAGGGGAGGGAAATGCAAAGGGGTTGGGCAGATTCCTTGGATCGTTTGCTGGAATTCTGAGCCAGATAGCTAATCTATGCTTATTACTAGCAGGGAGTTTTGAAAATAATATCAGCGGTATCGCAAAACAAAGCACCAGCTGCATTTGGTTCTTTGAAAATGGGTGAGCGTTGCCACCAGAAGGATCTGCCAGAGCAGCCTGATGGCTGTGAATCTGTTGGCCATGTTGGACAAGTCAAGATTGTGCTTATATCTTAACCTAGTAAAAAATATATTTCATTGTTAATTTTAGCTACAGACTACAATAAGGGATGGGGAGCCAGTGGTCCTCTAGCTATTACTGTACTCCAACTCCTATCATCCCTGACCACTAGCCATGTTGGCTGGGGCTGATGGGAGTTGAACAACGAAAGGGTCACAAATTCACCATCCCTTATCTTTGCCCATAGAGAGCTGGGCAATCTTGAGAGATCTGGGCCTGCTCCCTAAGGTCTGGTGGAGTGGTCTTTCTTTGTGCCCTCTCTATGGTGGTCTGGTGGAGTGGTCTTTCTTTGTGCCCTCTCTATGGTGAAGGCGTGATTAGCCAGGGCTTTCTCAGCTATTGCACCTACAGTATGGAATGCCTTGCTGCATAAGGTTTATTTGATCCCCATCTTTGCTGCTTTCCTTGGCAAAAGCTTTTCAGTTCTGGCAAATATTTGGCTTGCCTGGCAGATGATGTTTTATACAGTGAATGATGGGCTGTATGGGCTGTGCCTGCTTTCATTATTTAATAAATAAATAAATACACTGATTTGGGTTTGCATGCGTGTGTTTGTATTATGGGAATACATCTTAATTGTGGTAAGCTACTCAAAAGCACTGGAAGGATGTGATATAACTTTTAAAATAAAATCTGCCAATCACATCTTGTTCCAAACACTGTCCCACTTTACTCATCCTAACATTTCTCAAAACCCAAACAGGAAAAAAAATGAGCAAAGCAGGCATACAAAGGAAGAAAATAAGGAATTGGTCTTATTTAGAGAAAGCAAGTGGAAATCTATAAGATGGCAGAGGGAAAGGAAAAGAAATACCAAAGGATGAAGACAATTCAGAACCAGTGGAAGCATGTGTGTTTCATAGAATTATTGAACTGTAAAGTTGGAAGGGATCTTGGGGGGCGTCTAGTCCAACCCCCTGGAATGCAGGAATCTCAAGTAAAGCTGGATGGATGACCATCCAGCTGTCTTTTTCAGGTTTTGCTTTGCTTTTTAAAATCAGGACTAACCTGAGAGGTGTTTGGTAAAGTTGATGTTCCCCTTGAGGTCCGGTCCTGATCCTGGTTGGAAAAGCACAACTGCTGTGGGCTGTGGGAAGTCGCACATGACATTCTCCAGTTCCCCAAGAATAGGGCCCAGGAGGCTGAGTGTGTAGGCCATGTTCTCTCTACCCAGGCTGAAAAGGAACTGGATCCTCTCTCAGTTGTCCTACTAGTCCTGCAGTTTGATTAAAATCTCGCGTGATCTGGTGGACCTTTGCCAGGCCCAAATAGAAGTCACTACACATATTCCCAAATACGTTCCTATATGCTCCTCAAACCCATTATGCATTGTATTTAGAAACTATCCATAAAGATGGAGAAAATTTCAATAAATGAAGACAAAGCAAAATTTCAATATATGATGACAAATTAAAATTAATGAGACACTCTGTTCTTCTTAGCGTGTGCCTGTTTTGCAGAAACATGTTCCCGTTTTGTAGCATTTGGCTTGTTGACTGCATGAAAAACCCGAAGCATTGCATACCATTGCTCATGCTACATGGATACTGCGATCCAACAAGAGGAAATTTGCACACTAATTGGTGCTGTGTGTGGATGAAAAGCCTGATTTCGTAGCCAGAGACCCCCTCTAATACCAATAAGGAATGAAAGGAAAGAGAGAACAGAGGCTGGATTCAGCTGTCCCATTTCCTGCCACCCTCTGAACAGATGGTTGGAGCTACTGCAGAGATGCTGAGGGGCTGTGTGATTTCAGGCCAGCTCTTGGACTGAACTTCTCAGATGGGAAGAATCTACATGCAGCACCCATTTGTTTTACGTGTTTTCCGCTTTTGGATCTGAAAACGTGAATTAACATTTATGGAAAACAGCTGTTTCTGCTAATTACATATAAACCAGGCTGTTTTCCATCAGTTGGGAGATATCAAGGCAGGAAGGAGTTATGGCCAGTCATTGGGTAAACTGGCCTTTATAGGGCTTAAGGGTGGGCTTGTTTTTTATTTCTGTTTTTGCAGATCTTCAAAGCATGCCTGGAAGTGCAGGCCCCACAATGGAAAATATTTTATTTATTCTGGGCTCCAAATACTGAATTTGTGCTAAAGCCTTCCTCTTTCTTATGACCACCGTAGGCGCAATGTATCTGGGGGGGTTGCTGGTGCTCTGTCAGGTCTTAATTGTACTAATTTCTTTAATTATCTGCTCTGGTGAAGTGGTAAAGCCTTAAATGAAATGTTTCCTATCTTTCCTGGGAATATGCTTTGGAGATCCTGATACATGAAATGTTCAGCAAGTATTGGTTTCGTTCATTTCAATGGGGTATATACAGGAAGAGATGTAGAGGACCGTCAAGGAAATATCTTTAAGCTTGATCCCCTTCACCTGTTTCTTCTGTATTGTTGTGAGTGATTCCACTATTATGGTCCTTCATTCATGTGTGCCTTTCTAAGAAACTGTGCAGCAGATCTTACTTTTATGCTGAATTTGAGGAAGATAGAGAAGGCAGGGAAAGAACACGAAGTTGGACAACTTATACTTGTGGTGAATAGTTGCTGGTAAAAAACAAACAAAATTCTGAAGGATAATTTCAGCTAGAAATTCGCTTCACTTCCCAGTGGAGAGGAATTGCGGTGGACCACTTGGCCACCCACTCTCCTCCGGGGGCAGGGGATGAAGTCCCGCGTCACCCAGAGGTTCCCAGCCACATCATTTCCAGCCAGCCAATCCGCTGGCTGGGGGACGTGTGGCTGGGCCCGTATTTTCAGGTTTCGACATTGGCTTTGCTATGGACCCCAGCTGGTTGCCGTTGAGGGGCCCGGCAGGATTTTTTCCACTTGGCAAATTTGCATGGGCCATTTGATTTTCTGCTACCTCATAGCAATCATCACAACTTTGTAAGGGTTGGCGGTTAGACATTGGTTGATCTTATGCTGGGGGAGGGGAGATGTGGCCATCACCTGCCCCTCCAAGCTTAAGGGTATTCTGTTAAAGAAATCCGGGGGTGTGGATTGTGTCTGAAGCCCGAGGCGGAGCTAGGGCCATGCCACGACCCTGTCGGGAACCCAGGGGGAGCTCGAGTTGATTTGCATCGATGGGGCTCCCCCTACTGGGGGAGTCAGATATAGTTGGGTCAATTCCAATGCCTAAGCCAATACCGCTCACATTCTGTAACCAATAAAGTTGTGACCTAAATTTGCCCAATAACCATTAACCTAATATCCGTGTCCTTGTGTCTTAGTCATCAATGAGGGGGTGGCTTCGGGGTCTCGACACGCAACAAGATATATTCTGAGTATTTGGTTTCTATTACCTAAGAGCCAAACTGCAGGCAGTGACAGATTTGTGGAGGGTTTATGTTCTGGACCCCTGTGCCTGTTGGCAGGGCCTGAGTAAGGCCACCTCACCCTGTTCTGCCTATGCTCTGCCCCGCCCCTTTTGGTGACTTTTTGGTGACGTGTTTGAGTCACTTCTAGGTTCAATCTGATGTGCATATGCATGGTCACACACATAAGCATAAAACAGTTGTCTGTATAGCATTAATTGAAGGAATTAATCAACATAGCATTTTAAATAGTATCAGGACCACAGGGATTGGGAAGGAGAGCTTAACCCTTCCCCTCTGTGCCACTGTCTTGATAAAAATCACACACACACATACCCCAAGGCACAACTTCCACAGAGCGAGACTATGGAGGATTTGGTGTCAGGGGAATATGGAGCCACACAATTGAAATTTTCAATGTCCACATGATCTTCATATCAAAACAGTTTTCATTTCTCAGTGTGAAGTGCTTCTTAGGTGCTCACAAACAAAATCACAGGAAGGAAAGTGAATCGTGTCAGCTCCAAAAAACCCCCCAATTTATTTTCACATCCTTTGGTAGGTTTTATCCACTTCTGTCATCTTGTAAAATAGTTTTTTGATTTCTTGGCTGTGAATCTGGGTTGGGTGGAGGGATAACAAAGCCTCCCCTCCCCCCCCCCGCCTTGAAATGGATTTGGACTTGGACCTCAAGCCAAATCTGGCAGCCTGAGACCCACTTTGGAGCAGTGCTCAACTGAGGTCTTGACTGAAATTTGTGGTCAGTGCACACCCCCTAGTAGTAACAATGATATGACACTGGAGATTGTGATGATTTATTGATTATGCAAGACAGATTAAAATAAGAAAGCCAACTTCTCCTTCACTACATAGCCAATCTGTGAAGCAGAAACAAACTGAAGATGCCAGCATTTCCCATGAAACTAGATGCAAAGCAAATACTAAAATGGTGCTTTGAAGCACGAGAAAGTTTTTCAAAAGACCTTTAAAGGTTGGATAACTTTTTAAAAAGAAAAACCATAATTATCACTTGTTAATTGGGAAAACAAAACAACAAAAACAGCAGGTCGGATATTTGATTGGGATAATATGTTCTGCTGGTAAAATTGAAATCTTCACATCTTTGTTCTTTGTGCTTTAGCTCTGGCAGCAAGCACAATTCTTGTGCTTTTCACACTTGTCATGAAAAATGCTTTTGATCTTCGTTGCTGCTGTTAGTATGCATGTGCAAAAAGCAGAAAGCAGATTTAAAGGCATTTATTATTAGGGTTTTTAATCAAATGTTAGCCATTCTGGAAAGTCAATGTAAAAGTATATTTCAAGTTTCCAGTGTCATTTTCTCTCACCGATATGGACAGATCACAGCATATTTTCCCAGCATGGTGTCCTCCAAATATTAAGGTAAAGGTAAAGGTACCCCTGCCCGTACAGGCCAGTCTTGCCAGACTCTAGGGTTGTGCGCTTATCTCACTCTATAGGCCGGGAGCCAGCGCTGTCCGCAGACACTTCCGGGTCACGTGGCCAGCGTGACAAGCTGCATCTGGCGAGCCAGCGCAGCACACAGAACGCCGTTTACCTTCCCGCTGGTAAGCGGTCCCTATTTATCTACTTGCACCCAGGGGTGCCTTCGAACTGCTAGGTTGGCAGTCGCTGGGACCGAGCGACGGGAGCACACCCCACCGCGGGGATTCGAACTGCCAACCATGTGATCGGCAAGTCCTAGGCGCTGAGGTTTTACCCACAGCGCCACCCGCGTCCCTCCAAATATTACTGGGGTCTAACTCCCACCAACCCTAGCCAGAATGACCAAAGGTTAGGGATGCTGGGAGTTGTTGTACAACATCTGGAGGGTGCCAGGTTGGGGAAGTTTGGATGATATCTTAAATGCATTTCCAGTCCTCTTCCTATTTTGTTTCCCCCATTATATTTTACTACATTGGATTTTTGCTTGTTATTTTTATTAGGGATTCACCCCCTTTTGTACATCTCTTTGATGTGTCTAATATAAAGTGATAAGTTCTGCAAGTAATAAATAAAATAAATTGATCATATATTTGTGGGTGGCAAACCCTTGATTCAGGAGTTCCCAACAAGACCTACCACCCTACCCACAATGGTGCCATCTAACTGGGCTGGGGAAAAAAAAGCTGAGTTGTTGCAGAGTCATGACCATCAATGCCTTGAGTCCTGGTGTGCCAAAATGGTGGGATATAAATTATTGTTGTTGTTATTATTGGAGTAAAAATATGTCATTCATTCTCCTTCTCTAGAAGGGGAACAACAATGTACAAAATCTTATTTGCCCAAGGTGTGACATTGCATGTTTCTTTCTGCCTAGTGTGAATCTCTTTCCTGTGAAAGTTGGCATATTCCCCCCACCCCACAATATAGTAAAAACAGGCTAGGAAGGGATTTGTGGAGTGATGTATTTGCATGACAATCCATTCGAAGCAGAAAGCCTGTTTACAGTGGGCCCATGCCTGAAGGCAAGCAAAAAGCAATGGCTCATCAAGTTGGTAAGCCACCTTGTATATGGACAATTAATTCCAGGGTGAAAGATCATATTGCTAGGAAGAGAGCTTTGTTTTATGGACTGCATGAATGCCTCTGTGTGTTTACAGACTGTTTTGTTGATGGTTTACTTTTAACCATTTTGTGACTTTCTTGGTCTTCAAAGTTTCTCAAAGGCAATACAGATTTCCAAGCTCAATTTCTCCTCTGGGTGAGTAGTTGAAATATGACACCCTCCCAGAAAATCATAGCAGAAAGGGGGAAGATCCTCCTTGGTTTCTGATTTCTTTAGGTAAAGGTAAATGGACCCCTGACTGTTAGGTCCAGTCACGGGTGACTCAGGGGTGCGGCGCTCATCTCGCTTTACTAGCAAAGGAGCCGGCATACAGCTTCCGGGTCATGTGGCCAGCATGACTAAGCCGCTTCTGGCGAACCAGAGCAGCACACGGAAACGCCGTTTACCTTCCCGCCAGAGCGGTACCTATTTATCTACTTGCACTTTCATGTGCTTTCGAACTGCTAGGTGGGCAGGAGCAGGGACCGATCAATGGGAGCTCACCCCGTCACAGGGATTCGAACCACCCACCTTCTGATTGGCAAGCCCTAGGCTCTGTGGTTTAACCCACAGTGCCACCCACGCGAAACCTGCAAATTTTATTCTTGATTTTTTAAAATATCCACTTACAGCAGCAGAAGACTCTCTTTTCAGTTTCCCACTGGCCACACTTCCTGGAATGCCTTTGTTGAAAGTGATGCTATGCCCTTGTTGTGTTGCTCCCAGTGCATTCTAGGAAATGGGTGGGGGTCTTTCTACAGCTGCCTCTTGACTGCACTTCCTACTAAGACCCAGTAAGTGGAGACCTGCTTCTGAAAAGTTCAGAGAAGCTTCCAAGTAAGCAGTGGAATATTGGCCCCTGGCCCATACTCAAAGGGGAGAATATTTTTAGCAAATGGTGCTGGTGGTGGCCCCAGCTTCCTGTAGAGTCCATCTTCCACTGAAAGCAGCTGAGTACCCTCTGCTCAGATATTAATGTGTTGATGAAAGTAGGGCTTAGAACAGCAATGACCTGCATGACCAGATCAGTCATAGTCGAGGAAGAGGATAGTCCCATCCAGCAGCAAAACAGCAGGCTAAAGGGAATTTTTTAGTCCTCATGCACTTCCTGTGACAACATTATACGTGTGTGTGTGTCATTATATAATCTACAAATATAAATGCAGAGGCAAGGAAAAGACAATATTAACTCAATTCAATGAATTTCCCCTTGTCAATCTGCATTTTACAAGCATGTTAATTACTTTGCACCAAAGTGACTGTTTTAACAGAGTAAGCTAAATTTCAATAAATGGAAATAAGTTGTTAGCTTTGTCTTTTAAATGGATGCAAGAGGGGATAAAGTGTTTCAATTTTGTGTAAATCACTTAGTTCATTTATTTAACAACCTCAATCAGTGGAGTTTTAAATGAAGCCAAATTCTGCTAAAGGAAACAAATAAAGTCAATGAGGATTGGCCTAGGTTGCCTTTTTCATGCCAGCTACCGGTGCATAGCATTGCATGATTGCCGAAGAACCTAATCTGCAAGGGAGCTCTAAGGATTTCTTCCATCAGCTGTTCTTTTTCAGTTCTTTTCTGGAGAAATGCTCTGATTCATAATCATGCCACTAATGTCAGCATCTGAACTCTGAAGACTAGTCCAGAAAATTCAGTTTGACCTGTTCAGCAGCAGAGTTTTGTAATATGATGCCCTGTGCAAGGCCAAAATTTGGCACCCCCAAAATGAATCTTTTCAATTATGGATCCTTTCAATTTTGCACCCCCTTCGGCTCAGCTTCCTGTATGGAAGAACCGCTGACCAGAACCTAAATCCTGGGCTGACCTGTTACTGTAGTATAGATGAGTGAAATGATTCAGTCTGCGATCTGCCTGGTGTCCTTGACTGGCTCCCTGTCTCCAGTTTCTCTGTATTTCAAGGAACAACATTTTACTTGTTTTCCAGGACACTTTATCTTACTCCTTGTTGCCTCCTGCATGACACCACCATAACACTCCAGTAGACAGTCTGTGAGCTGCTCCTGAATCCAGATAATATAAACTATATTTTTAACAAGATAAAGGTTTCTAGCTATGTAGGATACTTAGAAAACATCTCATGGTCACGTCTATTTCTCCTAAGGTTTGGAAGCGACTGGTGAATGTAGGTGAGATATTGTGTGCTGACCTGGCAAGATGTGTGTTTATAATTCTGTTTGTGGATATTTTCCATGTTTTCAAGTTGAATGCACCTATTCACTGGCATGTACAGTCTCTGCGCATTTTCCACTGCACTTGCATTAACTATAACATGCACACAGACTGAGCTGCCTGCTTTGGAATATGTTTTGATTCGTAAACAAATCCTTCATTCAAATTGTTGCACCTGTAGCTTGCAGCAAAATACAGGCTTAGACAAGACAACAAAAGGTAGCGAGGATATAATCTTTTAATGCAAGGCATTTAGTGTGATCCTTGTATATAAAACAAGCTGGGGAATTAGCATGCATATATTGTAAATATAATAGGATAATAGACTTTTATTTTTCTTCTTGGAGTTTATTACTTAGCATATCCCGAATTATTATGAATACTTTCTTGGGTCATTCTTAATATTTTGCACTAGAAAATCAATGACACAAATGCATCTTTTGCTGTTTCTTGGGATTAACAACTGAATAATTATATTGTAAGCAAAACCCGACTCTAAGGTATTTAGCTTTCAGAAATCTGTCACAACTTATTAGGTTCAGAACTAAATAGAGTAAATAACAAAAACTATGGATAAAAATAAAAGCCTATTATAGTTACTAAATATACATGCCAGAACTAGAGTGTGTATGGAAACTATATTCTACTGTCCTTTCAAAGTGATAATAATAACGTATAACACCATTTTTTGCCCGGTTCATCTGGCCGTCAATTCATTCTAGGCTCAGGCTGCTTACATAGCTCAGAACTCCACATGAGCCTACCTAGACCTCAGATCATTATGAGAGACCCTTCTGTGCATGCCCACTTCAAGAGAAGTTTGGAAGGTGAATGATGAGGGAACAGGCCTTTTCAGCAGTGGGGAGCCTATGGGATGCTGTCCCCAGCCTGGTGCTGACACTGACATCTTTTTGGAACCAGATAAAGACATTCCCATTTCCCCAGGCATTTGAGTGAATACGTTATGGTCTTTTTTTTTCTTTTGACAAAGTAATAATCATAAATAAATAAGAATACTAATGTGCACCCCACCATTGAGACCATTCCAGTGAACCTATCCAACCTCCCAAAATGTCAACACCTCTTGAGATGGTTTGACCCCTTTCTGTTTTAACAGTACAAATTCTAGAAACACCTTCCATATCGCCCCCAAATCATTTCTCCTGCGTATTCCCTGTCTTACCTTAATGGCACATGCCTGTTATGATCTTTGAAGCTATTTGAGGTAGCATTTTGGGGATCATCTTTTGTTCTGCAAGTGAGGAGAGAGAGAGCGTATTGTTGTTATTCTTGTGCAATCCCCCCCCATTTGATTTTAATGCTCTATTTGTTTGAATTTGTATGAATTGTTCTACAATGCTTTGAGAAAAATAACCAATGTGACCATTTTGTGTGGGGGTTTTGTGTGGGGGTTCCGTTCCCACCCCCATGCACATTGGTCCCTGTTTAGGGAACCTTTTAATGTTTAACAGACCACTGTATTTTAATACTTTGTTGGAAGCCGCCCAGAGTGGCTGGGGAAACCCAGCCAGATGGGTGGGGTATAAATAATAAATTATTATTATTATTATTATTATTATTATTATTATTATTATAGCACACCCCTGCCCTCTTCCAGGTCCAAAAGGATCGTTGACGATTGCTTGTTAGTTGATTGTGCCAAAAATGGTTACCATCTGTATCTCAATCCTGGTTCAATCTCTGTCACTCTGTGTAATGGTTCTAGGGATTGCTTGTGCGTAAGTTGCCTTTACTCCTGGCTAGCTTGCATAGTTGAACCCTTTCTGACAGAGCAGCCCCTATTTCGTGGCTGCTTCAGTCGCTGGCAGAATCTGTCAGTGGGCGTTTCTTAAACCTCTTCCAACATAAAAGCTGCTTGACGCCCAGTCTCCTCCCCCGTTGCCTGCGCGAAAGCTTTTTGCGCGCTGTGGGTGTGGGCAACGGAGCACTTGTCCCCTCTCCGCTTGTCTCCTGTGAAGAGTCCTGGAGCCACCTCTCCGCTTCCTCTATCTCCTCCCCTTCTCCACTGGTGTTACGCTGATTTCCTTCCCCAGCGTATGGGCTATCCCTCCTCCTACTGGGACCCTCTCCACCATCATCTGGGAGCCCTCTCACCTCCTCCTGCTCCGATGGCAGTTCCCTGACACTCTGTTTCTGTGCAGAAACAGCTGCATAATTTTCTGTGTAATTTTCTGTTTCTGTAAGTCCATGAGCTCTGCAAGAAGTGAGGCTGTCTAAAGTGTTTCCTGCAGAGCACTCAAGAGCTCAGGATTGTGTTTTTTTTTTTGTTAAAGCTCAGCAGTGGATGATTTTTTAAAGAAAATTAAAAGGTTGCAAAAATATCCTACATTGCTCTGTTTTAACAAAAACAAGCTAACACAGACCCCTTTAGAACTCTTCAGGCAGTATTCTTCACAACTTGTTAGAAACCTGTAAGGCAGGGCTTTCTGAATGGTGTGTTTAGTGTGTTGGCTGCAGTGTGTAGGTGTGTAATGTGAACACAGGAAAGGGGGTTAGTTTAACCTCCGGTTTGCTAGTAAAATTGTTGTGTTGCGAAATGATGCCTGTCTGAAAAGTGTGTCGCCAACATGAAAAGTTTGGAAAGCTCTGCTATAAGGACCTATTAGGAGGCCTTAAAGCATGTCTGAGGGCACAACCAACCACCAGAAAGAAAGACTGGTATGAGACTGTAAAGATTTATTTTTTTTAAAGAAATGTACAATCAATAATGCACACCACTTGGTCTTAATAGTATCCTTGAATCTATTTGTTTGCAATTTGACAGGGATAATCCACTTTGAAGAGTCTTCTATACATTTCATCTACTTTGGCCAAAAAATGAAAAAGTATTTTCCTTTTTTATATTTCCTATTATAAGTGAAAGGTGCAACACTGTGCTTTATTTGAAATTCAGCCCAGTTTGGAAAGCTGTTATAAGGATATACAGTGGTGCCTCGCAAGACGAAATTAATTCGTTCTGCGAGTTTTTTCGTTCTGCGAGTTTTTTCATCTTGCGAAGCACCAATGTGTATTGACGGTTTTCCCATAGGAATGCATTGGCAGTTTAAAAAAAAGGGCGCAAGACGTTTCGTCTTGCGAAGCAAGCCCATAGGGAAATCCGTCTTGCGAAGCAACTCAGAAAACGAAAAACTCTTTCGTCTTGTGTGTTTTTCGTCTTCCGAGGCATTCGTCTTGCGAGGTACCACTGTACATGGAAATTCAACCAAGGGGAAGCGAGGAAGTCACTTTACAATGTCAATAAGTGTAATTTTAATAAGGTTATGATTTATGTTTGTTTGTTTGTTTGTTTTGTTTGTGTATAATTTTGTGAAACTTAATAAAAAAAATTGAAAAAAAAGAAAGAAATTCAGCCCAGAACCTGAAACAAAGATCCAACTGGAGAATGCACTGAGTGACTTAGAAACAGATTGGATTTTGTTTTTTAATGCAGAGCTGCAGATACAAGTTGAATATTGGGGCCTTTACGTACATCCTAACCTGATCTATTCTTCATATTGCCCAGCTTTGACTTACCTTGTTCCTTAGACTATGCCCCCTTACCTTACTCCAGGGGACTCAGCAGGAGTCATCTGTGACAATAGTGGCCTGTTAAAGTTAGGCTGGGATTTTATCTTCACTTTTGAGCAGAGAAAGACCCCCCCCTTTTTTAAAACTCAGTGGGACTTTTTTTTCTGTGTAAAGGTGAATAAAACTGTCTTATTACTTGGCTAGAGGAGCTGGCAGGATGCTTGTTGAATTTATGGTAAAAAACTGAGTGATAATGTAAAAAATAATAATCGAGGCAATGTTCAAAATGTGCTTGATGGATGGCAACAAAAAGAAATTAAACAAGGGAAAATAAAAATGCTTTCGGATTTGGCAGTAACTCTCTTATGTATAAGATGAGCACTACTGCCTTTGCATTATAGAGTTTTAGGAGTGGGTAACACGCTACACTTGTGTTAGGAAAGACCAGTGGTATTTTAGGTTGTGGTGAGAAATTATATGCAAGTACACTAAATCGGCATCATCACAGTGTGATTTGAGCTGATTTATGCACAGCTCATGGTGTGTTACATCAGGCAGATATTTGCTTTAGCAAATGTTCAGTGCAGATTTCATTTATTTCACTTTTGCACAGTGACTACACATGGTCTGAGTGGTAATACAATAAAGATGGGTTAAGATACTGATTTTTAGAACACTTGCTAAGGGGTAAAGTCCACTGAAGATTGAGAGCTCATGCACAGTGTTGTTTAATGTGGATAGTAAGCTTCCTGTATCTCCATTAATTCTTCATTATCTATGAGACATTCTCCTCCAAATCACTGCCTTCTCACACATCCTACCCTCCCTCAATCCACATTTTCTCAAACCAGGTATCCTGCGGAAAGGAGACGTTGTGAGAAAATCCAGATTGAGGAGGGGAAAGTGAGAGAAGACAATGATTTGATAGAGAACATAATATGGATGGGTAACAAATTACTGTCCAAATTAAATGACTGCGTGGATGAGTCCTGAGTAAACATGCATAGGTCTGAGCTGCAAATTTGTAAAGTGGGAATATGCATTTCAGGGGGAATTGGAATAGAATACACTTTCGGTCCCTTTCAACTACAATTTTATGAAGTAAAAAACCCATAACCATCTTCTAAAAGCATATTATCAGCCCAGAAAAATTTATGTTTAGTCTATAAAGAACTGTTAACTGACAGACAGTTTTTATTTTCATTTTTAAAAATATCAATATATAAAAATATACAGTGGTACCCCGGGTTAAGTACTTAATTCGTTCTGGAGGTCTGTTCTTAACCTGAAACTGTTCTTAACCTGAAGCACCACTTAACTAATGGGGCCTCCTGCTGCCGCTACGCCACCGCTGCACAATTTCTGTTCTCATCCTGAAGCAAATTTCTTAACCTGTAGCACTATTTCTGGGTTAGCGGAGTCTGTAACCTGAAGCGTAGGTAACCTGAGGTACCACTGTAAATGGTTCACTCACTCATAAGGCAAGAAGCAATGGGGTTAAGCTATAAGAAGACAAATGTTGCACTTCTCGCTGAAGTGTTCTTTTATCTGCTGGCTTGCTTAATTATACTGTTTTGCCTTTTAAAACTATAAACTGGAATCAATTTTGATGAAGGGCAGTGTAGGAAAAGTGTTAAATAATAAAAGAGTAAACATTAAGACAAATCCTCCTGAGTGATAAAACAAGGAATTATGGCATGTTGTAGAATATCATTTTTCAAGAAAACGCTAGTTAAGTATGGTGTTTATATAGGGAGAAAAGTGGTCATATTCACAGTGCCCAAACCATACAGTGTCTTACATTAAATCATGCTCAGAGTGGAATAGAAATACCTTTAATATAGTGCTAATCTATTTCAAATTAAAGTAAGTAAGTAGGCAGGCTGGTGTGTCTTTTTTCTCCTAAATCCCAAATTGCAGCTCCTTATCATCCTCATTATGGCAAGGATGTGTGAGAAATCTTTTCATAGACAACTGACTGGAGAGCAAAACTGAGCCTTTAAAATGACCAATTTACATATAAGATGGATTTGGCTTACTGTAGTGACGATTGCATGGTCCGCAAATGTGAGATCCTACATCAAGTACATAGGTCAACAAGTACCTCAGTGGGTGACATAACACTCACTTTTTAAAAAATGTATTTTTATTAAAGATTTCTTGGTTTACAAAAGTATGTGCAATGTCTCTTTTTTCAAGTTACATTTTCTACAGATCAGTTTCATTTGTTGAGACACTGGAAATGATCAACACATATAAAATTGGCACATGTATTCCGCCTTCATGATCAATGTAACACAGCTGCAGTTTTGTACCCGAGTATCCAAACTGAGGTACAAAATGTCTCTTAAGAAGCTGTAGACATTCATTACAGAACTTCTTGTACCAGTTAGAATGTCTGTAACAAGTTGTAATTATAGGATTTTAAATCTTGCCTTAACTGCTAATTATAGGATTTCACATTTGTAAACATTGGGATCATTATTGCAACAATCCAAGGCAAAAAGTACTACAATACTATTGAACCACCAAATCAATTCTTCTTGATTGGTTGTTCTATAGCTCAGTTTTACACAAAAGTTTTATTTTACTCTGATAATGGGTTAATGACCCTTATCTATTAAAATGTTTTCTTTTGATCATCTGGCCATTTTTGCTGTGAATGTGCATTGCACTGTTTAATGCTTGTAAGCTTCCCCTCTTTACATTTCACACGTTTATATTATTAAAAAGTTCACAGGGTACACAATACTTTAACCATGAAATTAAGCTATCTCAATCTCCCCAGTACTAAATTATTATTCAATATAAAAAATAAAGCAAACCACAGAACATTTGCAAATCATAACAATGACCACTCCCCACATCAAATGGGGGCGCCTTTTGCATGGTCATGCGCAGCCCCCCAGATCCCAATGCGGCTCCTGGTAGTACGGGCTGGCTTCGCCCTCCCCAGGCCAGATACCTGGAGGTCTCCACCTATGCCTACCTCAGCCAATCACCCAATGCCGCCTAGGGAGGCGCTGCCAGGGGATTGGCCAGGTAGGGGGAGGAACCGCCCTGCCCACACAATGGAAGGTGAATCTTACCTACGAAGCGTCAGTTGGCTCCAGAGCTTCTCCCACTCTGCCTTCCCTCAGTTAAGCCTTCTTTTGCAGGTTAACCTCTTCTCCACAGGTACGTGGGAGCTGCTACATGATGGAAATGAATTTTCCTGCATTGGCAGGTTTTGCCTTCCCTGTAGCAAAATGTCACAACTTTGGTGGTTTCAGGCCTTGGGCAGAATCCTTTAGTCTATCTTCCCTAAATTGGGGGGGGGGGGCATGAAGCAGTGACCCATGTCCCCCTTGCGGTGTTGATCCCAAGGTTCCCCATTAAAGGGGTCTTGAGAGGAGGCATTGGCCATATGCCAAGAGGTTGCCATTGCTCTCCCCTGAGATGGCGGCAAAACGGGGGGCGGGCTCTCTGCTTGAACATATGTTCTCCAGAGCCAGCCCAATCCCCACACGTTCTGAATAACCCTGATGTCCCCCAGATCCCCAGCTGGGGACTGGGAAGGATAAACGCCCAATGCCTGAGCCAAGGTCTCCCTACATCTGAAACTTAATAAAGTTGTGGCCAATTTTAATCCCATAGCACGTTGTCTTGAGTCATTATTCCACTCAGGGGTCGCCTGGGGTTGGGAGGACTCCATGCAATAAAACCCAGCTTAAGCTTACGGATCAAAAATTGGTCCTTAACTTTTACATGCTCATCTGTCTTATCCTCCCCTTGAAGGTGCCTAGTTTGCAGGTGGGTCAAATTGAAATATTCTTGGCTATGGGAGAGAGCATGGCATTTCTTGCTGACCATTAAGAAGCTGACACTTAGAGCCCAGCAATGGTGGCAGTCAGCACCGTACGGCAAATGCTGCACCATGTATTAAGGTGAGCGGAGCTTGTCAAATGCTTCATATGGAGAGATGTAAGAATCACACTCTGATTTTGTGACTGCTAAAGTTGCTTGAACACAACATGCCATCTTTTACAGACTAACTGCATAATTGTATTTTGATTATGATTACTCTCTCAAGGCTATTAAAGATTTTGCTGGTTCTAGGGGAAGGAAATGAATTAATGCTATTGAATAAAAGAACAACTGCTGTAGTTACGGTGCCTGATCAATATTGAGTAGACTCTCACTGGGTGGGAGTCTATGAGTCAGGAGCCAATAAGAAGTTTAAAAAGCAACAATTGTGGTTTGGCAATGTGATGCTAGGATTTGCTGCCAATCGTTACAATACGACATCCGGTGGTATTCTCAGCTAGAAATTATATTTTTGTGTTCCGTGGCACTTCCTCCCAAGCAATGGTGCCCAGGATTACATCATAAATTTTGTGTTTCTGTTCCCTTGTTCTGGGTTTGCTCTAAAACTACCATACCGCCGTCTGATAAGTAAGTTGTCATACTATCATCTGACATAATGCGGCAGCCTAGCTAGGCATCTTGACATGACAGTTTGCAAAGATACATAGATGAAACTGTTTGAGGGATAGAAGACAGCTATGCTCATGGCCTGGCATGCATTCTGATGGAAATGTATCTCTAAACTTTGGCATTCTTACTAGATTTCATATTTTATTTTCAATAAAAGTGGAGTTAAGCCAGCTGCTCCCTCTGCAATAGAACAGTTAAGCAACATCTTTCTTAATATTCACTGCTTTAGGGAATGGTTTTTTTTTTCCATGTCAAGAGTTGTTAATAATTAGATCATGTTTAGCTCTCTTCTGAACATTCATATTCAAAAGCAACTCCCCCTGGCACAGACTCATACATAGTGAATACATTTCCTTCAATTTCTGACATCTTTTAGTAACAAATTTGTTGTTCATTTGATAGAGCAGAAGACACTCAGTGAGGACATACTACTTCAGTCTTGAGATGTTTCTCATTGGTTTTTAACAATTCAAAATGTCTTTGAACATTGAGGTTTTTTCTTTATTTTTCTTTTAGAAAGTGTTTTATCCTGTCTCCCACCTCAGTAACCTCCTTGCCTGTCAACTTGTAGCTGGTTTTGACAAATGCAGGAATGATGTCTCAGGAATCAAGAAAAATGGAAAGTTAGTCAGCGCTTGACATGAACCGACCAACCAAGAGCAGAAATAATTTACTTTCTCTTGACATAACTGTGTCATATCCTGGAAAGCGTTTGACATCTGCTAAAGGCAGATATATTTTTAAAAACCTGTAAATTAAACTTTGAGGAAGAAATTTTAGCTTTTCCTCGATAGCTTTATTCAGTACTTTTTTGTAACCTCAACTAGAGAATAACAGTATTTCCAAATACAGTGGTACCTCGGGTTAAGAACTTAATTTGTTCTTAACCCGAAACTGTTCTTAACTTGAAGCACCATTTTAGCTAATGGGGCCTCTTGTGCAATTTCTGTTCTCATCCTGAAGCAAAGTTCTTAACCCGAGGTACTATTTCTGGGTTAGCGGAGTCTGTAACCTGAAGCGTCTGTAATCTGAAGCGTATGTAACCCAAGGTACCACTGTACTTTTTCCAGAGCTTCTAAATTGCTTTGCTCTTTAAAAATCTGGTTGCACTTAGTGGCGGAGAGCAGGTGGGGCGGGGCTGGTGCGCATCCTGGGGGCGTGGCGCGCTGCCCGCAGGGGCATGGCATGCAGCCTGCAGGGGCGTGGTGCCTAGCAAGGGGGGGCAGCCGTGATGGCACCCCACCGGGGGCCGTGCACTCCCCCAACACTCCTCTTCCTCTGCCACTGGTTGTACTCCTATATACACTTACATAGAAGTAAGCCCAGTTGACCTGGTCTTAGAGCTGAGGAGATATGTACAGCATCGCACTGCTCATCTCTTTCAGTTAGGCGTATGGAACTTGTGGTGTTGTTGGACTCCAACTTCCATCAGCCCCAACTAATAGGGCCAATAGCCTGGGGTGATAGGAGTTGTAGTACAACAACATCTAGAGAGCCACAAATTTCATACTCGTATTTTAAAGCATTGTGGCATTCTTAGCTTGATATTAAGAATGAACCAAAATCTAATCTTTTACTACTTGCGATACTTCATCCCTGTGTTTTTCCACATTTCTAGACTAAATTCATCTGAAATGGTCCACCTGAGTGCCACAGAATGATTAGTTGATCTAATGAGCCCAAATGTAGTGTCTTACAAGCCCATACTATGGGAGTGCTCATATTCTGTTAAAAAGGTCAGGCTGAAGCACATGACACCATGTACTTCAGCAGCTGATGCTCATCACTTCCCACCGCTATTGATAAAGTACACATGTACACTCTCTGAGCTGCTTTTAATTAGGGTCAGTGTGACTGATGGGTCACTGAATGCTAGTTATTAATTAAAGCAAGAGCATCTGCTGTGCTTGACAAATCAGGAAGAAAAAGGCTATAATCTCAATGCTTAAATGATGAAGCAGTCAAAGCTGTTGGATCATCAGGATTGCACCCAGATAGTTAAGTGTGGGCAAGTTTTATTTAATCGGCAAGTATTCGTGTTGTGAGAAAGTTAGCCGCTGGTGGCAAGAAACACAGCGGGAGTTTGTCAAGTGTTCGTCGAAAAGAGAATATTGGGCCCAACTTTCTGGGCGCAGTCTGCTGGGAACCAATGTGCAAATATCCCACTGAAGTGAGAGATGCACATTTTCTTTTAAGTATGTGCTAGACTTCACTAGAGCTCTGCCTACAGGCCTGTAGGGAATCCAGTCCACTGAGTTATTAATTAGGCTCTTTTACAACTTGTAATATACCATAAAGGCTTTGCTGCAGTATTGTGTTCCAGAAAAAAATCCTACTGGGAAAAGCATAATTTTGTGTGGTTAATAGAGCACTAAAACAATCAACTCTATTGAGGAGTTTCAAGGGGGGGAAAAGGTTGTCTTTATATAAATATCTCTAAATATAAAGTGCTATCATTCTTGTAATAGCTCTCTCTTTTCTCCTGCTGAGCTACAGAATGATGTTTGGTCAAAGATGGAATCAGAGAGGCCAGGGCCAAAAAGCAGGCAGAGCATCACTCTGATAGGTGTTTGCATCTAGTTCCCTGAAGCAAAGGACCTACGTTTAAGGCTTAGACCCAGTGACCAAATGTGGCCCTCAAACCTTTCTATCAGGCATGCAGATCTCTCCCCACACGACACCTGCTCCCTAGGCTCTACCCCTCACTGGCCCTGTTTCACATCCAAATGGATTTGGACAAATCTGGCTTTTATCTTTAGGTGTATTAATAAGCCTTGTGGAGATCAGAGAGAGGATCTGATCCTAATATTTTCAGATATGTCCCATCGGATATTATTGTTGTCAAATATTCCATGGCTGAGTGTTTGAAGCATTTAATCGCACATTTGGAGCCACTTATCCAGATTTTAATCTATAAGCAAATGGATTTTCTGGCTGCACTGATAATTACGTTGTTACAAAAGGATGTCTTTCCTTTTCAGAAATTAAATCCTTACTTGCATGTCATGAAACTAATTCCTATTCTGCTGTGCCTCTGAACTTCCCTTCTTAATTAAATTTGCTTGTTGTTTTTAACAATTCGTGCCTCCTCTTTATACATACCTGAGCACAATTCATCGGCCTTGTTTGCCTTGGTGCTGTAGTTGTATTTAAACATAATTAATAAAATGCAAATGTGGTTTTTTCCAGCATAAATGGATTTTTTCTTTCAAAAAAGAGAGGGGGGAATGGCATTTGCCATGAAAGCTGTGTGATGAAGGAACACACACATTCAGCTTAAAAGCAGTTTTTAAAAAGATTTTCATTTGCGCAGATGCTGAAAATCACATTATACTTTATCTAGTTTGTGGAGAAACAAGATAGGCAATCTCCTTTTTTAAAAAAGGATTATGACTAAAAATAGATTTAGTTGGAAGTGTTGAAAGATCAACTGATTATTTAAATTATGGGCCCTGACAAAGAATAATAAGAAACATTGTTAAGGAAGCACATTCCTCTGCTATTTCCTCAGCACGCTGACTCAGAAAATTCACATTTTGTTTGAAGAGTGAGCCAGCTCTGGCCTAGTCACAAAGGGCAAGAACGTAGCAGGCATACACTGGTTGCCCTCTAGTAACATGAGCAAACAGAGTGGTTCCCACCTTCTCATCAGGCATGGGACCACCAGAATGCCAGGATGGTACTGTGTTGCTGCCCTCCTGACCACAGTCCCTGGTAAGGTCAGGGCTATGTGAGGGCACCACATATCCAATCTGTTGCTCCTATACACCTTCAGCCCCCACCATGATACTATCCTGATAAGTAGCAGTGACAGCCACTCTGCTAGACAAGTCACTCCTGGTTCACACCTTTGCCTCCGTTAAGGAAGCCAGGTGGCATCTCTTTTGATCGGCCCATACATCCTCTTTTCTGTAGGTATCAACATAAGCACAGGCATTCAGGAGTATATAACTGGTATGGTTGTATAGATGATAAGATTCAAGTCGCAATCCTATGGACACTCACTTAGCGGTCTCATGAAACCCCTCTCATGCATCAGATTGCATTGCTCGTGAAAAATCTATTGAAAAAGAAACAAATGGAAAAGGGTCTAAGGATGTTAGACCACAAGTGCAGATTTTGGGTTGTTTAAAATCCTTTGTCATATTAGGTGTTTTAATATGAATGCTGTGTTTTAATTGTGGTAACCCACCATGGCAACTTAGGGTGAAGAAGAAGAGGAGTTTGGATTTGATATCCCACTTTATCACTACCTGAAGGAGTCTCAAAGCAGCTAACATTCTCTTTTCCCTTCTTCCCCCACAACAAACACTCTGTGTGGTGAGTGGGGCTGAGAGACTTCAGAGAAGTGTGACTAGCCCAAGGTCACCCAGCAGCTGCATGTGGAGGAGCGGAGACGCGAACCCGGTTCACCAGATTAGGAGTCTACCAGTCTTAACCACTACACCAAACTGTCATCATTATATTGCAGCTGACCTGGATCCAGGATGACATGGCTGAAAAAGCTATGACCCTGTGTGTGTCAGAGAAGTCTCACTGTATTGTATGCCCACTTCAGAGAATAAATCAGAGGAACTTACGTCCGAGTAAATGACACATATAGGATCAAGCTATTATTAATTAAGTCACATTATTCTGAGTTGTGTTCTGAAAGTGGAAGTGTATTCAATTTTGGAAGGGGCAGAGCTGATTTTTTAAACTTTAAATGTTAAGCATTCTATTGGAGGTGGGGGTAGATGAGGAAGAATCCAAAATAAATGCTGCCCTAAGATTAGCCCTGGATTGATTTTTATTGAGAAATAATCCTTCTGTTTGTTCCCCATATATATCGGAGCTTACTCCTAATCTTGGAGCCCAAAGCCTCTAAAATTGCTTTAGATTTATTTTTTAATTTTCTTTTGCAAATCGCTGTGGCTTTTCAATATCCGATTCAATATTACTTGAACTGTAATTTTAACTCTAAACATCTGAGCATAGATGAAATGAGCTGGGTTTTTTGTGTGTTGTTGTTTTTTTTACCTAAAAGAAAAATACAATGGCAGCATTCCCAGTTTTGTGTATTAGTCCTTTTGTCCTAATTTGAAGATTTGTTACACTCTTTGTGAATATGCTAACCGGCGCAAGCAGATGTTTGCAATGGATATGAGGAAAAAAGATATTTAACATTTCTCCTCCAGAAATATGAATTTTCCTTTGGTAATAATGAGCCAGACAGAGGTCTCAGTTGCTGAATAACTGTTGACAGCAATATGAAATAAAAGGTTTCCACATAATTCATCAGGGTTTCTAGAATATTTAGACTGTGATCTAAAAAGCATTCTGGCCTGGGGAATGACTAGAGCTTAGTGTCAGAACACAAGCTTTGCATGCAAAAACGCGGCCCAGGGTTCAATCCAGTTGAAAGAGCAGGTACCTTTGCCTGAGATCCTGGATACTGCTGTAGGTAGACCAGGGATAGGGAAACATCAGGCCCAGGAGCCAAATGTAGCCCTCCAGAACTCTCTGCCTGGTCCTTGGGACTCTGCCCAGCCACACACCCTCCCAGGCCATATCTGCTCCTGGAACTGGGTGTGGAGAGTAGATGCCTTTAGTCATGGCATTTTTCTTCCATCCTTGGTACTCACTTTGACCCCCTGTGCTCTTATGTTAAGTCATGAAACTATCCAAGGATATTTGTGATGTTTCTTTCAGACTAGTATAAAACACCAGTTACATAGGTGTCTGGATGGGTCTCCATCATGTCTATGGAAAGTTTTTCCAGGTTTCTTAGCAAAGGAGAAGACTTTGATGGTTTCTCTTTTGTTGTCCCTATTAAAGTATAGATAAGACCTTGAAGAATTCTTGTTGAGGCTGAAACACAAACAAACCTATAATGTGTTATTGTTTTGAAAGAACAGAATTAGAAAGAGGACTAACACAACGAGCATGGATCTTTTTGTTCTTTGCACATGCAAATTTCAGTATGTAGGCACTATAATTTCTTGATGATTGGTTATATGTTATCTGCAGATAGATATGACTGAATGATACAAGAGACAGTGTTCTGGAATAGCATTTTGGGCTACCATTCTCAGATTTCTTACATGGGACATTTATTTAAGATTATGGGGCTACATCAGGTTACAGTTGGCTGTGAATGTCTCCATTTGCACAGATTCTCTTTTCTTTTGCTCAGTAGCAGTATTGACTCTGGCTCACGCTTAGGGAATTTTCTGTTGAAATCACGTCTCTACCATGAAGTACATAATTCCCACCACACGGTGTAAGAGCAATATTTATTTTTATGGTTCATGCTCAATGTGCCAAGCACACGGGCATGAAAATGTTTAGTGGCTTCTTCAGAGGAAGCTGGATTGTTTATGATACCCAGAGCACCTCAACATTAAGTAAGTTAAATTGCATAATTAGTGTGAGTGCAATATTCTGTAATTTCTTCCTCTTGCTTACCTTCTCTAAGCAACGTGAGGAAAAACTGGAAGCGGAGGTATATAATTAAAATGTAATTTTCACAATTACCCAGGAAGGCTTCATTTTTGCATGCTTTTTTCAAGAGAAATGCAGAACATTTGAACATGTTTTGTAAACAGTAATAAAATGGAATCAATACAGTTTTTCCAAGAAAGGCAGATGGGAACAAACAGAGGGTGGTGGAAGGAGTGGCTTTGTAAGTTTTTGTTTGCTTTTTGCTCAGTTGGAAGAGCATGAGACTTAATAATCTCACGGTCATGGGTTGGAGCCCCACGTTGCGGGGGGGGGGGGACGGACTAGATGACCCTTGTGACCCCTTCGAACTGTGATTCTGTGATTTATCCATTCTGTCTGATGAAGAGTTCTGTGTATTTTGAAGTATGCCCACTCTACACATCAATATACTCATGTTCCCTCAATGTTTAGCTTCAAATTACCATTAGTATTAATAATAATTCCATTTACTGATTTACTCAAGGAAGTCTCAGTTGACTTAGAAATCAATGAAATACAAGACAACTTAATAAACAATTAACGGTTCTGTGTTGAAATGTTGTTTCTACCATAGAACACGATCACAAACACAGAGCAGAACAAGAAATATGAAAACTACTTATGGTTTGTGTAATCAGTGACTGAGTAATGTTGCTCATGGACATGAGGAAATGATTTTTTTTATTTTGGGGGGAGTTTTCCCAGGGTATAATTATGGCTAAAACTTCTTTATCCAGAGGTAACACCAAGGCATTTGTCAGAGCCATCCTAAACAGAGGGAACCAGTGGAATGTATGTTTGCTTAAAATAAGCTGGCATGAGTTACCCCTATTCCAAACTCTGTTCAGGAGCAGTGCTACTGCTCTCTGGGCCAGAGGAAAAACCAAGCCTTTAAAACAGAGTTTCACTTACACCATCCTTTTAGCTGTTGTGGGTTCTGTTGGGTTGTAAGATTGTGTGATTGATCTGAAAGGGGTTTAAAAAGGTAAAGGTACCCCTGCCCGTACGGGCCAGTTTTGACAGACTCTAGGGTTGTGCGCCCATCTCACTCAAGAGGCCGGGGGCCAGCGCTGTCCGGAGACACTTCCAGGTCACGTGGCCAGTGTGACATCACTGCTCTGGTGAGCCAGAACCGCACACGGAAACGCCGTTTACCTTCCCGCTAGTATGCGGTCCCTATTTATCTACTCGCACCTGGGGTGCTTTCGAACTGCTAGGTTGGCAGGCGCTGGGACCGAACAACGGGAGCGCACCCCGCCGCGGGGATTCGAACCGCCGACCTTTTGATCAGCAAGCCCTAGGCGCTAAGGCTTTTACACCCGCGTCCCTTGAAATGGGTTTAGGAAAGCTTTTAATGTTTGATGTATTACTGTATTTTAATATTTGGTTGGAAGCCACCCAGAGTGGCTGGGGAAGCCCAGCCAGATGGGCGGGGTATAAATAAATAAATAAATAAATAAATAATAATAATAATAATAATTTGGAATAGGGGTAAGCAGTGCTTTTTTTCTGGAGGGATGCAGGGGTACGCATACCCCTAAACATTTTGTGGATCGAAGTTTGGGCTCATTGAGGGGAAATATTTCAATATGAGTAGGAAAATGAGAGTACCCCTAAACATTTTTTAAGAAAAAAAGCACTTGGTGTTCCCCCACTTTTTTACTTATGGCAGCATAAATTCCACCAGTTTAGATCTGTCAGCTGAGCCCTGGATAATCCAGCATAGCCCTGGCTCAGATGGGTTACTGGACTTGCCACCATAGCTCCAGCTGAGCCCTGACTGAGCCAAGAGAGCCCAAGATATGCCTATACCAAACTCACTCATCCATGCAGATACTGTATGCTGTAAATGTCTGGAGGCACCAAGACCAGAGGCAGATTCCTTTTCACCCATACTGTTGTTCCTCTTTCTGCCTATTATCTTTATCTACAGTTTGTAGGCAAAAGTAGCATCCTAATGAAAGCGAGGTCAGGCTATAAAGCCAATCAGAAACCCATAATAAGAAGAGGCTCAATAGGCCTTGCATTAAAAAGCATGAAAATTGAAAAAAAGAATTGCTCAAAGGTTTAAGGGTACTATAGAATAAATCAGAAATGTCTTAGAATCATGCTTGGTGGCTACTTATGGCCGGATAAACTAATGGAATAAATCCTACCTGCCATTAATTAGCACCTAAGCTTTTCAGTGGCAGTCAATTTTGTAACTGGTATTTTTCTATTGATACTGGTCATTGACTGTAACAAAACAACTTGACTTGACAGTGACAGTCAGTAACAGTTAAGTTTCCCTATTCTTGAATCAGTTTTGAAAACTGCAGTTTTTTGAATCCTTGAAAAGAACTACAAGAACATAACAGGTATGGAAGCCATCTTAAAAGAATGTTAGGTGTGTTGCATGTCGAGGTCCCCAAGCCACCCTCAAATAAAACACAATTCACACAGAATTTTTGTTTAAGGTTTTTGGCATAATTTTGGCCACAACTTTATTAAAATACAAAAAAATGTGAGTGGTTGCCTAGGCATTGGTTGCGACTATCTGTCCCCGCCCGCGAAAGTCAGAAAGGGAAAAAAAGTTGGGGAGAAAATGGAGCTGGATGCCAGGCCCTCACCTCTCCCCAAATGTTCCCAGGGGCTCTTGTGTGGCCCCAGCCCCTTGACAGGGGTTCGGACAAGAGCATGGTGAGCCCCTGGATTCCTTTAATGGAATACCCTTGCAGCAGCAGCATTGGAGGGGCAGGTACCTCCAATCCATGCCCCTCCACCAACCAAAAATTAAGCAATGCCTAATCACAACCTTACAAGTTGTGACGATTTGCTACGCAGTAGGCAAAAACCAAATGCCAACAGCCAATCAGCCAAATGGACAAAATTCCTACCAGGCCCCTGCCCCCAAACCAGACGACCCCATGACAAGCATAGCAAGGTCAATGCGAGCAACCCTAAATATAGGGAGGGTGGGCAGATGATCCAGTGCGCACAGCAAAAAGAGGAAGCTCGATGCTGCGCGAAGGGAATATAAAGCTAATAGGCTGCCAATTAGGAATAGCAACATTAAAATCTCCCCAACAACATAGAGGAGCCCAATTGCAAACGTGGCCATCTAATCTTACCTGCCCAGCAACAGAGGGATGACTTGCTAGACCCCACCCCAACACATGCTTTCCATGAAGGAGAACATGCTACGTCACTGTAAACATTTTGCTTAGATCAGTGGAGGCTAATTCCCTTTGAATTAGGTGGGGCTTGACTAACAACCTTCTTTTGACCTTGTCAATACACTCCGTTATACAGGGGTCAGGAAACTTTTTCAGCAGGGGTCTGGTCCACTGTCCTTCAGACCTTGCGGGGGGGCCAGACTATATTTTGAAAAAAAAATATGAATGAATTCCTATGCCCCACAAATAACCCAGAGATGCATTTTAAAGAAAAGCACACATTCTACTCATGTAAAAACATGCTGATTCCCAGATTGTCCGCGGGCCGGATTAAGAAGGCAATTGGGTCACATCCGGCCCCCGGGCCTTAGTTTGCCTACCAATGCTCCATAGGAATGGTGGTGAACCTGTCTCACAAGTGTTACTGCAGAGATGCTTCTAAGACTGCAACCCAGAATATTCTCAGTCGTAATAAATGCTCCTGAAATTCATAGGACTTACTTCCAAGTAGATGTGCCTGGCTTTTAGAATGCTACTTAGAAAACATATTTAAAAATTCTAGGGAGAGTTTATGGTATCCCTATTGGGGATCTGCACTGCTTTAACTACACCGAAAATAGTACCACTTCTTTGATTGAGACTACATGTCCTGCTTTTGTCCTGGGTCAAGTAATTAACCATGTTTCTTTCTTAGATGCAGAAATAACCAGAGATTTCAACTGAGCAGGAAAGGAAGTTTTAGCATTGTATTTATTTCTTTGACAGATAAATAGTTATTTACTGCTCCCCATTACCACATAATCAGCATCACTTAAGGGGTATTTGTATTGAGAAGAAATATAATAGTAGCAATCTAAACAGAGGCAACCCAAGCTGCTGTCCGTAACTTCAAGCTTTCCTCTTTAAGTATAATAGTTTCTGCTCTCAAATTGGCCCTCAGAGTATTGTAATGTCTTTGCAGTTTAATTATTTACCACTTGAAAGAAGAATTTGTATTTGTAAGTCTGATAGTAAAACAAAGAACAGAATCAATAATGAGCTGGTGGAATGCTTGTCATGGACCTTGAATGGGGCGGGGGAGTCTCAAAGCACCCCTTCTTCAAAGAGGAGCAGAGAAAATATGCATTTTAATTAATGTCTGCAAATAGCAGGTGGCTAGAATATAGGCACTGATAGTCACCCTACAAAAGCCTACCTTCTCCCCAGGACTCAGCTATGCAGCTGCAAATAAAACGTTTTGAATGTGTTGTAAGGTGCAATATACAATGGTGGCACTAGATGGTGTCAGTGAGCTATAGCAAATTCAATGCATTTTTCAAACGATCTTTTAAAAAAGCATTTTCACAACGTTTTTAACATGTGTGTAGATTCTACCCCAGTTGTCTTTATTCATTTACTCACTTGACATCTAAACTTCATTTTTGGAGCAATCAGAATGCCCCAAAAAACTGGTGTAAATTAAGCTGGCGTAAAGTCATACCACATGCAGACCCCCATTCACCAGTGGGGCTGCTGTTGCTCTACTGCTGCCTGGCATAGAAAAAACAAACCACTTAGTGCTTAGGCTCCGGCCTAAGTTCCCCCCACTCTGGTCCTGCTCTGGAACACCTTTTTGGGGGGACTTGTGCCAACCTCAGCTCAGTCAGCTTTGGATGAGGTGGGAAAAGCAAGTTGCCCCAATGTATCTTTGGCTGAGCCAGAGTTGGGGGATGAACAACCACTGAGCTTGGCTGAGCCAGGAATCAGCTGACTGAGCTGGAGTTCCAGTGCAATCTAAGCTGCTCTTCCCATAATATCTTGCCCTAGGACACCCCCTCCATCAGTTGTGGTCTCAGGGTGGTTTACAACACAGATGTCAAAATGTTAACAACACTAACATTCAATCCAACATTTTCAATCAATTTAGAACAAAGTCACATGAACAGGTTGACAGAAAACATGCGTCGATATACTTCTCACCTTACTTATGACAACTTTTCCAGTGTGCTTAGTGAAAATACAGAGCATCAACTGGAGCCTATAGTAGATTTCAGTATGTGAAGACCCCAGGCGGAAACTAGCGCCCTTGAAGAAACATGTGCTGGTCCTTTTCCTCCTTTCCAAAATAGACTTCCCTTAAGCTAGTTGCAGAACAGTGACTTCAGGTTGCTCTGATTTATGAATTGTTTTATGGATGCTGCTATCAGGCATTAATTATGCTAATTTTTCATCCTTGTCAGGAACTGTATGGAATTATTTAGGTTTCCTGTGTGTAGACGTGCATACACACACACACACACAGGAAAGAAGAAGGATAAACTGGTTCTCCATGGACATTATTCTGGTTTTAGCCCATAAGTGGGAAATATATAGAGAACCCTAGTTGGGGTGGGGTGGGGTGGGGTGGAGTGGAGGGTGTCTCTGAAAAAGACTTGTGACCAACCCATTTAAGCGTTCCTTGTTTATATCCACACCTTCACAGTAATACTTTACAAAAGCACTCTTGTGGAAGCAGATGCTACTGGCAACCTGCCCTAACTCAGAGAGCTGGACTTACTAAAAGTCAAAGTGCATATACTATTAGAGATCAGCAACTAGATTTTCCCACATCTTTTTGTTTATTTAATAGCAGACATTTTGGCACCTGAGTTGAACCACAAAATGGCTCCCTCCTGGCCAGGGAAGAAGGGGTGAGGGAAGATGTACATTGGGAACAAGGGGGGAATCAAAAGTAGCCTTACTTGATGGTTGAAGAGGGAATCCAAGGACTGTCAGGGCTGGTGGTGGGAAAGGGGCCTGAATCATGCTGGCTGGGTGCAGAGCGCAGGAGGTCTGAGAGGGCAGCCCCTGCCATTTCCTTCGTAGGGGTAGGAAGAGGCCAGTAGTGCCTCCTATTTGTCAAGAGGGTGCTGTAGAGGTGGCATGCAGGGTGGGGGCAGCTGCCGATCCTGCTCCCAAGGAGTGCGCAGCTGCAGCAGTGGCTGATACATTCCTTGGAGATTGTTGCCCCTGTAAATCCTGCCACCTGAGGCACTTCCTTCACTTTGCCTCACAGAGTGGCCCTAAAGTTTCTTTGCTGGTCTGGAGTGAGACTGTCCTAATCTCTTCCCTCCACAGTCTGAACCCTAGAATAGGAGCATGCCCTGGAGCCAGCTTTGCCAGCCTCCACATCACTTCTGGTCACTCTTTGTTGCAACAATTATGTTGCAGAGATTCCATGGATCTGAGTACAGTAATTAGAGAGGCGACTTTCTTCAGTCAATAGAGAACACATTTTTTTTCCTGGTGATGCTAAAGCAACTCCTCAATCATGGTGGATGCCATTTCAATTGAAAATAACTATGGATTCCAAGACAAATGAGGCTCCTTTGGAAAGGTATATTATGTGTGACAAATGCAAGAGAAGTACCACAAGCAAAGCACAAATCCATATTTGATGCTTAACATGGTGACAAAAAGCTTTTGACAGAAAGGAGAATCACAGACACTCAGGTCTTAAAAAGATATATGCATCATTTTTAGGAACTACATAGGAAGCTGCCTTGTACCCAGTCAAATTATTAGTCCATCTAGCTCAGTACACTGAGAGGAAGTGGCTCTCTAGGGTTTCGGACAGGGAAGATTCCCACCGTACCTGGAAATGCTGCAAATTTAATCTTGGACATTCTACATGGAAAGCAGTTTCTCAGTCACTGAGCTGACCTTTGCCCTAAATGACATATTTGCAATGGAAAACTTTTGAGAGATTTCCCTGCACTGTGCACAATCATATTCAGCAGAGATAGGCAAGTCACATGTGTTGAGAATTGGCTTGACATGATTTCATGAGGCTTGTGATGTCATGCTAAGCTATAATCTGGTGTGTCTATGGAACCAACACCAAAGGGTCTTGTAAATTGGACCGAGACTGAATCATATGACACAACATTTGAACTGTGTAAATGGCGAACTGAACTTAATATTTTGCTGTTGGCATAGGAAGCTTACATAACTTCCCAGAAACCAAATATTTCCTTAGTTCCATGTAAATGTAAAGTGCTAACATGTTGAATGTTTCACTATTAAGTTAAAAGTGGGGGCATGTGAATCTCAGAAGGCCAATTAAACTGACTGAGTAGTTGCTCAATTAATCCAGAGAATGAACAGGACTTGTAAATGGCAGATAATGAGATATATCTGCTCAGGGAAAATGAGGTTCCCTCCAGGGAGGTCACATGGAAGAGTTTTGCTGATCTTTGGGAGGTGAATATGCTAACCAGATACAGGTCTTTCAAAGAGTATTACTGTATGGATGATTGATCTGGTGACATTAAATACTGAGCACAGGTGGAAGACTAAGGTGGAAGTTGTGTAGAAAGTGCCTTCCCAGGGCTCTAGGAAGTGAGACAGAGAAATCCTTTAATGAAACCAAGTCAATGAAGTTCACATAAATTTCTGACCTGGCCCGAACTTCTTGGTGTGCATCCCAGCCATGGGAAGCATAAAGGATTAGCTCTTTGATAACTCAGCATCCTAAACATTTCTCCTAAAAGGTGCAGCTCTCTGCACCATCCTGGACTGTACAAAAATGAACACACTTACTAGGAACGAGAAGTTTCCCCTTCCATTTCCATGTTCTCTTGCCTTGGATGTGTTCTTTCCCTGTCCAATTCAAGTGGGATACTTTTCACGATTCTACAAAAATTGCCAAGTACAGTTTCAGGACCTTCTGCTTGCTTTTTGAAAGGCCAATATGAGTTATGGTCCACTGTAAATAACTGGTTCTGTATTGCTATCATTCATCTTCTCCTTCTTCATCATCAATAAGCAGTTGGGACTTGAAATGGAAGAAAAGACTATACAGTCCTGAAATAATTTTAAATTCACGTAGGAAACATCAGGCTATTTTACTGAGGGGGGGGGGGCAACCATTTTATTCTGTCAAAAATAAACTCCTAAACGGGTCTATGTTTAGTTAGTCTGAACTTCATTACATATGTTGTGGAAATTACCTTACACTTCACACAGAGTTCTAACATGACAAATTTTGCAAGCAAGGAGAGAAGCATTCAAATAAACAAACAAGCTTTGCAAGTTTACTTTTTGCTCCCTTGCAAATGACATAGACGCACCCTCAGCTGCTCCCAGATGCCATTTGCAAGCTTGACACTAGGACTGAAATTATTGGGAGTTGCCAGGGTTGAAAAGGAACTAATATTTAATTCTTAAAGATTGATGGATTCTGAAGTGGCTGATATATTCTTGAAAATGTTTATCGGAGTGATGGGGAGGTTTATCATCTTGGGTACCACAGCTAACTGAAGGTTGTGGATGAGAACTTGCAAAGAGTGGATGAGTCGATTTCCATTCACTTACAGCTTGTCTCATTTGAGTAAAGGTAGGAAGAAGCTGTTCAGGGACACAGAGAAAGTTTGCTAGGCATTGACAAATGTGTTCATTTTTAAATTCCTAGTGATCCCAGTTCTATTAAGCTGCATCTAACCATGTATCTTATCTGTGTTATGTCCATTTTTATTGATTTATTTCCTTTGGAAAGCTCAACTTGGTCTGCAGGAAGCATAAATATAAGTTAAGCAGAATTGTCTTTGACTCCTTTGACCTTGTATAAGTTTGACTTTAAATTGGCATCAGAGAACTACTAGAGATTCTTTTAAAAAAATTTACATAGTTCCTCCATAGCTTGGATTAATAGTTTAGTTAATCCATAGCTTGGATTAATAGCTTCCATTGATGAATCACTATTCTTATCAACCTAAGCAGTAACTCTAAGGGTAACTACCCCCTTGACTTCCTCCATGTTTTGTTATTACCATTGTGTTAATTGTGTACAATCCTAACCATGTTTACACTGGAATTCAACGGGCTTGCTCCCAGCTAAGTAGGATTAGCATCGGAGACATGAAGGTTATCCTGTAAAAATGAAGGGAGAGCCATTCTAGAAACTACTATGAGCTAAAAGGTTACAACTAGTTGTCCAGATTCAACAGGCAGAATCCCTGTACATTATTAGCATGAGCTATAAAAAAGAAAAGGCCAAGTCTCTATAATTCAGCACAGTGGAGGGAAATGGAGACAAAGTAAAGAGGGGAAGAATGTATTTTCATTTTGGAAACATATAAGGCTTGTTCACATGCTACATTGAACACAAATACAAGCTGTCTCTACATATGTACAAGTGTTTGTGTGAGAGTGTATACTTGTTGATTTGTATTGTGATTTATACACTATTGCATACACAGCCTTTATAATATATTTTTTAAAAATGTTAAAATAGTAGCTGATGGTTGTCATTTTAGACTCTCCAAGAAAGGCAATCAAATGAAAGTGCCTTTATATAAGGTTACATTAGTCAATGGAGAGTGAAAACCCTGTTCAATTGTCTTATCAAAGTCAATAAAAGGATACCATGTTGAATAGAAGGTGTGAGTCTTTCCCCACCCCGATCAATATTCCTTTTGTGAAGTGGTTTAAGTACTGAATGCTTGTGAGTCACTTCAACTCATTTCTATAGGTAAAGGAACTAATAAATATTCTTACTGATGTTACATTCTATAACTATACTGTACAAGTGTTCAGCTCTACTAATTGTGTACACAGCTACACAGCTTGTATACTCAATGAATGTAACGTGCAAACATCATTATACTTTGGCTTAGTTAAGGTAGGTTATGGGAACTATGGGGTTGTACTGAAGTCTATACAAAAATGTGATTTTTTTGAGAAGGGATCTGAAGGAAAGAAGAAAAGTGACATCATGATGGTGTTTTGGGAAACAGTTCCAGAGATACGGGATATACTCAAGGAAATATTTCCAAAATCAAGATCTGAAAAAACTTTTGTTGCTTGAATCAAATAAACAGGATACAAAAAGTAAAAAAAAAAAAGTTGCAATTAACCTAAAGATAAATGTGCCATTTAGAAAAAATAAATATTTTTACATGGTATCTCTACATCTTCAAAGCAATTACAATTACAAGCAGAAAGGGGGGAATATTTGAGAGTGGCAAAAACAGTTATTGGGAACTAAAAGGGTGCATCCTTGGTGTGTGTTTGATACAGAGAAAAGAAAACATTGCTTGATAGGAAGGTTTATTTACCTCATTGAGTCAGTATCTGTTTTATAGGGGGTTTAGACCATTAAGCTTTCAAGTACCTCACGGCAATGCCTGGAGACATCTTTGGAGGCTGCCACTTCAGTAATCAGAGATGCAGGGGATGTTTTTGTAAGTAATGAGAGAACCCCTGTAGTATTTCTTCTCACTTAAAATCCCCATCAAAGATACTATTTAAACAATATCCGTCTGCTGTGCAGTTTAGTATTCAGTTCAACAAAATCTCTGTAGTATAATAAATGGCTGACACTGTTTCTTCCCCCGAGACCTGTGCGTTCCATCTTGGCAGGTGGAATGAGTAAAAAGAGATGTCAGGGAGCTTAGCAACAATTTTGGTTAGCATGCAGCACATCTGAGTGATCTGGTTGACAACTACGGGCATTAAAAAGGTGGGGGAAGGAAATTCGGCCCCACATCCCTTGGTCTTGTGTGCTATATATTGACAGATCTTTCTATGGAACTCAGCCTTAAATGGAGGATGGGTTACGTTGAGGTTGATTTCATATTCATGCACAGGAGGTGCTGAAATATAGGTATGGCAGTCCTTTCCAAGCATTTAATTGCCATATATGTAAGGGCATCTATGACAGCAAGCGGAAACCTATTCTGCGAAGTCTTGTTTTTATCTTTATAGAAGAAAAAGATGCAAGCACCCACATGCATACATACATACCACAAAGTGAGAGGTTTTTATATAGCTTTAGTGGTTAAAAAGTCTTGGAGGAATTCAACATTGCGCTATTACAGTGGTACCCTCTGTGCAAGCATTTCAGCTCACTAGATGGATCAATCACTCTATCCTCCCTCTACACACTGTTCTGGGGGTTCTCCTGACCCCCATGAGCTTTTTTCAGAGGACATGTGGAGGAAGGCAGAAGGGGGAAACCCCTGCTACGTAAGAAGAAGTCCTTGTGCATGGTTTTCTACTGATAGAGCCAATTCAGTGAATCCTGCACTAGTGGTCTTCAAAAAGCATGGCCATTCCACATCAGAAAAATGCACCCCAGATGTGCTCTAGTCCTCATATATTTTTATTGGTACCAATCCAGGCCTAGAACTTCATAATGGGTAGGTTTTTGTGTAGCATGTATAATTGTGTCCTGTGGCATAGTAGGAAGACGAATACATAGCCTCCTTACTCTTAATAAAACTCCCATCGATTGCTGTGAACTATGTAACTCAACCACCTAAGCAAGCAGTGTTTATCTTGGGGATCTTCTATGAGTCATTTCTCTCAACAGTTTCCAAGAAACATTCTATGTAGTCATTCTTCTGAATTATAATCTAAAAACTCAGCGTCAGTCAAAGGTGTTTTTTTTTAATGATATTTATTAAAAGTTTTATAATTACAGAAGAAAAAGAGAAAAAACAAAAAACACAGTATATATATAAAAAATAAAAAAAAAATAAGAAATACTTCAAAAAAGCAAAAAAGAAGACAATACCTCCACCCAACTAGAGAAAAAACAAAAACATTTAAAAACACATCCATTTTTCACATCTCTATCCTTCAATGACTTATTTCCTCGACCTCCTCCCACCTCCCTTTTTTGTATTCCAGTTAATAATTAAGTCAGCAAATCCTTTCCATCTTTCACTGCTTACTATCGTTTAATTATCTTAATCTATTTTAACCTTATCTTCCCATCAAAATCTTAATATTTATCTATACTTCAATCTAAAGAAACCCTTAAATCTTAAGTCCTTAAATCCTAAAAACTTAAAATCCTTATCATATTTCTACTAAAGTCATATAAGTTCATTCCACCATCTCCCAACATTCCTTAATTATACTATATTACACTAAATAATATTTTAAAAAATTCCAATCTTCTTCCACCGTCTCTTCTCCCTGGTCTCAGATTTTGTCAGTCTTTTCTATCAGTTCCGTATAGTTCATCAACCTGGTGCTCTTCTATCCGAGGCTCTTAACTCTTCTCCCTGTCCTGTCTGCAAGTTTCTTTTAGTGCCAAAAATTAAGTCCCAAAGGGCTTCCTTCTTAGCAGCTCCTTGATCCCATCTCAGCAAATTTACCCATACTCCATATTCAAAGTTGTAATCCAAAAGATGTTCCAGGGCATACTCCACAGGCCCTTTGAGACTGAAGAGCTCCACTTTTCCAGTCTCTCCCTCTGTGCCTCCCTCCATCGGAAAATCTGCCCATCTTCCCTTCTTCAGTCCAAGCGGGAAACCATCTCTCCGATTCTGACTCTCCAACTCCATTACCTCAGAATTCAACTTATGTCCATCAATTTGTTTCTGTGGGGCCAGGGCCTCCACTTGAATTTCTTGGGGTGCAGAAACAGTTTGTTCCATCTTCTTCTCCAGAACTTGCTGTTTCAAAATTGGTTCCTGGGTCACATCCCGAGTGGTTCCTGTAAAAATGTCTACTTTTTGTTCCAAATCAGATACACTTTGTCCCAAAGTGTCCATTTTCTTTACTGTCAAGTCCGCCTTTTCATGTAATTGTTCCAACAGAGCATTTATTTTATCAAATGCATTCACTAGAGCTTCTTGTTTTTCCATTCTTATCCAGAGACTTCCCAAGGCCACTTATTTCACAGCCCTTGGTTCTTAGCGGAAAATTCCACTTCGCAGTTACAAATTACAACAGTTTTAGAAGCTCCCTCTATAGGCAGCAGTTTCTATTTGTATCTATCCTTGTTATTCCAAATCAAAATCCAGTATCAAAGTTACTGTTCAGCTTTTCTCCTTTTTAAGTGCCACAAGAACAATGAAAAGAATATATATCTCTTATTCAACTGTCCATCAGGATGTATTCCATTCCCAGTTATTAATTTTCTCAGATCATAGAACTTTTTGACAGCCTGATCCCAGGCTCGAAACAGTGGTAAATTATCTCGTCTCCCTCACTCTCCTGCAGGTTTAAACCGTCCACAAAAAATTCCCCCCTCTTCTCCTGCTTCCAAGGGGGTATTCGATATCTTAAATAGTGAAAATTTAATACTTTACAGAGTACTTTTCCCAGGCTTTAGCTTGCGACGTCTTTGCTTTGATCTGTTTACAAAACGGAAGGCGGACTTCCTGTTTAGACCTTCACGTTCAAATGCCAAATTTAGATGTTTAATGTCCACAGGAAAAGTCGGCGCTTTCTGGCAACAGCAATGCGGCTTCACTCCTTGAAAGAAGCGGTTGATTCGATGTACTGCGCTGCTCACCCCGAAACCGGGTCTCCCCGTGAGTAGGGGAGGTGCAAAAGGTACCTGCCGAATCCCAAGTCCACGAGCTTCTTCCGCTCGTGGTTTCTAGCGGGTCTCCGCCTCGCCGTGGCGGTCAGACCCTGATTTCCAAGGAGCGGATTCCTCCGAAACGGAGGAAATCCGCCATTACCAGAAGCGCCAACCCGGAAGTCGTCAAAGGTGTTTTTGGTTTGGTGGTGGTTGAATTTCCATCTGCTGCCCACCATGGTTTGTTCCAAAAACTACAATTCCAGGTTGTGACAATGTTATCAATAGGTGTCTGTCCTTGTTTTTGCTTTTCATTTAATGGATACAACTGATTCGGTTTGCTGCTCTTGTCTTTTCTTATTCTTCTTCTAATCATTCCATTTGCCTAAACTGACTATTTCTTCCCACATTTTGTCCTCTTATCGTTCGCCTTCCATTGTGCTCTCATTTGAGTGCTGGTGCCAGCACATTTCTGATTTTAAACAACCCATTGTTTCTCCTCTTGTCAGAAAAAGCTTTCACTTACCTTACCTTCTTTGTCTACCTGCCTCCCAATTTCCTTCCAACCTTTCCGAGCTCTTTAAATGTGAAGTCTTTTATAAATCACTTTTTGACCCTCCTCAGTATGATTTTTGTTCTTTCCATTCATCTTACACGGCTGTGTGTCATTTCTGATTCTGCGCTAGTGACAGGGCTGCCCCATATAGGCAGTAGTCTGAAATGAGCCAGGAGCTTGGAGTTGCCCCAGGAGATCAGCATTTGAGGGACAAAGCCAGAAGTCAGGCCTAGAGAGCAAATCAAGGCTGAAGGACAAACCTTGTCAAGAGAACTGCACCAGACTGCCTGGCCTAAAGGAGGCTGATTTGGTCACAATTGCTGAGGACAATGCAGGTGGGAAATAGCATAACTACTATGATGAGCGCCCTGAGGCATCAAACTGAATAGAGGGAGGGGTGTCCTCAGACCCATCTCTTGGAGTAACTAGAAGAGGACAATAATATTTTTGGTGCTTGGCTGACTCACATGCCCAGATATTGCTGACTTTGGCAGTGATGATTTGCCTTCTTCAACACAAGGGAAGAAGGCAAGGGTGAAACATGGACAGCATTAATTGCTCATTTGCTAACTATTATTCCTTAACAGGGTAGGTCTCAGGGTTCCATTAGCTAGGAAATGTGGTTGTTTCAGAACTCATTAAATAACTAATAAAATGGTGCCTCAATGTTATCCCAAATCATGTGCCTTATCTCATTATTCACCACAAAAAGCTGCAGGTCAGATTTGTCAAAATACCCCCTTCCCTTCAAGTTTATCTTCAACAAGAATACCATTTGGAAGGACAAGGCAGGTTTTAGGGTAGCACGGCCAGTGCAGTCGCAGGGGGGCACTGCTGCAGGGGGCACTGCAACAATGCTGTAGAATGGAGTGTGAGAGGCGGAGGGGGGGGCAGGCACCAATTTTTAGCATCACACAGGATGCTGCTGAAATTTGAGAACCCGAGGTCTGCCACTGCATGATCACCTCTCTCTAAAAGGAAAGGTGTTTACAATGTGGGTACGGTTGCAGAATTCCACTCACCTGATCACCAGTGACGACTCGGTCCTCTTCAGTGGTGAGCTCCTCTTCTTCGTCCTGCACATTTTACAATGCCGGTGGGGGGTCCAGTGCAAATACCGTATTTTTCGCCCTATAGGACGCACATTTTCCCCTCCAAAAATGAAGGGGAAATGTGTGTGCAGCCTATGGGGCAAATGCAGGCTTTCGCTGAAGCCTGGAGAGTGAGGGGGGTCAGTGTGCACCGACCCTTCTCGCTCTCCAGGCTTCAGGAAGCTATCTGCTAGCCATGGGAGAGCTGCGCGAAATCATGCAGCTCTCCCATGGCTAGCGGAGAGCTTGCCGGCACCCAGAAGCTTGGGGCACGCTGAGCTCAGCACGCCCCAGGCTTCAGGCTTTGCGCAGCTCTACGCTAGCCGTGGGAGAGCTGTGCGACTTTGCGCAGCTCTCCCATGGCTTGCGGATCGCAGGCTGTTCTGGGGGCTGGGGTTAGGGGAAGCTTGGGCTTCCCCCGCCTCAGCCCCGCACCTGGGGGGTAAATAATTTTTTTCCTTTATTTCCCCCCCCCAAAAAAAAACTAGGTGCGTCCTATGGGCCGGTGCGTCCTATGGGGCGAAAAATACGGTATATCAGGAGAATGGCATAAGCCTCCTTCTTTGTTTTGGTAAACAGTCATCCTTTCTTATTTCCAACCAAGACCAGGCATTTGACCATGAGCACATCATGTTTCTCTGCTACTACTGAGATCTGCAAAGGTTTCTGTGATTACTTGTTTGATTACTCACTGCATTTGAAAAGGCAGCTGCACAGAAGAGCTGCTTTTATATCTAGGGAATAATACATGTGATTCACCACACCTGCAAGCATTACACATTTAGACATTTATTGCCCAAACCAGGTAATTATAAGGTTTGACATCTGTAATATGTATGGTCTGTGGCTAAACCACAGACTAACTCTAAAGCAAAATATCATTTTGTTTGTACTGTTAGAGGCAGAGTTGGTTTTTAAATTCATTACTCTGTTTTCTGAGAATGAAAGTACTTTCATTATTTACCCCCCTTTCCCCACAGCTATGTGATCATGGAATGAGTGAGTCGGAAAATGGTATCAATGAAAGGGAAAGTAAATATTGAGGATTTGCTTAACTGCTTAACAGGCTAGTGGCATTTGCCCTCAGATCACAATCTTTTTCACATTGTTGTTTTTCCTGGCTTAAAAAAGAATGAAAGCTGATGGCTGTAAACTTTTGGGGCAATACAGTATATTAGTATAGATTCAGAGCATAATTACATTAAACACACTGGCTCCAGTTCTACAGTTACATCTACATTCACGATTTCCCTTTGGCAAGCACTCTTATTAATATATTTCGCTTAACCTCTGCCAAATATACTTTAAGTTGTTTATAGACAGCTGATTTCATGTTAGTGAGCATTTTATCAGACTGAGTAGCTTGGAACTAGATGCCATTCCTCCTATTTAGGTTGACTTGATGTTGCCATTTAAACTCTTTGTCACATTTAGAAATAATCATCTGGATTATTTAATTAATTAGAGCCACTTTCCATATTACATTGATTCCTCCCCCATATTGTAATATAATTATTCAGTAAAGAATAACTTTTAAAAAAAAATAAAAGGCCCATTCACACTGTGAATTGTGTTTTCTAAAGCACTGTCTAACAATGCTTTCCAAAAGAAGATTTTCTAGGATTCTTTAATACAGATTATGACAATAAAATCAGTCTCAAACTCATTGCAGCTTATTCTATATTTGTTTCTGTGCTAGAGTCTATGCACTAGCTTAGTACAGTACTTGCAATTTAGACAGAGTCAGTTGGTTTTTGTTTTCTTTTTTAATTCCTGAATATCTACATTGCTTCTATACCCCTGGGATGAAGACCCAGGACAGCAATTGAGATGAAATTTGAGCTGCAACTTTATTCAACCAGATAGCCAAAAAAAGAGGGGGGGGCAGATTCAGGGGCTGGGTTGAATTAGGGTCACTTTATTTAAAATTCAGACTCATAAAACCCCTGCAGAGAGAAACATTATTGGTGTGGCAGCAAACCTTAACTTGAACCAAACTGCAGCCTTTAGGGCGACCAAACCCTTGGCTGTAGGAACTGGAGGCACAGCTGTCCAACTTGCATCCCATTCCCAAGCCACACCATGAATATGAGTAGGAAGGCCGATGTTGTTCTACTTCCCCATAGCTTCAGGCTGATGAAGCAGTTTGGCTTCAAATCTCACCTAGAGTCTCAGATCACTCTGAAAGTTGTCTAAAGGCGCTCACAAGGGTGAAGCACAGCTACTCCCCTTCCTGCACCTAAACCACCAAACTTGACAACTTAAAGACCAGATTAATGTAATTAACAGCAAAGTAGATCATTTACTAGGGACGTGGGTGGCACTGTGGGTTAAACCACAGAGCCTAGGACTTGCCAATCAGAAGGTCGGCGGTGCGAATATCTGTGACGTGGTGAGCTCCCATTGCTCAGCCCCTGCTCCTGCCAACCTAGCAGTTCAAAAGCACATCAAAGTGTAAATAGATAAATAGGTACCGCTCCGGTGGGAAGGTAAACGGCGTTTCTGTGCGCTGCTCTGGTTTGCCAGAAGCAGCTTAGTCATGCTGGCCACATGACCTGGAAGCTGTACGCCGGCTCCCTCGGCCAATAAAGCGAGATGAGCGCCGCAACACCAGAGTTGGCCATGACTGGACCTAATGGTCAGGGGTCCCTTTACCTTTACCTTTAGATCATTTTTGTTGTTGTTTAGTTGTTTAATCATGTCCGACTCTTCGTGACCCCATGGACCAGAGCACGCCAGGCACTCCTGTCTTCCACTGCCTCCCGCAGTTTGGTCAAACTCATGCTGGTAGCTTCAAGAACACTATCCAACCATCTTGTCCTCTGTCGTCCCCTTCTCCTTGTGCCCTCTTTCCCAGAATCAGGGTATTTTCCAGGGAGTCTTCTCTTCTCATGAGGTGGCCAAAGTATTGGAGCCTCAGCTTCACGATCTGTCCTTCCAGTGAGCACTCAGGGCTGATTTCCTTAAGAATGGATAGGTTTAGATCATTTACCACCCAGCTATTGTGAAAAAACCACCAACAAGGTGGATGAGTCAAAAATTCCTAAAATGAAGCAAGCAGTTCTGACCTACATATATTCAGGAAAATAATACTTAAGTCAAATAAAACCAGTGGTAGATTGATGCACCAACTTTATAAATCAGAAAAATCCCTTTCTGGAGCTAATTTAGGATGGGATTAGCCCCATTGTAGAACAAGTCTATACTGCCTTAAATCACATGGGTGAGCAGGGTGTGACTTGGAAGCAGGAATCTCAGCCTCTGAGAGGCGTGGCCACCTTAAACTGTCACAGACACCCTGCCTCTGCCAGAGCCTGACTGAGCATCCTCTTCATGCCCCATCCCTTCTATGGCAGGTTGGGGAGCAGCATTCTCCCAAAACACGATGCACCAAAAAGATGTGAAATGAAAATGATCTAAAAATATTTTTGCACGATATCTTTTCTTTCCAAAGTAATACAGAAATCAGCACTAATTACTTTATTTAGAAGCTGGTGATTCCACAACAATGTTTCTACATTTAAGGCCACTTATATGACAAGGAAATCAATATGAGTCTGGTCAAATCCATTAATCTTCACCTCTTTTAAAACTTACAGCTTCTGAAAAACCTCATAAAATTTTCAGCGATAAATGTATCAAAAAATGTAAGCAGACTGATCAGTTATTGATGCTTCTATTAGCAGTTCAGCAATAGCATGTCTAGGGGAGATGTGTTATTTTACAGGCAGGATTTAAAAACAGATTAAAATGTATCCCCTGGAGAAGTGGAGTAATATTTCAGAAGCAGTTATAAAATATTCAGGCCTCTGGTGGCTAGAGTCTAGTCCTACAACTCCGTATTACCTACTACTCACTTGTTGCAGCATTTTAGTAATTTAATTTTTGTCTGTGAGAGAAATGTGTGTGTGTGTGTGTGTCTGTATATTTTCCACCGAGTCAGGAATCAGCTGGCTGAGGTGGAGATTCACCACACCCTAAGCTGCTCATCCTGGTGGATCTTGCCATAGGATTGCCCCCTTAGTCAATTAGCCAGTTTAGACTAATTAATTAAAATATTTTTATACTTTGTAAATATATCTGTGGTTCATTGGGAAGCATATACGTTTCCCATTATTTATGATGTAAGTACAAAAAATGGTAGGTGGAAGAAATCATCTTGGAAAAGAAATCCTGCCTTGTGTGAAATGTGCAATATAAATCTAACACAAACCTTTCTTCAACTGGGTGACAGCCCTAACAATTACTGTAGAAATCAAAGGGGGAGGCATTCCATATAAATACTGATTTGTGATGAAGCAAAAATGCTGCTGCCTTTCATTTCACTTCAAATAAACTTCCAGCTTCATTGACTGAGCAGCCCTCAGAAACTGTTAGGCAGGTTTAAGAGGGTTACATTGATTCCTGCACACTTGCGTTGCTTCAAATATACTTGATATTTCCAGGAAATCCTTGCTGTTGCCATATAGTATTGTGTGTAATTACATAATAAACTAACCACCAGTCATGGGACTCCTAGAAGAATTTGCTACAACTAGGGTTATTGCTATGAACCTGAAAGAAGAAACAATAAATTGAAGAGTGGTTTAGAATGGTGTGCCTCCCGTTTTAAATGTAGTGCATCGATTGTGCTGAAGTGTTATACATCAGGTATCTAGGAGAAATTTATAGGCAAGTGGTGACTCATCCAATGAACCTAGCTTGATTATCATGGTAAATGATAAAAAGTTCCAAAGTGTTTAATCTTGTATGGTTATATAAAAATACATGTTTAGCAAATTTCCTAGTGCAGTGGTACCTTGGGTTAAGAACTTAATTCGTTCTGGAGGTCCGTTCTTAACCTGAAACTGTTCTTAACCTGAAGTACCACTTTAGCTAATGGGGCCTCCCACTGCCACCACGCCACTGCCACACGATTTCTGTTCTCATCCTGAAGCAAAGTTCTTAACCTGGGGTACTATTTCTGGGTTAGCGGAGCCTGTAACCTGAAGCATCTGTAACCCGAGGTACCACTGTATACACAGCAGAAGAATCTCATATAGACCAAGTAACTGAAGAAGTGGCATCTGAACCATTCTAATATTGAATGAAAAACTATTTTCCATGAGCACTTTGAAGTTTCATGTGCCGCAAGCAGCCACTATATTTCTTGTTCATGTCAGAAAGATCCACATAGAAATGGGATGCATTCAGACAATCAAATAATATGGTGGTTTATTACTAGATAAGTGACATGTATAGACTTTCCTTTTCAATGAAACTGTTGCACATCTGGCTAGTAATGAATCTAACAGACTAGCCTGATGCAAGAATTCATGACCCAATGGCTTCAGTCCACAGAGATCTTTCAAGAATACAGTGGTACCTTGGTTTAAGAACAGCCCTGTTTACAAACTTTTCGGTTTACAACCTCCACAACACTGGAAGTAGTGTCCCAGTTTACCTTGGTCTAAGAACAGAAGCTGAATGCTGGAAGGGCACCAGCGGCAGGAGGCCTCATTAGGGAAAGCACGCCTCGGTTTAAGAACGGTTTTGGTTTAATAACAGACTTCTGGAAGTTTGTAAACTGAGGTACCACTGTATGTTGAATCTTCTTGACATCATAGCCATCTCTAATTCTTTTGAAATTTATTACCAGCATTTAAATAAAACATTGCTTTGCTCCCAAAGGTTTTAGTTCTTCTCTAGTGGAGTCCACCAACAGCCCCATCTTATCCGTGCCGTGATTTAGCACAGAATCTAAACATTAAAATAAACACCTTAACATTTATTCTATATTGACTTCATTTCATATTGATATTTAATTCCAAAATCTCTGCTTTGTTTAAGCATACTTCACTGATTCTCATGCAGGCAACCAATGTCTATCCACAACAAGTATGGGAACCCATAGCCCTCTAGATGTGGCTGAACAACAACCCCAGTCATTGGCCATGCTTGCAGGGGTTGATGGGAGTTGTAGCAACATCTACAGCTATATCAGGAGGGCCAAAGGTTCCCCATGCCTGACCTACAACAATCCAGGCAGAAATTTGCTCTGAATTTTGGGCAACGTAAATAAAACAAAACTTCGAAACTAGCTATAATCATCCTTCACTCCCTGAAATCTGTGCTGTAAGCCTCCATTAACATGAATTACTCAAAGCACAGCAACCTACATTTTTAGTGTGATGTATCTGTCACTGGTCTTTCCTTTATCTGTTTGCTGTCTCAGGTTACTCCTGTAAATCACTGCAAGGTGTTTTAAAAGGAGCAGAGGAATCTAATGTTGTGTATAAATAAGGCAGAACTGTAATTTTTGAACTGTTGTCTTTAAATCTGTTCAGTGTGCTGAAAATAAAAATGATTTGTATTGTAAATGTACGGCAAGAAAAGCTAAAAAAGAACTGCACAGGGAGTAAAAAAACCATTTGTTTTCAAGCAGTGATGGGAAACCTCTGGCCCTCCAGATGTTGTGGAACTAGAACTCCCGTAATCCCTGAAAATTGGCCATGCTGGCAGGGGCTGATGGGAATTAGAGTCCAGTAACATCTGGAGGAAAATGAGTTGCCCATTTCTGCTTTAAAGAGTGTGCGTCTGATCACAGGTAAATGGTGTGTTTGATTACATGGAGATTATGCATTTCTAGGATTTTTGTTATTTCTCTGACATTCAGAAGTTACATGTTTTAATTTCTCTTTGCAGAATGTGTTCTAACTCTCTTTAGGCATTTACCTGAACTTGTGAAGGACAAAAACATGCAAATATATTGATCTTCTCTCAGACCTCAGTTGGTTAGAGCATGGGGCTGATAACGTCCAGGTCACAGGTTTGATCCCCTTATGGGTACATATTCCTGTGTTGCCGGGGGTTGGACTAAATGATCCACAGGGTCCCTTCTAACTCTGTGATTCTATGACCTTCACATACTGAGCACAAAGATCTGAAGGAGGTATTGTAAGCATATTTGAGCAAATGCGCTTACAAGCCTCTGGGGATGAGCAACCCTACATTGTTGGGGCTTGTGATCATCTGGAAACTTGTAAGTGCATTTAGCTGAACACATTTACAGGCTCCTTTCAGATGTTGGGGGAAGGTCATGTATGGAGCAGTGTGCCTAGTCTACTCCTTCTTCCCAGTTTAAGCCCCTATGTGCTATTTTGAATGCTTTAACTGGACTATAGCCGGATTGTTGCTAACTCTCATTGCATGGACTCTAATGCTAATGCATTTATTTGGCATCATGTTCCATTCTCACTGTATGGATTTAAGATTAACCAAGGACTAATAAAGTGAAAACAAGGCTCAATGCCACATGCCTCAAGACCACATCCAAGATGCTAAGCTTGGCTTGAGATTCTTTACTGGTGATTAGGGGAGAAAGAAAGCCAGTGGTATCAGAAGACCGTGAGGATGCATGGTTATGTGAAATTTGAATGAGAATGGGAGATGTATTTTATTTAGTAACTAATTGGGATACCCTTGCAGCTACAAGGGGTGACTGAAAACATTTTGGCAATTTTAATTTTGGCAGGGGGAGAGCCATTGCCAGGGTAGGTTTTAATCAAGGTCTCACACTAGGGCAGACACAAGAGGCTGTGTTGACACAGGGGCAACTTCACTAGGCAGATAGCAGACCAGATATAGGAGATCCTATGTGCAATCAAATCTGGGGCTTACTCAGGAGTTTTGGAGAAGACATGGACCAGTACCTACATCAACCTACTTCCATGTTAAGAAGTGCATGGGTGACTTTGACATATCCAGCTGCTTATTGGTTTATCAAACATTTGATCAATATTTGCCATTAGGGATAGAAGGATCGGTCAAAGGAAATTCTGTAAGAAGAGTGGTCATAATTTAGACCCTGATGGATTGATTCATGGAGTTTATTGTGGGGTCTGCACCTTAGTCAGCTTAGAAACAATTCAAGAGGTCTGTGAATTTGTAGGAACATTTTTGAATGGTTGAGTTATGCTAATAATATATTAAGATTAAATTCGTCCTTTGAAGAGCTGACTGCATTTTTGGCATAATACTTTGGGTATACTGAGATAAACAGTTGATACACTAAGGGGTGACAGTAATAAGATTACAGTTATTCATTTCCTGAAATTCCTTTCATGGCTGTCCCAAAGGCTGATTTTAATTTGTTACAACAGCCAGAAATGGGTGCAGTGTGATGAATTTTACATGCCACCACCATAACATACAGTGCGACTGATCACATCGTTCATCCAACCTTCTATGATAAAGGCCTGAAATGCAGACCAACCCAGCTCTGACATGTGGACTGAGTGTGGACATGGTGAACTGCTGTGAGATGTCATTGAGACATTCACCCTCACTGTTACAACTTTGTTGTTTCACCATTTCAGTGACAACCTGATCATCCATCTGAATCTATCCCTGTGAACTCACCCAGTGGGGGCCTTTTGTGGCAACTGTTAAATGCCTGCTGAAAACTTTTGCAGACTATCAGGAGTACATCACCCACAATGGTCTACTTGTGTTTGCTTTAAAATCTTTGCTTTAATCTTTTTTATTATTTTACTGTATGTTTTATGCTTTTATATTGTTGTAAACCACTGTGGTATATTTTTATAATACAGTGGTATAGAAATATTTAAATCAACCAACCAATTTGGGTAGTGGTAATAACTCAGATTCTAAGATTTGCAGCAAATAAAGATGGGGCATACCAGCTTTTGTATTGCGCCTCGAGGCCCTGAGCCACCCCCAAGTAAATAACTTGACACTGACACATAAGTTATTGGGCATAATTTTGGCCACAACTTTATTGAATACAGCAACAGTGAGTGGTATTGGCTTAGGCATTGGCAACGACTATAACTGACTTGTGTCTCTCTGGCTGGTTGTCTGAAAGGGTAAACACCAAACGAGGGAGCAACATCAATGAAGATCAACCGAAGCTCACCCTGGGGTTCTTGTGGTCCTGGCATGGCCCTAGCCCCCCCAAGCGGACTTCAGACGAGATCTAGGACCCCCAGATTCCTTTAGTGGAATACCCTATTTCTGGAGGGGCAGGTAATTGCCACACCTCCCCTCCCACACACTTCATTAAGTCAATGCCTAACCGCCAAACCTTACAAAGTTGTGATGATTGCTAAGAGGGTAGGTGAAAACCAAGTGGCTGCAGCCAATCAGCCAAATGAAAAAAAATCCTACCCAGCCCCTGCTCCAAAGCAGGTGACCCAAACCGAAGCAAGGCCAAAGGAGTACAACTTAAAATTAGAGCGGAAGGGCAGGTATTCGGTAGTGCGAAGCAAGTGCCGTGGGCTATGTCGCGCTGCCGTTTAAATTTTATGCAAGCCTATCTCCACCCCTTGGACCTGCCAATATGCTGGGGGTGTCCTGAGGCCCACGTGCAACCAGGACCCTCTCTGAGGAGAATCCAATTTAGTATAACATTATGGGTCATGGTGTGAGGATTGATTTACAGGTTGATATAACCAGTGCTTTTTTTCTGGGGGTACGCAGGGGTACACATACCCCAAAACATTTTGTGAATCTAGCCTCATTGAGGGGCAGTATTTCAATATGAGTAGGAAAATGAGAGTACTCCTAAACATTTTTTTAAAGAAAAAAAGCACTGGATATAACAGTACAAACATTTAGAAAATCATACTTTTTCAGTAAAGTAAGTTTGATAGAATGTACTAGATGGAAAAGTTTTCATGCTGAATGAACACTTTGAAAATATTTTATGGAGAGATAGAATCTTATGCTAGCAGCCAGTTAGTTTCTGTTCTGTGAAGCATGTTGCCTTTTCTTTGAAGCCTTTGTTATGAAGTGAAAATGCTCCATGGAAAAATAATTTCCTATGGATGCCATCATTTTATTAATCATTTATCATTTTTCTTCTCAGTGTGAAAGGAAAACAGTTAGTGGTTTCAGCTGATCAATAGCAAGACAAATGAAATATAGGCTACATTTAAATTCATGGAAGTGTAATACTTTTACCCTGACTTCATCCTTTAAAAGCCTTATTTAGGCAGTTACAGTTCTGTGTTTGTAATAGAGCATCATCATCTATGAAAAAATCATTGCAAGAAGTACTTGATTACACCATAGAAAATAAGGAATGTGAATAACACTTTTAGAAGTATTCAGTTCTACTCCGAGTCACCATGCAGCCCCCCTCTCCATCTCCCAGTTCTTCTCCCTGAGAAGAACAGAGAAGATGCAGGTCCAGCTTCTTCAAGACAAACTTTCCTTTTAAGTTTTGATGTATAATGTTTATTTGCAATTTTTGTTGCAATCATTTTATGTAAACTGATTTGTACGCTCCACCTGAAAAGCAGGAAAAAACAATGAGCTTCCATCTATTCGTAGCAATCTTAGTCAAGTACAACCATATCCCCATGACCTATATCAGTTGGATCAAAGACAGAGAGCTACTATATCTCCTTACTTGCACCAATGTACCCTGACAATGCCAGAATTGGGAATACAGGCCAGCACAAAGTGGATGGCACTGGAGGTGAGGTGGCCGGGGAGAAGTGGAACTTAAGTCAGAAACCATTACCTAGGATGAGTCTTTAAATGGGAGGGAAACACAAAGGTTAGTCATTAATATGAGGTCTGCCCAGCTGAGCACGAGTGAGAGTAATGGGGCATCATTCCTCTGTGTTGATCCTTTCACACAGACAATGATGGAACTGTGTTATTTAGAGCCTTATTGATAGCATCTCCAAGGTAAGATGGGGAAAGACCTAACAGAACTTGAATGCTTATCCTGGATGCCTGAGGGGTGCCTATAAGAGCTGACTCCTGGCTGAGCTATTGAGCTGACAGTGTTACAGTGGGAAACATCAGTCCTGTTGTGCTATGGGCCCCTATGTGTTTGCTTATAGCTGTCAGTGTCTGTTCTACAATAGTTTTTAAAGCCCAGTCCAATGGGAGTCCTAGAATATGCTGAACTTTGCAATGAGTGCTACAGTTGTCATTGGATAGAGTGCCACCATGTTATATTTTCTGTCTGTACTAGGTTGTATAATATCATACAGTCATTCCATCATTACTATAGATTGAGGGACAGATAACACCTGGACATCATCAGGCAATGACTTGTAAGGTAGTGTTGGTGTTGCTGTATGTTGGGTTTGCAGTAGTATTATTTTGCTTTCTAGATTGATGCTGGGGAGTGCATAGGATGTTGAATAAACTACACTGTAATCAATGGCCAGCAGTACTATTTAAAGCATTTATGGGATATTGTTCAGTTAAAAAAAAATCCCTGGTTCAATCCCTGGCATTCCCTAATCTAAAGTGAGTCCATCGGATTGTTGTATCCTTCTCTTTTGCAGGACGTAGAGCTAGATCCAGAGCATTCCACTTTTGCAACTGGACTTTTCTGTTCAGCTCTGCCCACTTGAGGGTTGGTTGTCCTCTGGAATGGCCTGACATACAATACTAGGGGCTGCAGTTGAAGTGGGGAAAGCAGCAAAATCAGGAGGGGAGGGGACCTTATGCAATCAGAAGTGCCATTCTGTTCATGCAAGACAACTATGGGTCAGGAACACAGCAAGTGGTCTTGGACAATCTACAATGACCAGTAGGGGCTCTGCAGGGTTGCAGGCAGGAACTGTAACCAGTCCTACCTGAAAATGCCACAGATTAACCCCGAGACCTTCTGCTTGCAAAGCAGATGCTCTACCAACTGAGCTACTGTCCTTTGCCAATTTGTTGAGTCCAATGCAACATAAATTCCTGACCATATCTTCAGTGTAAGAAAAATACATTGAATCTTAAATACATATATCAGACCCCTTTCCAGACTAAACTGTGCTCAAGAGCAAGCAGAATATGAGGCTATAGGAGGCAATGAGAATTGCCTCCCCGCGCCCGGACAAGTATATTGTTAGGAATTAAAAGTATCCCATCTCTAGACCAGCAAATGAGATGTCCTATACCATGGCTGTGAGGCTGCCAACCTGTGGGCCTAATAAGGCCCATCAGGCCCTCTCATTTGGTCCAAAAGTCCATTTTGGCCAAGCCATGCCTATCTGCCCTACACCTGACATTGTACGAGGCAATAGCTAAAAGAAAAGCTGGGTGAAAGAGGTTTCTCAGCTGATCAGCAGCAACCACAAAGCCTTGTCCTTGCCCTGGATGATCAGCTGGCATATGCATTTCAGAGTGTGACCTTTGAAGGCGGCCATCCCTCTCTTTTGCAGAAGTCAGGCAAATAGCTGAGTTAGGAAAGCAGTGTACTTTTATTAATGATGATGAATTAATTATACCACTGCAGCCTATTAAGCATTCCATTTATACATCAGAACTTTGGCAGAGAGTAGGGTTTTTAATTTGAAAGTTGGATATTTTTTTCAAAAAAACAACCCCTTTTTTTTTTGCATCAGTTTTTATTCAGCTGCACATCTGCTCTGGGACGTTTTGCAGATGCTTCCTTGCTGGATCATAGCCAAATGAAATATAGTCTTGTGCCACCATTGCATAGCTCTGGCAGAAAGAATAACAGTTGGAAGAAAACAGCAATTCTTTCAGCAGGTCCCAGGAAGATAATTCTGAGACTCAAGTAATTCTGCAGCTCAGCCTGAATTTTTCAAACAGGAGAGACATGTTTTACAGATTAGATTAAGTGAGTGAAGATTAAGGTTAAATAACAGGAAGAAGAGAGTAGAAATAAGAGCTAAGCAGGTACATTAGATCACCTCCTGTGACCAGGATAAGTATACACAAAAGACCAGACATGAGTGTGGGTTGAAACAGGTCACAACTGGTCACATGCTTTCTTCTGCTTTTCCTAATGTGGATTCTGTAAGTATATTTTAAACTCTTCCAACAGAATCCAACATTTACCCTGTAATCTTATACATGTATACTTGAAAGCAAGTCTACTCTGTTCAGTGTGGTTTACTCCCAGGCAAGTATGCATAGGATTACAACCTTAATTTCCCATATTGCTCAGTTTTTCTGCTTTTTTCTACTGCTATGCTGTTAGATTCCTGGTGTCCATTAATATAACATCATAATTTCAAGCATTTCAGGAATGTGATCTACAAAACTCAATGCAGCATCCTTTATATTGATTCTGTTCTATTTATTTTAAACTCAGAAACCTGGTAGACAAAGAAAATGACTCGTTCTAATCACCAACAGAGAAAAGAAACATTTTTAAATTGCAATTTTGTGTGGCACATTTTTGAAACTGGCAGCATTTTAACAAAGAAAAGGCACAGATGGAAGATGAACTATTTATAATAGGCCCAGTATAATAATTCATAGTGAGAATAAAATGACAGAATGATTTGCCAATGTTTCCTTCTCAACTCCCTGTTGATAGTAATTAAATGAAATATGAAATCAAGCACAAAAGTTTCATCCTTCTCTCTTAAAAAAGAAACCTCACAAAGACTGTCATAGTTTACTGAGCAAATAAGGAGCTTGGCTCTTAGATGAGACTTGTAGCCATGAGCGTCTGTGACTGTTGTTTGGAATGGCCAATAGAACAAAAACAAGAAATCTATCAGGTGCAGCCAACCACATTAGAACATCTTTGGCACCATAGTAGGTTTATGAAGAGTTGTTGGCATCCATCTCTCCATCTGTCTTGAAGGAAAAGGGAGTGCACCTCTGGCGGCGAAGTCAAACCGCTGGAGACTCACAGCTCCTGTTGTGGCTTCAGAGACCAGTAACTCATAACTGCTGCCTCCCACATGGTTTTTGTTGCATTAGCAGCATCAAAGTAAGTTATCAAGGACGCAAGCCTGGGCAGTGTGTATGGAGGTCTTGGACTGGTCAGATGGCAAGACCCCCCTCTCAACCTCACTGATGTGCTCCAAAGGAAAGCAGACCAATGTGTTTGGCACCAGCTTGGCTGCAGGAGTTGCCTGAAGGAGGTGTACAAGACGCCATCGAACCATCTTAGGGACTCTGCTCCAGATTTGTGTAGTGTTTACTCTTTAGCTTTTTCCTCCCCCAAAGAGGTTTCAGAAATAAATGAATATATTATGAGTAAGCCCAGAGATGGGGCATGGGTGGCGCTGTGGTCTAAACCACAGAGCCTAGGGCTTGCCGATCAGAAGGTTGGCAGTTCGAATCCCCGGGACTGGGTGAATTGCCGTTGCTTGATCCCTGCTCCTGCCAACCTAGCAGTTCGAAAGCATGTCAAAGTGCAAGTAGATAAATAGGTACCGCTCTGGCGGGAAGGTAAATAGTGTTTCTGTACGCTGCTCTGGTTCTCCAGAAGCAGCTTAGTCGTGCTGGCCACATGACCCAGAAGCTGTCTGCGAACAAACGCCGGCTCCCTCGGCCTGTAAAGTGAGATGAGTGCCGCAACCCCAGTGTCGTCCGCGACTAGACTTAATGGTCAGGGGTGCTTTTACCTTTACCTTTAAGCCCAGAGATGCAAAACTTTGAATATGTAAATAGTGGTGTATGTATGTATAATTGGACTCTCTCATCACACCTCTTATGAGATATTTACACTTTTTGAAGGATTTCCCCCCATGATCTTGTTTTAATCCGTAGTTAGTCAGGCAGTGCGTAGATACTAACTTCAATACATTTTAAAAAGCTGAGGTGAAACATGCCTAAGAAGCACTTTCTATTTGGCTTGGCTTACACTGAGAATGGGGTGGGTTTTAGATTTTAATCTTATTGAGAATTGTTACCGAATTCTGAATTAATTGCTGCCAGTCTCTTCATAAGAAAATACCAGGAGGAATTTGAATATCCGCTAAGGAGGATTGAGGTTTCCTTGATAGTCTGCTATGCAATTTCTGTTGTAGAGGTGAGGGGATGATTAACAAAACCAATTTTCCCAGCAGACTGGGAATATCCCCTCACTCACCCAGGTTTAGAATATTCCATCATTTTTCAGCAGAGTTTCTTTTTCTTTGAGAAAAGTAAGTGGCTCGCGTAAATGTAAACTAAGCTTTAATAATAAAAGAAAATTGCAAAATAACATAATGAGATAAATTAAATACAACAACATGAGGCAAGTCTGAGGCAAGAAACAAGAAGAGACAGTTGGTCCCTGAACCTTAACCAACCTTTCAACCTTAACTAACCTTAACCAACACATAAGCCCCACCCACCAGATACCAAACATTCTACCAATCGTATTTGGCCCCAGTGTTTTTCTTACAGTTTCACCCAAGCAGAACCCTCATTTTTCTCACACAGTTGGAACCATATCAAGGTCATCTGCAGTAACAGCACCCACCCATAGACAGGATTCTCTAGGGCAGTGATGGCCAAACTTGGCCCTCCAGCTGTTTTGGGACTACAATTCCCATCATCCCTGACCACTAGTCTTGTTAGCTAGGGATGATGGGACTTGTAGTCCCAAAACAGCTGGAGGGCCAAGTTTGGCCATCACTGCTCTAGGGAAATTGAATACACCTGGTTTACCTCCTCAGAGGCATTTCCTTCTGTCATTGCATATGTCAGTACAGTGTAAGTGGTTGTGATGGAGAGACAGGAGGGTAAGAACATTAAAAGGGCTCTACAGATGGCTCTTCTTGGGTGGCAGCACCAACAGCATTGCAGGGAGTTGGACTAGATGACCCTCAGGGTCCCTTCCAACACAACAGTTCTATGATCCTACAATCCTACAATTCTATGACTTCATCTGCCATAGCCAGGAATGTGAGCCTGGCATACGTGAATTCTAAATATGTGCAGCAAAAGATGATTTTACAGTCCCAGGTCATCACCTCTTCCTTTTATGAGGAGTGGAACAGTGATATGATAATGCACATTTTCAGCCTCCTGTACTTTCAGCCCTTTGAACATTTCTTAACTGGGGGCAGCCGTGGTTTTTCCCCTCCCCCAAATCAATGCAACTTCACCAATTCTGTCACTCTGAGGATGTATGTGCTTTATTGCATTCAAAGCAGACAGTGGCAATAAGCCACAGCCTTGCTTCAGGCTGTGGGCCTCTAGAGTAGCAATTTTTACAAGTTTAAAGGACAGAAATCTCTTTTAGAAGAAGACGGGCAATGCTACAGGCCTTGGACTGCCTTGCAGGTACTTTTATGTATTGATTGAAAATGATCTTGGACTTCCCATTTGTATTTCCCCTTAAAGATCTGCACAGAATGGGACAGATGTAGTCGCCTCCCCTTGCAGAATAGGGACAGACTGGTCTTTAATTGGCCCATGCACCCAAGAGTCAGCACCTCTTCCAACATTGTCCTTTTCCTTGGAATGGTGCGTTTGGTGGCCGTGACAGTGCACAGTTTTCAACTGACGGTACTTTCAGCTCATTGAACACTTCTGCACATTTCATATTAACACTTGGTGTGATTTTAAGAGAAGTCTATTATGTAGATAATAAACCTTTCCCTCCTTAAACATGAGAGGAAAATACATAACTGGAAGGTTCAGCGAAGGAATCACAAGAGCACCCAGGCTTGAGAACAGAAATTAAAATTGATGAGTGCTTATGAAGTGTATGAAGCATCATCACCACCACCTTCTGCAGATATTCCACAATCATAAATCAATGTTGGGTGTCTTGAGTCAGTGCAATATTTAAATTGCAGCTCACCTGTGGCAACTGTACCTGAGAAAAAGGATGAAAACATTTGATTTAATTTCCACTCCGTATTTGGACCAAATATGCCTTTTGCTTAATGTACTTAGATATAATTTCCTACCAATGAGACCTTTTATTTGGCTCTGAGGTATCAAAATTAAGCAAGTGTCTGAAAACAGTTGTCTCTACTGAGCTATTTTCTGTCATCCATGGAATTCAAATCCTTTTAAAAAGTAATTGGTAATTTCAGCAGCTCAGCTAATATGCATTGTGACTTCTTTTCTTGATGGTTTTTTATTTATTTATTTATTTATTTAAAGGAGGTCTTTTCAATTTCATTAACATCAGTGTGCTTGTTTGCCTAAGAGATGAAATTTAAAAACAAAGCAATGCTTCATTATTTTATCCCCTCCTGTTTTAATTCTGGAGTTCTACGGAAATAAAGGCAAGTGGCAGAGATCAATTTTTATAGTCACTGATGCAAAATGCGTGTGCTGTGTTTGATAAATGTATCAACTCTGACGAGGAATCTGGCTTCGTTGAAAGACTGCCAAATACTTTATATGAAGTCTGGAGACTATAGGATTCTGACAGGCCTCTGCCAGCTTTTTCAATTAAGTCTTATAAATCCATTGCGAACATGAATTTGCCTTAGGAAAAATATTTACAAATAGATAAATGAAGCCAAATAATGCTTCACTTGGTGTGCTGCAGAATTGCTGTTCTTGTCCAATGAAGAACTACTTATCATTCAGTGTTTCTTTATGTTTACATAAAATGGACAAAGCAGATGTGACAGAAGAGATCTGTAAATAGGATAGTTTTTTTTTTTTTAAAGGAGGTACTTAAAAGGAATAGTGATTGGGGAAGGATTTAAATAAGAACAGTGTTTTTTTGGGGGGTAAGAATGTAATAATCATTTCCTCTATAACAATTTCCTGACTGAATCTCCCACCACCTTATGTTATTTGTTCTGCAGGCTAAAACATATACCATGTTTTTCGCTCCATAAGACACACTTTTTCCCTCCTAAAAAGTAAGGGGAAATATGTGTGCATTTTATGGCACGAATGCAGGCGGGAGGCTCTGCTCAGCACTCCCTTTAAAGAGCTCTTGCTGGCTTTTCCCCGAGGAGGGAGAAGGGACTGGTGGGCTGCCCTCTGTCCCTTCTCCTGGAAAAGCAGAGCCTTTATGCATCCCAGAATGCAGGTGGGATGCTCTGCTCAGCACTCCCTTTAAAGAGCTGCACGGAGTGTGTGTGCATGGCTCTTGGGGGCTTTTCCCCGAGGAGGGAGAAGGGACTGACGGGCTGCCCTCTGTCCCTTCCCCCACCTCCCGGAAAAGCCAGCAAGAGCCGTGCGCTCTTTAAAGAGCTGCGCCTAGTGTGTGTGCAGCTCTTGGGAGCTTGAGGGATGGAAGGGTTTAAAGCAAGAAAAGCGAGAGCCGCTTACATGCTCTGCGCAGAATATTTTTTTTCTTTCTTCCGCCCTCTAAAAACTAGGTGTGTCTTATGGAGCAAAAAATACGGTAGTTGCTAGAACGATGTGACTGTAGTAATTTGAGTCTGTCCCACACCTGGTGGGATACATGCACATGTGTGACTCTTGGTTCCTCTTAACCAGGGCTTTTTTTCAGCCAGACCTCACGAGAACTCAGTTCTGGCCCCTTTCAGGTGGGTGCCATTGCCATTATAAGAGAACAAGAGAGGTGTTCATGGTGAGCTCCATCACCTACTGTATTTTTCTAGGAAAAACAGCACTGCTCTTAACCATCCTCACTGCGATAATGTAGTTTTGTGTATACACAAAATAATTGTGTGTTCTGTATCCTTGCCCCACAACGTGGGAAAGGAAACGTAGGATGCTCCCTTTGCAGCAGTTCAGACCATTGGGGCATCTATCTCAGCAGCATTAACTGTACTGATCAGCAGCATTTTTTCAGAGTTTCAGACAGAGTTTCCTGCCTTACCTGGAGACACCTGGGATTGAACCAGGGATCCTTATGCATACAAAACAGATGCTCTGCTACAGAGCTATGGTGCATTCCCAGACTGGTCAGGCCTGCAGTTTTCCAGGCAGTTGGCAGACTTACCATTGTGGGAGTAGTCACATTAAAGTGTATGAGTATCTCTGAAAACATCTGCCAATGTGGCTCATTAATGAAGCAGCATTGCTTCCTTTAAGAATATAATAATATCAAGTAGATATTAACTTGGGCAACAGCAGATTGCTTCCTTGGTTTTGAATGGGTTATTGCCACCAGTAGACATAATTTTCCAAAGCAGATTTATTGCTTTGTTTGCAGAGGAGATTTAAATGTGCCATAATAACATTTCCAGAACAATTGTCCTCTACTGTGTTTCACAACGGAAAAGAAATCCTATTAACTAAGCAATGCAGAGTGAACTAGCATTTTAAAGAAATAAAACGCTAACCTCCCCAAATAATGCAAGTGGCAATTGCTGTGTTCTAGATCTGTACAAACTTGCCATATCTGTTCCCATAATTATTCCATCTTAAGTGGATGGAACATGTATAGTGTCAGTATGATTGCTTAAACATGAGTCAGCCATCAAATTGTTTACTAATTACAGACTCTGAGAAAAAGTGGCTCCTCATTTTGATTCGCAAGCCTTTGTTTTCCATTACTGTGCTGCTTACATTATCGCTCCAGGTGCTTGAAGTCTTATGCATGACAGGTAAGTAATATGCACAGGTGTATCTATCACACAGTCTAGTACATACATAATCAGATTCTTTGGCAGTTAATTATGAACTGTTTGATAGAGCTAATTAGTCAATATTTGTAAAGTGTTTTGCTCATGTAAATTGCCGAGCATTAACTTTCTCATTAGCATGCACCAAGTAAATATTTATAGGCTTATTATCATGGAAAGTAAATATAAAAGATAATTTGCAGAATAATTTAATATTGACAAAACACATTTTTGGTGTGTTTACAGAACCTTTTGGTTCAACCATGTATGGCTTTAGGACAAAACCCTCTTGAGGTGAGAACAGCCTTTGTATGCCACTGTAGTGCCCCTGCCTTGTGGGCATTCACATGCCAGCTGTTAGTTGGAACAGGAGGCAAGCACCTTTCCTGTTTGTCCAACTAGTATTTTTCCCCAACGAGATGGTTGGATAGTGTTCTTGATGCCACCAGCATGAGTTTGACCAAACTGTGGGAGGCAGTGGAAGACAGAAGTGCCTGGCGTGCTCTGGTCCATGGGGTCACGAAGAGTCGGACACGACTAAACGACTAAACAACAAACAACATTTATTCCCTACCTGAAGCTTCTGGATGAACTTCTAGCTTGAAGTGAAGACTAGGCCGGGCTTAGAATAGGAACCACAATTTTAATAGGAACCACAAGGAAAGTAATAGCTGGTGTGCATTGTGTGTGGACAGAGGAAAAGGAAGGTGGCTCTTTTGGTTCCTTTAACGATCCCTCCATCATGTCCTCAAAATTTCACAATCAACATAAAAATATAATCATGTGTAAATGCTACTTTGATCCTGCATCCCCAATGAGATCCAAGCTACCTAACTATGTATTGCTTCCTCACACCCCAAATTTGCTATGCCAGCCGTGGCTCACTCTAGAATAGTCTGTTAAGACAGAGAGTAGGAGACACCTACCTGATGTAATCAGTTCTAAACTTTACAAACCAGATGTTTGACTGTATTATTTACATTGCATATGCGTTAAATGTTTCAGGGGTGGGGTGTATGTGGAAGTATATGTGGATTGTTTTTAGAAAGAGAAAAATAAGAAGGAAAGAGAAGTTCAGGACAGAATGTTTTGGTCATATTCATCACAAAGAACCAACCACTCTAACAATCAGAATTCTGAGGAAAGATTCAATGTAATTCACATTTTGAGATATTTTACCGATGTATCTAGGAGGCTCAGATTCATTTGTATGGTTCCTCTTCAAAGGTGGACCAACTAGATTTGTTCCATAAAGCCTGGTTTCTTTCCACTATTATTCTTCTTTGAGGAATTGGTCTATCAAACAAGTCTTGAAAGGATTTTTTTCTTTTCGAAAGAAGGCCTTGGAGAAATATTTTACAGGCTCTTTGTTTTGAATACTGAAAGTTTTTTTGAAGGGGAATAGACACAGGCAGCAACCTGGGATACTTACTAAGCTGGAGAAATGACAACAGCTCCAGAATGCTATCAATTGTTGTTTTTAATTTTCATCTTGTCATTTTTGTCAGGTTTATGAAAGGCATTTTTGTAATGCTTCAGTATGGGACGTAGCATGGATATACTAACAGGCAATACATGAGGATAAGGTGTTATATAGTACCACAGCAAAAAGTTCTAGTTTCGCACACTGAACAAAGATGCCCACAATAGAACAGTTGGGAATAATTCCTTACCAACATTAGTTTAGAGGTATAAAACATATTTACTTCTTCCTGTTTCCTATAGTCTCCTTTGACTGGACTTATGGTAACCGTACAGGGATGTCCTTTACCTTACCTTACATGTTAATGAATTCACAACCATTCTTGACACTCTTCCAAATGAGTTATTTAAAGATTGAGGACTTTACAGCACAATTCTAAGCATGTTTACATGGAAGTAAGTTCTGTTAAGTTAAAACAGGAATTGGTGCCTTGAAGTGTGTTTGAAACTGCAGCCTTAAACCCTCAATCCACAAAAATCAACCCCATCCCATTTTTAATTTTCATTAAGAAATATTGAGGTAATTTGTTTAAAAAACCCAACAGGAATAATTCTGAGGAACAAAAAGAATATGAGGAATACCATGAAAGCCAGTACAGATAATTATTTTTGGCCTATTAAAGTGACTGATATGGTCCTCAACCATGCAAGGCTAACATCCCTTCAGGAAATGGGGTGATGCTGTCATGGGGAGGAGCTGAAGATTACACTCCTCACACATGTCCCAGTTCTGTCATAATCTTCACCTTTGTGGTATAGGAAACAATCATGTTATCTGTTGACTTCCATGTTGCATATGTCATGTGTGAGTACTGGTCCCAAATATTTCCCCCATGGCCACATGCTAAAACCGTTATAGTTAATTGCTCGTTCGTTCTGCTCACTTAGCACGTGAGGAATTTTGTACCTCTTCTTCGCATAACTTACTGCATAATAACAGGAACGTAGAGGGAGTGACAGTTCAAACAACTACATAGGAAACAACCTTCTACTGAGTCAGTCTATCAGGCTCAGTATTGTCTATACTGACTGGCAGAAGCTCATCAGGGTTTCAGAAGGGCTATCTCTAAGCCCTAGTTGGAATTATGCTTGCAAAGCAGATGTTCTATCACTGAGCTATGGTTGAGCCATGGTCCTGTTTTGACATGTAGCCTCCTTGTATAAAGATGCACTCAGTTTGAGGCAGATTAGGCATAGAGGACAGAGCTGCTCCTCAGAAGGAAGGATGTTGGGTTTGCTTTTGGGGGTTGCCAATGGCTTTTCACTAGTCTTGCTCAAACCATTATTATAACTGCCTTCCCAGGGATTTTCACAGCATGGAAAGTAAAACAAATGAGTAAGGCTTTGTAGGAAAACAAAGCAATAATTATCCAAAAAAGGAAAAAATATGGTCCTTTGAAATACAACTCCTGTATTACTTCTTTATTTTGGGAAGAATCACGTTTCACTAGCATAACCATTATTATGCTACAAATGATATGAACTTAGCTGGATATATTACTTTGAAACAATCAGCTCAAAGCACACCAATCCCATAAATCCATACTAAACTTCATAATACAAATTCATTCATCAATAAAAAAGAGGAAAAAATACATGAAAAATATGAGTTCAGATTTCAGATTAAATGAACTCATTTGCATTAGCTCACTATAAACTATTTTATAATCCACTCATTAAGAAAATGCATAATTTCAACCAGCTCCAAGCATTCTTGAAACAGAATCAACGACTTGAGGAGTCAGATCACAATCTTATGTGGGTTTACTCATGGGTTTAACTATTGAAATCATTGAAAAATATTTCTGAGTAACACATGAAGGATAACGCAGTGTATGATACATTTCTACATATAATAGTGTGCACATAAAAGAAACCCTGGAAAATATCATTTTGGACAAGCAAAAAACAGTTTTCTGACCTTCAGTTGTTTGTGCATAAGGAAAGAAAGATTATGTTTATTATTGATAACTGCATTTCATAGAATCACAGAAATTGAGATTTGGAAGTGATCTAGCCCAAGCCCCTTGAATATAGGAATCCTGCCCAAAGCTGTCCCTGGTGGGTTTAAACCACCAACCTTCTGGTTAACAGGAAGGCACAGTGACACATCACACCACTATATTTTGCTTATGAAATCTCAATAAAAAGTTCAGAAGTATGTCTAAGAATTCTGGTTTCTATCCCAAGACTACAACAAATTTCCCAACTGTTGTTGTTGTTGTTGTTGTTTCCACACCATGAAAATAGACTTTTTAGCACAGCATTGTCCTAAACTGTAATAGATGAGTGGTCTTCTAGGAAATGGGTGATGTGTCTTTGTGTGCACACTTGACACATTTACAGTCTTTCCCAATAAAATGGATGGGTGATACATTCAGGATAGATGTAAGAAAATGCTTCTTCAGACAACTGTTAGATTTTTCCGCCAGGAGTGGCAATAACCCCTGACTTTGACTGCTTCAATAAGGAAGCAGATTTGGGTAGCAGACTGGCTACCCCTGAAGCAGACAAATCTTATGGTTTGTATAGGTCTACAAATGGTTATTAGCCAAGAACACTAAATAGGCCTCCAAGGTGTTATGCAACTAAAACACAGTTGCTGGAAAGCAAACAGTTGAAGAGGTTTGTTGCTGTTATCCCATGTGACATATGTGGATCTCCCAGGAGCACTTGACTAGCCAAAGTTGGAAGCCCTTGCATGTTTCATGTTTTAATTTGGTAAAACTATTATTCTCTTAAACCACTTTACAGTGGTACCTCGGGTTAAGTACTTAATTTGTTCCAGAGGTCCGTACTTAACCTGAAACAGTTCTTAACCTGAAGGGCCACTTTAGCTAATGGGGCCTCCTGCTGCTGCTGCGCCGCCGGAGCACAATTTCTGTTCTCATCCTGAAGCAAAGTTCTTAACCTGAAGCAATATTTCTGGGTTAGCGGAGTCTGTAACCTGAAGCGTATGTAACCTGAGGTACCACTGTATAGTGAATGCGACTTACAAGTCATATTCCTCCCCACACCCCTAATCATGAGCAGTGCTACTCTTGGTTCCAAATTTCATCTATCCTGCGTTGTCTAGCCTCATTATAAATTTGGCACCCAATGCCACCCCCAAGGACATTTTGGCTTGCAACATCAGAGTCACTGATCAGATGCCAGAGGTCATTATCTTCTGGAAGTGCTGCAAGATTTCCTGGTCTGAGCTGATCAAGGTTGAATTGGTGTGTGGGGTGTGTGTGTGTGACACCGAATCTGCGTCCCTGTCATGAGACTGAGAAGATAACTGTCTCAAGACAAACTGAGTGCCATCGTGTGATTAAAATGGTTGGCTGTTTTTTTCATAATGTGCTGTGTGGAAAGTACAATTTGGATACTTTGCCTCAGTTGCCGACATATTGGTATAATCATTAAAGAGAGGAGGTGAACTTTCTTTTGATGGGAATGAAAATCAAGTGCAGTATATTTTTTTAAGGTGTACACCTGACTAAAGTAAGTTATGACTCTGGGACTACTCTAGTATAGTATTTGGAATATCTGACTAGGACTATTCTTGTTGTTGTTGCTATTATTATTATTGTTATTATTATTATTATTATTATTATTTGTATACTGCCCTATTCTGGTAGATCTCAGGGTGGTATACAACATAAAAATACATAATAAAAACATACATAAACATACATAATAAAAACAGGGGGGGGGAAACCCCACCTCTCCCACAAGCACATTTGAATGGATAAAGGATATTAGTTAGCAAAAGGCCTGGTTAAACAGGAATGTTTGCGACTGGTGCCTAAAGGTGTATAATAAAGATGCTAGCCGAACCTCCCTGGGGAGAGCATTCCACAAATGGGGAGCTACTGCAGAAAAGGCTCCTTCTTTTGCCATCCTCTTGGCCTCTCATGGAGGAGGCACATGAAGAAGGGCCTCAGATGATGATCTCAGGGTCTGGGTAGATTCATATGGAGAGTGGCAATCCTTGAGGTATTGTGGTCCTGAGCTGTTTAAGGCTTTATAGGTCAAGGCCAGCACTTTGAATTGCGCCCAGAAACTAATTGGCAGCCAGTGCAATTGGGCCAGGATTGATGAATTATGCTCAAGCCATCTTGCCCCTGTGAGCAACCTGGTTGCCAAATTCTGCACCAGCTTAAGTTTCTGAACCATCTTCAGAGGCAGCCCTATGTATAAAGCATTTCAGTAATCTAACTTGGAGGTTACCAGAGCATAGACATAGCACTATGCACCATTTGGATGGGTGAAAGGAGTGTGTGAGTGTTTCGGCAATGACCACATTCCCTGATACAGGGTGGGGAACCTTTTGAAGCCTGAGAAGCGGATTTATACTCTGGTGACCTTCTGAAGGCCAAAGGGGCTGGGACCAGAAGGCAGGATCAAAAGGAGTGGGGCTACTGGGGAAGAAAAAAGTATATTATTATTATTATTATTATTAGTCTTCCCCAGTCTACAAGTTCCCCCATTAGGACAAAGGTAAATATTATTTAGTAAGATTTCTTATTATACAGAATGAAAGGAAATTGATGACTCATTAATCAAAGAATATGGTCTGCTGTGAAAACGGTATTTCTGCCCAGCTGCAGTTATTTTGAAGACAACTTAACAACAATAAATCAATACTTATGGCTGATTGGCCATAAAGCATTTAAAGGAAGGCAGACATTACAGACCTATCAACCACAGCAAGAGAAAACCCACTGGTCCAGAAGGCTACTTTTCAAAGAATTAATTTTCATCTTGACTGAAAAAGCATGGCCCTGCCAGAATACAGTACAGGGAGAATAATTTTTTTTGGCTGGGTCTGCATGTGAATGGAGCATGAAGAATCATATCTTCCTTTAAGGCATCAGAGATATTTAAACATCACAGACTGGTTTAACCCAAGCATATTCTGCACAGAAGTTTGCCTTTCCATTACAGGTAGCAACATTAATTTCTACTAACCGTCCAAGGTCCATTTTTAAGAATGTAGGGTAGTAGATTAGAGTACTGTATAGTAGAATTGAAGGTTCTTTAAAATAATTAAGGCTGGAGTCCAGACCATGGCTATGGGCTTATAATTCCCATTAATGTTATTGAAACTTAAGTGTGTGTGCTGCCTAGGGTGGTATTAATTAGTTGGAATTCTAATATAACAATGTCTTCATCAAAAGTGAAAGATGCAAAACTAAGGAGAGGCAAAGCATTTTCTTTCACCAGTCTCAGACTGCAAGTAAAAAGTTGTATTTTGAATGCTTCTGTGTGTAAACATAACAGAGGTGGATTTAGGAAATTGCGATTGGTTCACCTACACTGGGTGCTGCCCTGAGAGGGTGCCACAGAGGGTGCTACAACAATGATGAACAATGGAAGGCAACAGGCCGGGAGGAGGGAGGGGGATTGGGATGGCACGGGGTGCCACTGAAATTTTAAATCCCAAAATCCAGCACTGAGCATAACACATATACCAATGACAACAATTCCTCATTCACAGAAAACCAGGCAAAGGCTAGATGATGAATCCCTCTCCCTGATATGTGGGGTCCCCCCCCCATTTTGATGTGAAGCAACATTCAAAGATGTGATCACTTGCAGTATGGTACCATCGTAAGAGATTAATGACATATAAATCATCTCTGTGTGTATTCAACCCTAGCTAAATAGAAGGAACTCTAAAAAGTACACCTGTTATGAAAGAAAGAAAAATCTACCCTAAAATTCTATGATTCTATAATCTTGGACAAACAAAGGCAAAAGTATTGTATACCTTTCACAATGTTCTGGCTCCATTTTTTTCCTCTTTTCCTATGACAGAGTGTTTCAGAAAATGCAAACTTGTTTTGTTCTGCTGAGCCATTGTCCCCACGCCCCTTGCCTCGTTCATTCAGCTTCCAAGTTGTTACATTAAAATGCCCAACTATTTGTTTATTGGTTCTTTACAGACTGCCCTAATTATTTATAACCCATTTATAAAAATAAAATGGTGATTGTTTTGTATTAAAATAGATTATTCTTAGCTAGGGTTCTTGCCAGAGTCTGGGAACATTATGCAAACTGATGGTCAGCCTAGAAGCTGGTGTGATGAATGATTTCATGGAATAATTGATAATGCATCAATTGGCAGGCCAGTCCTTTAAAACTGCTCACACATGTCCTCCTTATGCCAGGGTTTGCACTGTCAATGAACACCAAGTCAATGAAGAGAGGCAAAGAGGAAAGAGCTATGTGAAATCTATATATTTGAGCACTGGCGGAGGAAGAGGAGTGCGGGGGGAGCACACCGCCCCTGGCAGCACGATCCCGGTGGTGTACCATCGCGGCTGCCCCCTGCTCGCACTGGGTGCCACGCCCCCAGTATGCGTGCCACACCCCTGCGAGTGATTTGTCACACCCCCGGTACGTGTGCCAGCCCTGCCCCTGCCTGCTCTCTGCCCCCCCCCCCCCAGTGCTGGAGCATGAAGCTCTGCCACTGTATTTGAATAATTCTGTGCAAGGCAAATAAAGTTTGCTCTCCCCAGTGCCTTCACTATACAGCTTTAGGCGCTCGGCAAAAACCAGGCCTTTGCCTGACTTGATCTACATCCTATACCCTTTTTAAAATGCTGGCTCTTTTTTGGGAGGGTTTATTGGGTTGTTGTTTTTGTTTTGATTTTATGTATTTGATATTTTATGTGAACTGCCCTGAGACCTTTGGGTATAAGACGGTATAGAAACTAAGTAAGTAAGTAAATACCGTAATACCCCGCCCATCACTCTGGGTGAATCCCAACATTAAAAACACGATAAAACATAAAACATTAAAAACTTCCCTAAACAGGGCTGCCTTCAGATGTCTTTTAAAAGTCAGATAGTTGTATATTTCTTTGACATCTGATGGGAGGGCGTTCCACAGGGTGGGCACCACTACGGAGAAGGCCCTCTGTCTGGCTCCTTGTAACCTCACTTCTCACAGTGAGGGAATCGGCCAGAAGGCCCTTGGAGGTGGACCTCAGTGTCTGGGCTGAACAATGGGGGTGGAGATGCTCCTTCAGGTATACTAGGCCGAGGTCGTTGGCTTAGCATGTTGGACTAGATGGATGCTGAATGCAAATGAAGTTCTTACGTTGGCATAGAGAGCACTGCCAATCTCTCTTAGGACTACTATGAAACTTTCAGCAAATTTATTTTGTGGGGTGGGGTTATGCTAAATGAGAATACATGCAAACAACATCTTCTGAAACAGCATGGACTAGGTGTGCATAAGTTCCAGAAACAGACAGTATGTTTTCATCTCCCCCCCTCCCCAGGCTGCCACCCTGAGCACACTTAATAAGAAATGGATCCCACTGAGCACATTGGGACATCCTGCAGAGTTAAAACAGATTGGGCTGGGCTGCAGATCTCTCTTTTATAAAGATAGCATATTTCCAGTACTTAACAATTTATAACTGTAACATTAGTAATTAGCCACCGAAGCAAATTGTAATTAAATGTTGAAGGTTTGGTTTTATTACTGCTAATGACAGAGAACCATATTTAATAATTGTGAGCTATTTGAGGGATGGTGTTTTGCAATTAGGGGGGGGGGGCAGCGGGAAATAGTGTTTGTTTACCATGAAGTAAGCAAACTATCAAATGACTAGATTTGCATTAACTCTTTCAAGGCGCATCCAACCAATTTATCCATTTATCTAACCATTGTTCCTAAAACTGAACTGTTGCTCCAAAGGGGGGAAACAAAGTTGATGGGTGTAATCTTCAAGGAATTTTTTACTGGAATGGCCAGTCACACATTAAAGACCTAGTATGAGTCCTTGGCAGTCCAGTACCTGCATTTGCTGTTTTCATGAGATCTCTGTTGAAGTGATGCTGTATGAAGTATCAGCAAAGGTAGTCCACACACAGCATTCCTCCATTCCATTCCTTTTTTCTTTACTTTATTGCGGCTGTTTCCAATGTAGCCACTTCCATCCTCACTTACCATTGGCCATGCTGGATGGGGCTGATGGGAGTTGGAGTCCAACAATATTTAGAAGGCACCACATTGGCTAGGTAAAGGTACCCCTGCCCGTACGGGCCAGTCTTGCCAGACTCTAGGGTTGTGTGCTCATCTCACTCTATAGGCCGGGAGCCAGCGCTGTCAGCAGACACTTCCGGGTCACGTGGCCAGCGTGACAAGCTGCATCTGGCGAGCCAGCGCAGCACACGGAACGCTGTTTACCTTCCCACTGGTAAGCGGTCCCTATTTATCTACTTGCACCCGGGGGTGCTTTCGAACTGCTAGGTTGGCAGGCGCTGGGACCGAACAACCATCCCACCACATTGGCTACTCTTGACCTATTAGAAACCACACATGTAACACAATATGTAACACATCGGATGTGTTTGGCCTTACATATGTTGTTGAATTACTATTCCCATCATCCCTGGCCATTGGCCATGCTTCCTGGGTATGATGGGAGTTCAGCAACACCTGGAAGGTGAAAGGTCCACTGTTGTAAGTTGGGATTTCAGTGACTGAATTCTAGCCCTAGCTTCTCTACATCCAGCAATGGTGGATTCAGCAACATCCAGGAATGGTACATCCAGGAATGGTGATACAAACCATTTGTTAGACAAGTGTACATAGATCCCTGTGCACAGTGGCACATGCTCAACCCTATGTGATGTGGAGAGACCATTCCATCAGAGGTATATTTCATTCAACCCTATTTTTCTGGTAAGGATGTTTTCTTTCTGATTTGGGAAGCTGTAAACTCCCCAGATCACAAGACATGTTAAAAAAAAAGAGAGAGTGTGTTTCTGCAGATACAAAGTTGATGACTGCCTGTAGAAATGTGACTTTCCAATATCGCAGGATACTGCAGTCATTGCTGTTTTCATTTGGCTTTTAGCCTAATGGTGACAGCAAACAAGATGTTTATAGAAGGTCCAACAAAAGGCGAACATGCTCCATGGACTTTGTGTACTATATAACAGTTTTGCCAGACATTTAGAATAAAAAAGGAGGATTGGCTGTCACATACTGCATCTTCCAGAAGAGAAATAATTACATTTGAGAAGAAAGGTTAGCCTTCTAAGTTTAGAAAAAATTGTTGACATGTATTACAGGGGGAGTGGAGTTCTCTCATTGCCTCCTACATGAAATAGTTTTGGACAAAGAACAAATATGGAGTGAAAATCTAAATAAGGAGTTCGGGAAGTGTACATCTTAAGAGGTTTTGTTGCCATGGCAATGTTTTTTCCCATTGCAGTTAACAGGAACCAGAGTCAGGATGACCAAAACAATTCTTACACCCCTGGAGTGAGGACAGTTTGTTAGTCAAATATAATTTTTGTTGTTGTGTTATATAGAGGAAGTGTTACACACACACACACACACACACACACACACACACCTTATTTTAGAAATGAAAATGAAATAATTTATTTGCCAGATCACAGAATAACAGGACTACATGGCTCGGAACTTGATTACCAAGAGGACTCTGGTGTATAGATGAGCCATTGGTGCCTTTTTTAAAAATAAGACACTTTGTACCATGGCTATTTCTCTCCAGGAATAGTCAAAGCTTCTGATTGTGTGCTATGATCAAAGGCAGCCTAAGTCACTGAGGCCACATGATGAAGATGGATCAAAAGGTATCCCCAAACTATACCCCTGCTCCTTCAGGGGGAAGGTTGTACAAAGCAAAGAATCATAAACCCCCAGAGCCTGTCTTGTTTGAATTCACTCTCAGTTTTATCAAATCCAGCCTCACTAATTTATTCAGTAACTATGCATATGATCACATTCATGTCTCTTTATATATTTCAGGAGTAGCCAGTTGTCTTAATGGACCACTGCATAGTCTGCATGGTTAAGTGGTCTCTACTACAGGTTATTTTTCTACTACAGGTTGATAGGATACAAACTTACAATGATTACTAATGCCTTTTATTCATTCTTTCCCCAAGGTCAGTTGTTCATGCTGTTATATCTTCTGCTATTCCTGTTTAGCTTGTTATTTCTAGGAAGACTGCTTTTCCCCTTTGGTAGCTGAGTCTTTCTAATACTTAACTTGTATCGTGGCTATTTCCTGACATGGCTCCCATTCAAAATCCTTTTGCTGCAGGTCCCTGTAAAATGCTATATTGATTTTTAAAGTTCTCTGCTTATTTTCAAAGGGCAGAAAGGTTGTAGTGCTTCACCAGTGTTTTCTCTCTTGTAATTCCCTTGCCATTACGAATGTGAATCATCAGGTTACTCATTTTGTTTCAAGTTCTTTTGAGACTGAGTCACAGAAAATTTTGTAATTATGTCCTTCTGAAGCATTGTGAGACTCTTCCCCACTGCCCACTCCTGTCAACGTTTAACAAAAGGGTTGAACAAATGCACCTTTAATGTGGCATCTAATTGCACTTCATTAAATGGCTTCTTCAGAGTTTGCTATATACGGTAGCATCTTTGTACTGCGCAGTCTACATCTGTGCTGCCATATAAAAATTCATATAACAAGGAAAAAACAAAAACAATATTCAACATACCAGTAGGCAAAAGAACCTCCACTCTGTGCCCCCGATCTCTGTATCAGGTCGTGGGGTGGGTTTCTCTGTCTGGCACACACACAGCATGCAAAAGAAAAACCTACGGTTATAAAAAAAGTTTTATCTAATATTTATTCTTATATGCTGAATACGTGGGTATTCTGTGAGTGATGGTTGCTTCCCCCCTTTGTTTGCAACTTGTTGTTGCTGAAGCATATTATTGGCTGAAAAAGTGAAGAGGCAACTTATTTTCAGATCTGCCGAAGACTTAGAAAGCTCTCTGATGTCAAAAGAACGTTAGCAGTTTGGTGAAGCTGCCATGACACAAATACCCCATTAGATATCTCCAGGCCTGGCAGCAAAACTTGACATTCTTGCTCAGCTGCCTTGCACTCCAGCAGGTCTCACTGTTGATGGTTTCCTTTATTCTTGCTTTAATATCTTGCAATGTGTTTTCCAGCCTTTAACTGGGATGCATTTATTACATCCTTTTTTTGCCTGACCACCAGCTTCCCCCTCTTCTTTTCCTGTTGATGTGAGTCATCTGCAAGCAGGGTGTCTAATATAAGCTCCTGGCCTTCGAGGACCACACATTCCATTTCACTTAATTATTCATTTGAATGTATGAGATGAATGCATCAAAGCAGCAGGGCGCAGAATGGTACCAAAAAATACAATGTTGGCACACTGAGAAAATATGTTCTCTGACTTGTTGTCGCACGCTGTTTTTGTACAAACCCAGGAGAAAAGCCAAATGCATAAAACCTGGGTTAGACTGGAAAACATTTTAAATTGCTACCTTAATGGCTTATATACAGATATATAAACTAATGGGTGTGCAGAGTTGTCATTTCTACACAAAGCTCAGGAAAATAATTGCAATTGCCTGTAACTAGCCCCCAAGGAACATTCTGGATTATTATCATACTTAGAAGAAAAAGGAAGAAGTCCTAGCAGAAGAGTAATCAGTTGTGACACTTAAATAGAACTTAATGAGTCTACAGTGAATCAGGTTTTTTTCAAATAAAAAATGAAATACAATGGAAATGTTGGAAATGTTTACTTTCAGAAATGTTTCTAGTTCAAAGCTATCTCTACATTGTAGGGAGTACAGGACCCAACAACTGGATTTACCCTCCATTGCTCATTGAACTCCTAATTGGGAACCACTGCTCTAGGAAGTTGAGGTTTCCCACAAGCCTCTATTGCTTGGAAACACATAAAATTGTATGCTGACTAATGTAGAGATTGTCATGGCCGGAAATTTTTCTGTCACTCTGTATGTGATTTTTTTAAAAAAAACATTTTCTTTAAAAAACAAAACAAAACAGTTAATTTGACAATTCTGCAGTCTTGTGTCCTTTTAACTATGCTTTTAGAAATAACTTTCAGTAGCGAAGTTATGGATGAAATTTCAGAACTTGTTGCCCATTTGTTGTCAAAGTACTTCAAAAGCTGAGGCAGATATGCTAATGAAGTAATTAGGTGAGATTTCAGTTTTGTTATACAGTGTTGACCTATCATTGAAGGGAAACTTTAGTATTATTCTTGTTATTATTGATTAATCTTAAATTATAAAATGTTATCATTTTTGCGTGTGGTGACGAGTCAGTAGGACAAATGGAAATGCTGGGGATACATAATTTTGCTTTGACCTAGCTTGAAAGAGGCAAAGGCCAGAAAGGACTTCTAATATTGCCACATCATATTTACCATATACGTACCCCCCCCCCCACATTAGGATATGGGAAACTCTCCTGAAAAGCTGCTAAACTATTAAACATCTTTCTTCTTCAGTATGTCACACAGATTTCACAGGAGTTGGAACCTCCAAATTTCCCGTAATATTTCCTTGAGACAAACCTTTTTAACAACTTAAGAATGGGTGGATACCTCTGTTTTTGTTATATTTTAAAACTTTTTTTTTTTTAAAAAAAAAAAACTTACTTACTGAAACTCATTTTGATCTCATTCATGCTTTCCCACAAAATTTCATCTTAGGTGGAATTTCTATCTTGTTGGAACTGTCAATAATTTGCTTTGATTTAGCTTGTGAAAAGCAGGGTATCTGTGTCTCTCCAGATGTTACTGGACTACAATTCCCAATATTCCTTATCACTGGCCATGGTGAAAGGGCCTGATGGAATCTGGGGTCTATTAATATCTTGAGCACCACAGTTTTCCCCAAATCTGATCTAGATTCTTATGCAGCCCCTTTCCTTCTTCCTATATACATAAAAAGTAAAGCTGTTGTCAGGCTGGAGTTCAATAATGCCAATTCCAGCATGCTTACAGAATGGGAGAGAGGCAGACAGGTGAGTGAGCAAGCAGAATGGGTGACAGGCAGCCCAGGTGACCTGTAATGAAGCAGGGAGGACAAACCTCTTTCTGAAGTGCCTCCCCTCTGCATTAAAGGTGGCAGCAGCAAGGTTTAATGGAGGCGATGAGACGCTTCAGAGAGTGATTTGCCAAACTGCTCTCTGAAGTGCCTCTCACCTTTAGAAGGAGTTGGGAGTTGGGGCCTTCTGTGAGAGAAATGAGAGGGGTGGGATGTGAGGGGAAGGGGAAGGAGAAGGGCAAGCTGTGGGAGGTGGGGAGGCCTGGGAGTGCTGTGGAGATAGTTGAGGGTTGGGTGAGGAGTAAAGAGAGAAAAGATGTAAAAGAAGGAGGGGTTGACCAGGGGTGAAGGAATGGTATTGGCAGAAGTGTTGGTGTGTAGACACAGTTGGCAATAGAAGTGTGTGTGTGTGGAGGGGGGAGCCCCTCTTCTGTAACAAACAAACAAACAAACAAACAACAAACAAAGTAAACTACCTACATTCATACTTAATTTATTTAATAAAATCTTATACCAGAGAGAAGAAAGGCCATGGTGCATCTGCAGCAGCACAACCGTACGCCTTCATCTGCTCCCAGATGTAAACAACCTGTTTTAATACATCATTTTTAAAATTAATTAATTTATTAAATTTGTATACCACCCTTCATCCGTAGCTCTCAGAGCTGTTCACAACATAAATACACAAGATAAAAATGCCTGCAGATTAGTTAGTAGGCAAGCAAAATTAGGCAGTGTGGGAATGATTAGGCAAGTACTCAAACATTTGCTTATTAATTTAAACCAATTATCTGTTGCTTCTGCTACACACAAAGTGGCTTACATAAAACGTAAGAAATGTCCCAAGCAATTTGAATTATACAAACAAAATTCATTTACACTAACAACATGATAAAGAAATAAAACCATAACAGTGTATAAAACAACCACTGGCAAATGCTATCCAGAAAAAAAAGGGTTTATATATTCCTTCTGGAAGGCAGGGAGGGAAGAATAACTAATATTGCTTAATTGCATTCACATTCAGATATATCTCCATTTAAAGGCTTTGTTGCTTTGCTGCTTTCATCATCTGGAAAGAGCATGCAATAAAGACTTCCATTGATAATTGTCTCTGCTTTGTATGCATTCTGTTCAAAGAGTTGTAACATAGCCTGCTTTGATACTGGAAGAAATGAGAATACATTTTCATGATCAAAGAGCAGTGCACATTTCCCTCCTCTAAATCATCATCTTCCTCCTCATCATCTCAAGGTGCCATGCATCGTTTCCCCTCCACCCCTTTATTCTCAGAGCAGTTTGATGAGGCTTTTGCTGTTCGTGACTGAGTTTAGGGGTGGATAAATCAGTCTATATCCACTTAATGTGATGTTCACTCATAAGGCTGTTGCATCAAAATTTCTAAATTAATCTGCCAAAAAAGTCAGCTAGGAAATTTGCATGCAAACATGTGCTTACATTTTTTAAAAAATGTATTTTCTCTCAAAACTTTCAAGTCAGTTCACAGTGGAATTAGGAATGAATGAATTCCTGAAGCATCCTTTGCTGAACGGAAATTTGAACATTGGTCTCTGCTGTCCTAGTTTTGCATTTGACCACTTAAATTACATCACATGAGAAGGAAAATGTCTGCTACCCCTACTTTGAAATAGTCCATTTTCATGTTTGTCCTCTCCTGGCTTGTCTGACTGAAACAAGCCCATCCCATTTCATAGACCTGCTATGCATAATAATGGAAGAATTGCTATTTTAAAGGCTTTGCATACTCAATGCACATCTCTTTGGTGAAGACTTGTGCTGAGCTAGATTGACCGATGGTCCAATCTGGATTATGGGAGTCTCCTTCCTGTGTTCTGTTAGTTGATGCTATAAAGTTACTTGAAGTTGTTTTGTCCTGTAGCTAAATTTATTTTAATGTGGTATTGGGTTGGTATAATGTGTTTGATTCACTTTTATTATATGTAATAGTGAGAACTATTAACAGTAGACCATCCTTGAGCCAAATCTCCATTTCGTCTCATACTAAAAAACTGGTGCCCAATTGGCATTCTAGGAATCTCATGCCTTGTCTTAAATAAATGCGCACTCCTAGGGAGAGCCAGCGTGATGTAGTGGTTAAGAGCGGTAGACTCGTAATCTGGTGAACCGGGTTCGCATCCCCGCTCCTCCACATGCAGCTGCTGGGTGATCTTGGGCTAGTCACACTTCTTTGAAGTCTCTCAGCCCCACTCACCTCACAGAGTGTTTGTTGTGGAGAAGGAAGGGAAAGGAGATTGTCAGCTGCTTTGAGACTCCTTAGGGTAGTGATAAAGTGGGATATCAAATCCAAACTCCTTCTCCTCTTCTTCTTCTAGGGTCTCATGGTTACTTACAGAACAGACTTTGAAAATGTGCAGGTAAATATGTGGATAGCATTTTCAGGGGATAGCAGGCAGAGTTTTCACTAACTAGGAAGTGGAGCATCACACACAACTGCTATTGCAGTTTTCCCTTAGCGCCCTTTTTACAAAGGCACCATTGACCACTTCCAAAGTGTTGCTCTTGTGCAAGTAGGATTCAGTTGCAAACTGGCTAATTCAGATTGTGCAATTTAACTGGATTTGGCACCCTTGTGCTAAAAACTTTCTCCCCCCCCCTTTCAGTCCTTTTGCAGTAAGGAAAATGATGGGGAAATGCACTGAAGTGTGAGATTTTTAAATTTATTTTTAATGTATAATCAGCCTGTAAGCAAATCAGAATACATGTATAAGCTCCCCATAAACCTCATATAATCAGGATAAAGGCTCAATATACAGGTCATCTCTGGAAGAGACCTTTGTTCCGTTCTTCAGTTTGCATTTCAAGCTGCTTCCAAATGCTGGTTAGTTAAAGAGGAAAGTTAAACAGAGAGTAATAGTTTAAAAGATGGAGTCTTGTTTAGACTCAGAAGCACAACCAGAGTATATTTTCCATTTTATCCTTGAACAGTACATTGAAGCCTTCCCTGAAGGATCACAAATCTATTTTGGTCATTTATTTACTTTCTGCATGCCTTCAAAGAGGCCTCAAGACCATTTACAACAAGACCATTGGCTAATAACTGAATATCTCAGAACTCATGATCTTAAAATAATGTAGAAAAACAAAACTTTAAGAAGAAAGACAAGGGTGGTATTTGACTATATTTAATTCAGAGTAGAGTCATTGAACTGTGACTAAGGGGGCAGTCCTATGGCAAGCTCTGCCAGGATGAGTGGCTTAGGATCGTAATGGACCTCTGGAGGGTTCTGGTTCCTGGCCTTCAGGCATTAAGTTCCCAACTCTGACTTAGCCAAAGATATGCTGGTCTAACGTGCTGAGGCAGAGTTCAGAGGGCAGTCTAATTCACTGAAAAGGGCCATTCTAGAGACGTGGCAGGGACTGGACCCGGGCAGGGGGAACTGAAGCTGGATCCTAACTCAGTTCAACTTAGTCATGTGATCTGGAAAAAGTGGTAGTGTAAGCCTAACTCTATTTTCAAGATTTGTTTCCCCTTTGACAGGTTTGGGCTTCTCAGCAGGCAGTATGTTTGCTCCTTAGTGGGGTTTGGATCTGGTGTAACTTTATGCCGTCTTAATTTATGCCAGCTTCTTGTGTATAGGATTGCTCCCTAAATCAGATCCATTAATTTTAATGGGTCTAGTCTAGTCTGAGTAAAACTTAGTTGCATATCAGCCAGTGTACTAATATAAATACAGCAGCCAAAGCAGCACTTTATATATTTAAAAAATCTTCACCCACCCTTTACCTCTGCAAATTTTGCCATAATCAAAATGTACTTTCTCTCTTCCTAAGAACCACATGCAAATTTTACTTACTCTTTCACTATAACTGAGTAAGTCTACTAATTTGCCTGTACCACTCAATGTTTATACAGTATCAGCCCTCAGCATCACACAGCTTCAGTCCATGCCATTTGTAGGATGAGTTTAATAATACGTTTCATATAAAATGCAATAAAGATGAGCAATAAAAAATATACCACAATGGGAGAAGTGAGGATAGGGTTGGGGATGGGGGATAATGCAGTTAGCATTAAGAGAAAGTGTTCATGTATGCCTATAGCAGATCTACATTTCCCCCTTGCAATGTGTTTTCGGTATATTGCCTATGTTAAGTTCTTTGGTGCTGGGAGTTGTCCAAATGTTAATAAAGTTAGATGACAAAGATCAATCTGTCCCATAGCTGTCAACGTTTCCCTTTTTTAAAGGGGAAATTCCCTTATTCCGAATAGGATTCCTCGCAAGAAAAGTTGACAGCTATGATCTGTCCATGATAAGATATGCTTCAGCTTGACCACTATATATATATATATATATATATATATATATGCCGGTTTTGGTGTCCTCGGGTGTCTTCCCGTGTAAAAGTTGGGGTGTCTAGGCGACGTTTCGACGAGGTCTCACTCGTCATCTTCAGGCTGGTGCTTTCGGCTTTTCGACACACAAGTGCCCATTAATGAAGCCTTGACAGCCATTCAAAACAAATACAATCCCCCCGAATACATCTTGGACCTGACCAACCACTGCCTAACCAACACGTACTTCATCCACAATGGACAAAGATACAAACAGATAGAAGGAGCACCTATGGGATCACCCCTCTCACCGGTCATCGCTAACCTGTACATGGAACACTTTGAAACCAATGCTTTAGACAAGTCAGAACACAAACCCAAACTTTGGCTCAGATATGTTGACGACACCTTTGTAATTTGGCCACACGGGAAGGAAAAACTGGATAGCTTCCTCACACATCTCAACAGCCTACACCCCAAAATACAATTCACTATGGAAATAGAAGCCAACAACCAACTTCCCTTCCTTGACGTCCTAATCTACAAAAAACCTGATGGCTCCCTAGGACACACTATCTACCGGAAAAAAACACACACCAACCGCTACTTACATGCACAATCACACCACCACCCTGCACAAATAAACTCCGTAGCCAAGACTCTCATCTCCAGAACCAAACGCCTGGCTGACGAAGACCACTTGACAACTGAGTTACAGAATCTCTCAAATGTGTTAATTGCCAATGGATACCAGCAAAACAGGGTTACGAAGCTAATCCAAAAAGAAACACCCCCCAAAAACCAAGACACAGAAGAAAACAATGGCATAGCCCTCCTTCCTTATATCAAGGGCACTACAGATAAAATTAGCAAAATCCTCCATAAACACAATATCAAAACAGCCTTTTGCACCAACCAAAAAATAGCCAATATCCTCAGAAACCCCAAGGATAAAATTCAGTTGGAAAACCAAGGGGTCTATGAAATACCCTGCAAAGTCTGCCCAGCCACGTACATTGGACAAACAAACAGACGAATAAATGCACGGATCGCAGAACACAAGAATGCCGTCAAAAAAGAAGAAAAAACTTCCTCTCTTTTCCAACACATGAAAGAAACAGGACACGAAATTAATTTTGCAGATTCCAAATTGCTCTTTAACATGGAACATCACCACAAGAGAATAATCATGGAAGCCATCGAGATAGAGAAACACCCTCACAACATGAACAAGCGTGACGACACATCCCGCTTGCCAGACATCTGGAAATTAGCCCTCCCCACAAAATCTGACACCAGATCCAGAGGCACACAGAACGCCATCACCAATCAACCACACCAGACCCAAACCCAGACCCTCTCCACAGATAAATTACAGACACCATCCAGTAGCCAAACCAGGGTGGCACCTCCGGATGCTGCACCCCCCTGCAATCCCTACACAGATCTGGCTGGCACAGGCCACAAAACCACAGCTCGCCCCTATACACGAAGCCAAGCCAGAGCACAACCAAGTGCAGTACAGCCATCTTCTCAGAAAAACTCTTCACAAAGTTCAAGAGTTCAAGACACGAAGGCTTTAGCAACTAATCCACACCTAATGACCCACCTAAGTGGGATTCAGGAAATCACTCAAGAAATCACTCAAGATATCCCTCAAGTAATTAAGGAACAAAAGAAGAAAAGGCACACTAGCCTGGGAACCTCCTCTCTGCCCAGAACATTGGAGGCTATACACCACACCTCCTCAACAGTATTTATAGGAACTCAAACACTGAGATCCTGCTCTGTTCCAGTAACAAGAAGCCGAAAGCACCAGCCTGAAGATGACGAGTGAGACCTCGTCGAAACGTCGCCTAGACACCCCAACTTTTACACGGGAAGACACCCGAGGACACCAAAACCGGCATTCCTGTACCCGTGAAAATCTACGAAAGCAAATATATATATATATATATATATACTCTTCTGTCACTATTTTCAAATTTATAAGCAACACTTCTCGGTTGCTTGTGGAGCCGAGACAAAATAAAAACAGATATTCATAGCACCTGTGCAATTGAAAGCAGGGAGCAATAATGCAGGAAGCATTATAAATATGGGATGATAGCATGGCCACAGCAGTGCCACAAAGAAAACACCGCACAATTTGATTTTCAATGAACTAAGGGCCCATTTGGCAGCTACATCAAGGAAGGAACAGATTTTCAACATGATAGTCTTTGCCTAGCGCTAAAGCCAACAGCGGGCATGGAGGAGAAATGACATTGTAAAACTCTAGTGAACAATCATGGAAGCTGAAATATGCAAATCTACTAAACCACAGCCAAAATGCAATCCATTTTTTATGCAGAAAAGAGAAAAGCTGAGTATTCAGTATCTGCTACTGAGCCTTAATTTGCATCTCACTGCATGTGATAACTCCAGTCAGGCAGAATATTTCTCACATTTGAAATGTTTGCATGCACCTCTTGCTTTTTCAATTTACTCACCGTGGACGAAATGTTATCACAAGGAAAGACCTCATCGTTTCTTTCATGCCCATCACTTGTTAGTGAACCATGATTCCTTCTATCACAGCCATCTTATAACTATGTATTAAAAGCGGAATTTGATCGTGCAGGGTTCCCAACTGCAGAGAGGATTATATGCACAATCAACCGAAATTGCTTACAATCCCCATTCCGACCTTCTTGATTAGTGTCGGAAGGTCTCAGGAAGAATGGGGACTTTGGGGTGGGGCTTTCATGTGCTCACAGTGTAACCCTGAAGAGGGCTATAGGCACTTCTAGAAGCAGCAGAACACACAGAGCAAAGTTGAGATGGTTCTTGGGGAAATTGTTTTTGGGGGTGCTAAAATGTTTACTGAATCTCCTCAATTCCTTATTTGCATTGTGCTTGTTTATGGTGTTCACAGCTGAAATAAACTGATGCATTAGTGTCAACAGTGGAGATGTCACATAGCCATTGGGATTTGGTTGCGTGAAAAAGCATTACTACCTAAGGGTGTAGGATTGCTGCCACCATTTACCTAGGGAGTACTGTGGAGAGACTATTTTTTGTGCCCCTGTTGGGTGGAGAACATGATGGGGGGGGGGGGCGAGCTGTGTGCAAACTACTCATTTTTGAGCCTCCCTTGAATAATCAGTTAAATTTCACATGGGCACACTTTGCAAAGGGAAAGGAGTTTGTGAAATATTTGCTCCCCAAATAAGTAGAGGCCTTGAATGAAGACAGTTACTTCACTAACCCTGTCCCCTCATTACTACAGTGAAGGTGAAGTGCTGTTTGTTTTCCTGTTATCAGTTGCTTCTTCCTTGAGTCCTATTCAGAATGAACCCTAGAAAGGAGTTCTCTTCAACCTTGGGTACCTGTACTGTTCTGGGATGATGGGTGGGCCACCTTTGTTTTACATTGGCCCTATTAAATAAGGAATTCCCTTTTCAATAGGGGGGGAAAACTTAGGCATGAACAGAGAGTAAATTTCTTCTTGTCAAAGCACTAGGAAGGAAAATCTGGTTTGTTCTGGTTCACTTCCATTACAAATAATGGAAACAATTGCTGTTATGGAGCTGTCCATGGTCCTGGCTCAAAGACCCCAGACTCCTCCTGGTTTTTGCAAGCAATGTTTGACCAAAGCCCTAAATTGTCATATTGTATTGTAGCAAGGAGCCAGTGCCAACTCTGCTATTGGCACTTCTGTACAATTTTGAGCTTGTTAATTGACTGCTTCTGCAGAGGCAGCACAGTGAATGAAAGACAACTGTATGATAATGTTTCTGTGGGCTAAACAACAGAAAGGTCCATTTGGTTTATTTTTTCCCTCCTGCAGTCGGCTAATTAACAATAGATACTTAACAGCCTTCTGTGTTGCTTTGCACTATCTAAAAGGTAAGTCGAACACTGAGATTAGCTGAGTTAACGGAATGTCTTTCTATTTCATGGGATGTTGGAAAGTAATGAAGATACTTAGCAAGTGCTTAGGAGCTGATGGAGGAAAGAGAAAATTGCAGACATGCCTTTAACAGTGACCTGTGGAGAGAAAAAAATCATGCAGCAGCTGCTGGATGCTATTTACATGATTTTTAAGAAGCTGCCGTGCACACAGATCTTTTTATAAAACTCTTAAATGCAGACAAGACAACATATGTTCTACACACAGAAAGATAGTGTTATGAGTTTGGGGCGCTCTCATTAATCCCTGGATCCAAAAATGTTAGAATTTAATCAATGATAAACTCAGTGCCAGACCCCCTTTAATCTCTGGATCCATCAAGTGCTAAAATCTAATCAAGCCCAGCTAGCTTCCTATGAGCTGATAGCCTGGGTGATGAACCATTAAGGGTAATTAATGGGTTTGGTGTGAGGTGGCAAATGGGTGGGGCCTCCTCCCTTAACAGATAAAAAATCACACAGCAGGTTGTCTGACATGACCCTATGAAAGGAAATAACAACACCTATCTAACTTTATCCATCTAAAGGTAAAGGTACCCCTGCCCGTACGGGCCAGTCTTGACAGACTCTAGAGTTGTGCGCGCATCTCACTCAAGAGGCCGGTGGCCAGCTCTGTCCGGAGACACTTCCGGGTCACGTGGCCAGCGTGACAAAGCTGCATCTGCTGAGCCAGCGCAGCACACGGAAACGCCGTTTACCTTCCCTCCAGTAAGCGGTCCCTATTTATCTACTTGCACCCAAGGGTGCTTTCGAACTGCTAGGTTGGCAGGCGCTGGGACCGAACGACGGGAGCGCACCCCGCCGCAGGGATTCGAACCGCCGACCTTTCGATCGGCAAGCCCTAGGCACTGAGGCTTTTACCCACAGCGCCACCTGGGTCCCACTTTATCTATCTAATTGTATTTTTATCTGGATTCTATTGTTAATTGTACTTTGGTGGTGCATGTCCTTTTTTGTGATGTGCCTTGTGAACGCGATACAGGATAAAATAAAATAACACCTTTCGCCTTTGCTAGAATATTTGATTGGTTCTTAGATACAGTGACAGAAAAAGGGATCTGGCAGAAAGCTTCCTTCTTTTGTGACAGCTAGAAAACCCTCCATGAATGATGAGAAGTTAGCCAACCACTCACTGGTTATAAATGGCTAGCTGGCTGCTTCTATCTAGTCAAAAATCACAGATATACCTAGCTTAGAGGAATCAGAAAAGATTCCATGCTTGTCATTATTCAAGCTAGGGGACGGATTGTTAGCTATTTTGAAAATAATCTACCTCATATTTTGGAGAGTTGTTTCCTATGCAATTCGAATATCATAACCAAATTTTGCATGATGCTAAGACCAACAACCAGCTTTTTGACTTTGTTTAGGTACTATTTGATATCATTTTGAATCAAGATGGTGGACTGAAACTTTCAAAGCTGCACTGATTTTTGTTTGTTTCATAGAATGGTCAAGCAACACCAGGTATGAGGCTGCCAGTAAATTTATAATGGAAACATTATTAGTCAAGTAGAATGCCCAGTTACTTGAGAACCATTCTGGGAATCCTGTTACCTGTCTCACACCTAAACTAGGCCCTGACCTACTTCTCAGTGACAATAGGCACTCCTTGTTAAGAGAAAGCATGTGACATAACTTTAATAGACAAAACCATACAGAGAAGAAAGCTTTGTTCCTACTGCTAGAATGTTGTACATCAAGTTAGTTATATGGAGTGAACAAGTTCTATCCTTTTTCTTGAATGGAGCAATATCTGAAATAAATGTCTTGATGTCTTTCAACAGGGTTGAAATTGTGACTACCTTTGTCACCATATTTCTAGTTAATAATAATAATAATAATAAATCAAAGCAAAAGCACACTGCTGCTAGTCCACTAGAAATACATGTCTTAGAAATTATAATGCTTATAAAGGAAAATGCTAAAAGTGAGGGAATGATATATTAGCAACTGCTAACTCGAGGGTTCTTTGTCGCACTATCCTCTACCTGCCCCCTAATGTCAGGGAGACGTTTCTTTTCTGTCATGCTAATTATTTCTGACACATAGTTGGCAATGGCAAGTCCGTCCATGAGAATTCATCTGCTTGGTTTTGCGTTGGCCTTCTCCCCAGGAAGAAAGGTAAGCATAGTTCATTTTAGCGGTACAGGATGTCCTGCTCAGACACCTTATAGGGCTGCTTTCTTCTAACTTTGCTGTACAGTGATACCTCAGGTTAAGAACTTAATTCGTTCTGGAGGTCTGTTCTTAACCTGAAACTGTTCTTAACCTGAGGTACCACTTTAGCTAATGGGGCCTCCCTCTGCCGCCACGCTGCCGGACCACAATTTCTGTTCTCATCCTGAAGCAAAGTTCTTAACCCGAGGTACTATTTCTGGGTTAGCGGAGTCTGTAACCTGAAGCGTCTGTAACCTGAGGTACCACTGTACTTCCAAAGCACTGAAAGAAACTTCCTGTAACTAGAGTGAGGAAACTTTGAGCTAAATTGTAAACCACCCTGTGATCCTTGGATGAAAAGTGGTATAGTAATAAAACCAAACAATCAACCAAGAGGGCTAATCTGTCAATGCAGATAGTTATACACAACACACATAGCAATGCATGCATTTGCTTATCAAATGTACTATAGATGAACTTTATCTTTTCTGTGTTTGCTACTGCACAGTCCTAGAAAGGTAAGAATGTGTGGAATGTACTCTTAACTGTTCGTTATGGCTTTCCCTTGTCCAAGTGCCATTAGTTACTAATGGGCTTTGTGAATTTTTAAATGATGTTTGTTAACAATTTAAGAAGAATCCTGCTGGATCAGACCAAGGCCTATTTAATGCAGCATGTTTCCCCCTGAGTGGTCACCTAGATCCCCATGGGAAGCCCCAAAGTGAGACATGAGGTCAGTGGTCCACTTACACCATTGTTCCCCAGCAACCAGCATTTCAAAGCCCTACTGGGGGTTGAATATAGCTGTCCTGACTAATAGCTCTTGATAGCCTTATTTTCCATGAAACTGTACAATCCTCTTTAAATACACCACCAGTTGATGGCCATCATTACACACTGTGGTAGACATTTCCACAGTTTAACAATGTACTGAATGAAGAAGTCCTTCCTTTGGCGTGTCCCCATTAACTACCATCTTGAGATCAATATATATATACATAAACAAATCTTGTAAACTTTCCTCATAGAGTTAGTCCAGTCCCCTGATCATTTTGGTTGCCCTTTCCTGCAACCTGTCCAGCTCTACAATATCCTTTTTGACATGCAGTAGCCAGACCTGTGCACAGTATTCCAAGTAGGGCTGCACCATAGATTCACATAAAGGCATTATGATACTGGCAGTGTTATTCTTAATCCCTTTCCTAATGATCCCTAACATGGAATTCACCTTTTTCACAGCTGCTGCACACTGCGTTGTTGTTTTCATTGAGCTATCCATCATGACTCCAAGATCTCTTTCTGGGTCAGTAACCACCAGCTCAGACACAATCAGTATATATGAGAAATTAGGATTTATTTATCCCCCCCCCCCCCACTGCACATCACTTTACACTTACTTATATTGAACCACATTTACCATTTTAATGCCCATTCATCCAAACTGGAGAAATGCCTTTAGGACTCTTATAAATTTTTTTTACCACTCTGAATCATCTGGTGTCATCAGGAAATCTGACCAATCTCTCTGCCCACCCCTAACTATGAATCATTTATGAACAAGCTGAAAAGCACTGGTCCTACTATAGATATCTTGAAGACCCCCCCCCCTATTATAGGAGCTGCCAATTTACTCCTACGCTCTGCTTCCTGTTCTTTAACTAGTTACTGATGCGTAATAGGACCTGTCAACCTATCCAATGACTGCTTACTCAGAAGCCTTCGGTGAATGACTTTGTCAAAAGTTCTTTGAAAGTCCAAGTACACAATGCCTACCATATTACCCCTATCCATATGCTTTCTGAAATGCTCAAGGAATTCCAAAAAGTAAGTGAGACAGGATTTAACTTAGCAGAAACTGCATTGAATGTTCCTCAGCAAAATACGGTACATTCTTCTGTATGCTTCACTAATGCTTTATCTTTCTTAACGCTTTCCATCAATCCACCTAGAAGAGGTATGAAAAGCCTTTATTTCTTGGATTGTTCCTGGCTCTTTTTTAAAAAAATGGCATTGTGTTGTCTTTATAGTCCTTTGGTACAGGGGCTGCTCTAAGGGACAGGGTACGTATTTTTGTTTAAAACATCAGCAGTTTCATATTTGAGTTCTTCAAGAACTCTCAAATGAATGCCATCTGGACCCAGTGATTTGTTAACATTTAAATTGTGAACTTCACCTCGTGTCACAAGTATTTGCTTCAGTTCATCTTAAAATAAGTCAGTTTGGGGCAGGCACAACTATCTGCCCTATATCTTCTGCACAGAAAACAGACACAAAGGAGTTTTTCTGTGATTTCTGTAACTTCCTTATCTTTGTTGTTGTTGTTTAGCTGTTTAGTCGTGTCCGACTCTTCGTGACCCCATGGACCAGAGCACGCCAGGCACTCCTGTCTTCCACTGCCTCCTGCAGCTTGGTCAAACTCATGCTGCTAGCTTCGAGAACACTGTCCAACCATCTTGTCCTCTGTCGTCCCCTTCTCCTTGTGCCCTCAATCTTTCCCAACATCAGGGTCTTTTGCAGGGAGTCTTCTTATCTTTAGCCTCTGGATTTAATTATGATTTATCCTCCGTCTCTGTTTTTAATGAGGATTTAGAAAGGAAACACAATAGCCCTCTTCAGGCATGTAGCATCAAGAAGCAAGGGCAAAAAGTGTATGTGAGGGACTACAAGGATTTGCACTGCTCCAGCCACAATGTCCCTCCGCATGAAGGGCACACGCACTCCACCCTGACTTTTGCACCTTGAGCAGGAAGATCTGAAAGGGTTTTTTATGCATCTTCAGTCGAGTGTGCTTAGAATTCTCCTTACAACAAATAATTACAAGCTCCCTTCAGGACTATGCACTAAACATGGAAAGGTCAAAAGTCATAGGGTGGGACAGGTGTTGGAGGAGGCATGTTGATGCATGGGTTTCTGGTGTCCTACACCCTTTTTGTAGGATTTCTGAATTTCTGAAGTAGGTTGTTTTGTGATGTTAACTGTAATATTTTTCATAAGTAGCACTAGCAGTAACAGGTGAGCATAGTTTCATTTTTAAAAAAAAACAATGATGGACATGAAAGACTCAGGGTGATCACTGAAATAAATCTTCAAGTTTAGGGATGTGTCAGCAAAGAGCATGGTAAGAATTGTACTTTAAGGTGAATACTAAAGCACAATTAAGCTTAGAAATATGTAAACAGATACAGTGGTACCTCAAGTTAAGTACTTTATTCGTTCTGGAGGTCCGTTCTTAACTTGAAACTGTTCTTAATCTGAAGCACCACTTTAGCTAATGGGGCCTCCTGCTGCTGCTGCACCATCGGAGCACGATTTTGGTTCTCATCCTGAAACAAAGTTCTTAACCCAAGGTACTATTTCTGGGTTAGCGTTTCTGAAGCGTTTGTAACCTGAAACGTATGTAACCCGAGGTACCACTGTAGTATCAAACCAGTTTAATCAGGCCTTGGAATTTAAGTCTGACTGTTATTCCTGCAAGCAGGTTTATTTCCTCCAAAATTGCTTTAGCAATATGAAATCTAAACCTGTGGAAATTAGCTATTCTTATATGCATTTCCATGGTGGCAAGTCATGTCACAGATGGAAACTTATGAACAATCATGTGGTATGTACCTCTCCAGCCAATGGATTATTGAGGAACTCATTAATTGATCACAGTAGGGAAACTTTCTTAGTCTTCTTTGGGAACCTCTTAATGCTTCTCAGAGACCATTCCTTGCTTTGCCTTTTGACCTAATATTCTTCAGCAGGCTCCATCATACATCAGCTATTCTCATCTCAAACTTCTCTCCCCAATAAATTGTTTATATTTAGTTTAATAATAATATCAACAATGACTCATCTAGAAGGAGTCTTAGAGATAAAGCATATTTTCCTGCTAAATATGTGAAAGCAGTAATTTTGCTATGAAAGGACTGAATTAAATTGGTCTTGTGACACAATGTGTAGGAGTGACCTTTTGAAATAGACATGCTAATGAAAGGCCTGTGAGGACATAATTTTTCAAGGCTATAGGAAAGGCATCATTGACTATAAAAGGCAGAGAATCAAAATATGTCTTCACAAATACCAACAGCATTGCATCCACTTAAATCCAGGCACTAATCTGGTTCACAAAAGAACAATATTGCAAAATTGGATTCTAAATTAGGATTCTATTTTGGGATATTTTTGAAGCTGCGGACAATGAGTAATTTTAACAAAGTGACGAGTAACTTTATCATCTTTATTGTTGCCTGTGAAATTATTTATTTATTGCTTGTTGTTTTGATGTAGCTTAATTCTGTTGTTATTTGTGGTTGAGTAGATTTTTCCAGGTGTTTGAAACTCTGTTAAAAGTCTTCAAACAGTTGAGTTTGTTATACTCAAGGTAAACTCACTGAAATAAACAGACATGACTAACTTAAGTCAATTGATTTCAGTGGTTGTGCTCTGGGTATGACTGGGTTCAAGACAACTCAAAAATGATAGTGCAGGAATAGGGATCCTGTGGTCCTCCAGATGTTTCTGGACTAAAACTTTCATCATACCCTGACCATTGGATATGCTGCTTGAGGCTGTTGGGAGTTGGAGTCCAGTGACATCTGGAAGGCTGTAGGTTTCCCGTCCCTTTGATAGTGGGATGATTATGTACACTGCTGACAATCTGGTCATAAGGACAGTAGAGTACTTCTACAGAATGAAGTGTCTTTTGCCAAGTAAGTAGGCTGATACATTATGAGGCAATATCAATATAAAAAGACTAACATTGAGGGTATGTCTGTCTGTCAAAATTATGTTCTGTGGGGTTCACATCTCAATTTAGCAAACCATTCTTTCTATTTGCCATTTCATCTTGCCCATTTTGTGACATTGTCTTTCATTCTTGCTCACCTGAATGGCTGAGTGACGCCATGTGCAGGTGCTTGGCTGGAAGAAGTGTTTCTGATTGTTCTGACAGAGAAAAGGGTCAATTCAGTTAATTTCTTAGAACAAAAAAGACCCTGATTAGTTGGGGGAATGTTGGGGTGTCTTTGTGATCTGAAACTTCTTGTTTCTTTTCAAAGAAATTGGCAAAAGAGGAAGAATTCGTAGATGCACATGCAGCCTTGAGCCTTGCAGGCACAACATGGAAAAGCCAGGTCTTTAAGGTTAGCTCACAAGTCATTAACTTGAATATATTTTAGTTTCAAGCTCTGGGTTCTCTCCCCCAGTCACACCCACGGCCATGAGGTCACTCAGCCATCACTATGTCTGTTGCTCTGTGTGTGGCTAATATTGGGCAGTGGCAGAGTTTTTGGAATACTGTGGAACTGACTGCCAGTGCTATTTTATTTGTAGTCTTTATGGCTACATTAAAGAAGCAATTCTATGGCAAGATCTGCCAGATCAGCTTCAGAAACAGAGGATCTCTGATAAAGCTAGCTGATTCAGCAGAGCTCAGTGGCCATTACATCCCCAACTTTGACTCAGCCTAAGATACACCAGAATAACTTGCTGGTCTGTAAGTCCCAAAAAGTGGGAGGGGGTGTGTGTGTCCAGGAAGATGGTGGTGTGGGACCAGGGAGTTGAATCATAAACCCATTCAGCTGGGTCATGTGATCTGGCAACCCAGCATGGAACACTGTTTTCAGGTGTTTTAATGGGGTTTGGATCTGGTGTAACTGCACCAGCTTAGTTTACGCTAGCTTGCTTTCCACCAGCTTTTCAAGCATCAGATTGCTCCCTGGTATTTGCTTTGGTGGCTGTATTATTTTTTCTTTTCATGACTCTGCTACTGATTGAGTTTAGGATCGTGCCTAATTTATCCTAGTGCATCACTGCCTGACGTAAGCCTGATGTTCAGGAACTACAGTATCATCCTTCCTGTGATTGCATTTTTTTCGTGCTAGCACCATTGCATGACAGTCAAGCTTCTGCCAGTGTTCTAGGAAATTGCATCTGTTGTCTGACAGATGAGCATGAGTATTTACTTTAAATACTCAGCTGCCAAAGATACAAATGCACACTTTTGCCGATGGTTTTTGAGATTCTCACTCTTCTTTGAAATTAATTTAAAAATTACTTCTAAAAAATGTTTTAGAAAGCCTAAGGCTGAAATATTACTGAACGCATTCCAAGTGATAAAGCACATGTTTTGAATGTAGATGTTCCTATGTTCCCTCTATGCCATCTCAGGCAGCCAGGTTGGTAAAAACCTCTCTGTAAAATCTTGGAGAGACACCATCAGTCAGAATAGATAGTACTAAATGAGATGAACGAGTGTCCTGACTCTGTGTAAGGCATATTCTTATATTCACATGTTCAAACCACCAGGATGCAGACTGATGCAGAAATGTGGAAAAATGAATTTAAAATTGAGAAACTGAGAGAAACAACATTTGACAGTTTCATCTAGCCCTACAGCTCAAGCAGATGAACCATTGTCAGGGTCATGGCATGCGGTAGTTTCCCAGAACATTCTGCAAATGTGTTGTGAGAACAGTAGGACATCAAGAGGCATTTCTATATTAAATCAGGAACTATTTAGAATTAATTACATAAACTCTCTGGAAGGATCCAGCACAGAAACTGTTGCAATATAAATAACAAACACTTATCTCTGCACTGTCTCTGAGCTTGTCTTTTTGTCATAGATCAAACTCCTTTGTCCTTGAGCAGGATGATGATGCAGCATCTAACTATGGTCTGAAAATGATATGTAAATAAGCTTAAGTGTTGCAAAACTGCATTAAAATTGCTTGAACCTGGGGTCAAACTCAATGTGATTCGGGAGTTCTGCAAATGGCACTTGCAGTGTCTTTCACCTTTTTAAAAAAGGATCCAGCTACAGGATAGGAACTGCATCATAGGGGGTGTTACCTCTTTTTCCTGTGCTGAAAACTACCTTTCTCCAAAAGCTGCTCTTTATCCCTATTAGTAAAATGCATGGGCTCAGCCCCCACAATGGCTTTTTATGAAAGAAAGACATGGATCTCTGGCCTTCTGTCCAGTTTGACCCTTGGTAGTGCTGTTATGATGCTTTCTGCTTCAAAGTGCCTGTTAAATGAATTAGGTAAAGGTAAAGGTAAGGTAAAGGACCCCTGGACGGTTAAAACCAGTCAAAGGCTGGGGTGCAGCGCTCATCTAGCCTCAGGCCGAGGGAGCTGGCGTTTGTCCACAGACAGCTTTCCGGGTCATGTGGCCAGCATGACTAAGCCACTTCTGGCGCAACAGAACACTGTGACGAGTGCCAGAGGTAAGTGTTTTCTGCACAGCTCCACTGTGTTTAATGCTGCTACACTTGAGGCAAACAAATTCTCCCCCCCATGTTCTGGGTTTGCGTGACCCTAAAAACAGTTTCCTTTCTAATAAAGCATGTAGTAATAATTGCTTTTTGTGGAGTTGTTCATTGTTATCGTCTTACACGAGACATTATCACAGTAATGATCCTATCTATCTGAAATAATAGAAAAATATCTCTAAGGCTGCAATCCTCTTACCAGGGAATAATCCCCATTGAACTAAATGAGGCATGTTTAAGATGGTGCTGATTCCTTTGCCCTTTTCTTTGATAAAGATTTGCCTTTTTCTTTGATAACATTTTTCTATGAATTATTAATGTGAGGATTTGCATCTTTTCTGTTGTATAAATCTCCATCTGCAGCTTACACATCCATGATGGATTTTCAAGCTGAGTTCGAGCCAGCAAAGGTGCTCCTATATTATACTTCCCCTTAAACAGAAAGCCTGGCGTAGCTTCTGCTATTCACTTAACTGATGAATTCGTATACACTAAAAAGCCAAGGGTCTGATTGGAGATATTTAGATTTACACTTCCCCGCCATATTTCCAACCCTGTTTCACTGCTTTTCCACAGTCAGGTGAAAGCAGAATTGAAATTGTGGTTCCATACAACAATTAACACTTCACCATGGCCCTCCTCATTGGCAATTCCCAAAGTGTCCATCCCCATGGGCAAGATGGCAAGCGTGGGTGGTGCTGTGGTCTAAACCACTGAGCCTCTTGGGCTTGCTGATTGGAAGGTCAGTGGTTTGAATCCCTGCGATGGAGTGAGCTCCTGTTGTTCTGTCCGAGCCCCTGCCAACCTAGCAGTTTGAAAGCATGCCAGTGCAAATAGATAAATAGGTACTGCTGTGGCAGGAAGGTTAACAGTGTTTCCGTGTGCTCTGGTTTCTGTCACAGTGTTCCATTGTACCAGTAGCGGTTTTGTCATACTGGCCACATGACCCAGAAAGCTGTCTGTGGGCAAACACCAGCTCCCTCAGCCTGAATGCGAGATGAGCACCACCACCCCATAGTCACTTTTGACTGGACTTAACCGTCCAGGGGTCCTTTACCTTTACCTACTCAGAAGCACATATATTAAACAGGAGAAGCAGCAGCAAGCCATGTATGATTTTAGACTTTGTGCTTAGCATAGTAAACTTCAGTCAGCAATGTTCTCCGTGTTTGAGTGTGTACACACGCACACACACACACACACAGGAAAGTATGGCAGTCGGTGTACATGCTGTTGTGGAGCATCTAGAAAATGGCACCATCTTGATGCAAGCAATTACTGTCAATATTTCTTTCTCTTCTGCCAGCTGGGACCTGCCAATTCACAGGATCCATGAAATATTTGTATCAGGAGAAACTTTCCTACTAGTGGTGCCACATAAGAATAGGTATCGACTGGAGTTTTCATTTCAGTCCCTGATGCATTGCTTGATATAAACGTATCTCAGGGCTTCTTTTTCCTCTTCCTCAGAAATATTATTATTTTAATCTACCAAGGAAAATAGCTCTTGAAGTTTGTGGTGATACCCTGACCTAATTTCATGGCCAGAAAATCGTGATGACTCATAACTTCCATTACCAGCATGACATGAACATTTGACTGTAAGGTTATACTCATCTCTCCTGTGTAATAGCTCATGGAATAAAAGTTTTTATTTACTTTGTGTTAGCTTCCATATTAATGCTGTGCCAAAAAACCTTCCATTTCCCCCCCAACCATTCACCACCAATTAATGAAAATTATCAAGGGGAGGGGGTGGGTTAGAACATTTTTGTGAAATTTTCATGAGTGGGGTGCAGGTTTTTGTTGCACTTACCAGACTTTTAAGCTGACCAAGGAGTGTTTGTGAGTGTATTTTCTTTCATTCTACAAGTCAACTCTTCAGTGGTTTGGCTTCTGTAGCCTTCCTGAATGCTCATGATGTCCTCATCTGAAATGTCCCATAAGTGTGTGAAGACTTGGAGGCTGCCTGTCATTTGTCTGGCAGCTGATTGCTGTTGTTGCTGTTATTATTTTGAAGTGCAATCTTGTTACCTTGAAAACAATTAGTGCAGAAATATTTCTGGCACTTTCCAGAAAACAAAGTGAACACACTGCACTGAGGTCCTTGGTAACCAGTGTCCTTGACTTCCTGCACTCCAATTATAAAGTTCAGGGAAAGCAATCATAAGGCAGGTCTCCTGTGAGGCCTTTAGTGGAAAGCAAAACAAACACACCACCTGTGACTATCTCATAAAGATAACTCAGCTCCATGACCACTGAAATTCTAAAGAAATTCTGAAGGGCCCAATGAATGAAACAGCAAAATGGAAGCCTCTTTCATGAGGGAAGCAAACCTCCAAGAAGTTGGAAGACAAGTTTCAGCACAGCGCTGCTCCATCCATTACATCTTTATAAGCTGAACTTTGCCTTGGATGCAAGTTTATGCATGTTCTTGAGTTTCTAGATGAGAGGGAGGCAAAATTTGTTTAGCTTTGTACACACTGTATTAGGACTCTCTGGGTTCCTGTTCCTGTGTCAAGACTCGCCTCTCAATCAGCAGGACCTGGCCATCTATATTTAACAGCACAATTTATCCATAACATCTTACCATAGTTTATGTTCAGCATACCCTGTCCCTCATAGAGCCACATGTGGCTGTCTTAATTTTAAAACATTTTGTTTTCCCTTTGGACAACAAGCTGCTGGTAGTAAAATAATGTCAGATACATAAAAAAAGAATTATATAATTGTAAAGTTGGAAGGGACCATGAGGGTCATCTAGTCTAAGCCCTTGCAATGCAGGAAACCTTTGCCCAACATGGGGCTTGAACCCACAGCTCTGAGATTAAGAGTCTCATGTTCTACTGACTGAGCTAAGAATCAATAATACATCAATTTAGAGAGTAAGAATAACTTTGGCCAACCCTCTCCCCAAAAAAGCTCAAGAACTTTGGCCAATCCTCCCCTAAAAAAAGCTCAACATTTCCTGGCAATGACAATGGGTAGATCACAGCCGGTCTTTTTATACTGTGAGTAGATTGCAGTCTCTTAGGAGTTGGGCGGGCCTGCCATACACAGTTCGGTTTCAGTGGAAATTACACGGGAGCTTGTATGCATGATACATTTTGATCTCCCCAGCAGCCTCACAATTGCAGCCTTAGGCTGCTGTCTTCACCCCCTTACCTGGGCATAAGACCTATTAAATCCAATTGGACTTCCACCCAAGTAGGCATGGTTAGGAGGGTTTCAGTGTTAGTCATTCTGGGTTAGTCATTCTTGGCTGTATTTAGATGCCACTTCTTTCCATCTTCATAACGTTTCCTTACCTATTCACTCTCACATTCCATGTGATCTTTCACTCAATGCAAAAGCCACTTCTGAAAACCTAATAGAATCTCGCAGATGTTTAGTGCTCATTTCCATGTTAATTGTTTCCAGAAAAAAATCCATGTGCAACCCCCCCCCCTCAAATTAACTCAGAAAATCACGAGAGTTTTCCATCGACAAGATTTGGGGTATACAGTTCTTTCTTGCCACCTAAAGTTTGGCATGACATGGTGGTATATCGATTAAAAGGCACAGTTCTATAAAACAACAAAATGTAAAAGGAACATTAGGAATCGGGAGAGAAATGCTAGCATTATAACCAGTAAAACTAATGCAATAAACCTCACAACTGAATGCAGCCTTTGTTGAAGACAGATAAGGCCTAAAATGAAGAGGAAATTGCTGAACACATAGATATAGGGGTGTGTCCAAGAAGTAGCTTTAGCTTTCTGTGCTTTTCAACAGTGCAAGACATCCCATTTAACTACTTGTTGCTTTTATGCTCTGCTTTCCCCTAGAAGCACAGACTATAGGTGCAGGAACAGTGACATGATTGAATAAAGACTAGTCTTTGGTTATCCGTGTGCTCGTTATGAACCATGTTCGCTAAATCTCATATGATTTAAATTCAATGCATTTTGAAAGATAGAACACATCAATGATTCCAGCAATTATTTGCAATCCCGAAAGTTCACCCCATAGTTCACTGAAATGATTTGGGATTTATCATAATGAATAATTAAGGTGCAAACCAGTCAGGAAACCAGAAGAGCAGAAGCATGGGATCATTTATGACCAGAAGAGTTCACGACCTCTGCTTTGTGTTACATCTGAATGAGAGAGCTAATTTGACACACTTCATTCTCTTTCTTCCCATGCCCATTCTTATCGCTGCTATGAAATGCTAAGGATTGGAAACAGCACTGCAATTGCCTGTAATAGTGTCTTGTTGAATCTGGCCATTTCTAAAGCTAACAGTCCTTTTCTAATAGGTCTGATTCTGAGTTATCCATTCGTACAACTATCTTTGTTGTTCTTATTTTAAATAACTGTTTTGCCTCCAATGTAGGTGTGTGCATATCATGTCCCAGACCCCAGAGAGTGAATCCCAAGCAGAGGGGGCCTCTATGGATGTCGGTCGTGCAAATCTTTATTCAAAGTATTATGCTCAAATTTTGGAGTGGTGGTGGGGGTCTGGTGTAGTGGTTAAGAGTGATAGACATGTAATCTGGGGAACCAGGTTCACGTCTCCGCTCCTCCACATGCAGCTGCTGGATGACCTTGGGCTAGTCACACTTCTCTGAAGTCTCTCAGCCCCACTCACCTCACAGAGTGTTTGTTGTGAGGGAGGAAAGGAGAATGTTAGTCGCTTTGAGACTTCTTAGGGTAGTGATAAAGTGGGATATCAAATCCAAACTCTTCCTCTTCCTCTTCTTCCTCTTCTCCAGCTCTCCAGCCCTAGCAGACATTCTGATGCAGCTCTTTCTTGCCCTTCTATCTTTCAGTCATAGTTCTAGTTTCACTTTCCTGCCATATATCTATTCCATATGTCTATTCAAGATCACATTCCAGTTGGGTTTCGGGCCTGGAGCTGGGTTTTGGAGGAGCTATGTGATACACACACACACACACACACACACACACTTGTATGCACAATTATATGTGCTTATATGCATATATGAACACACATATATTTTCCATCACTCATGGTGGCTTACATGGTCCCCCTGGTTTTCATGTTATCCCCACAGCAACCCTGTGCACCATATGTGTACCATATGTGCTGAATGATAGTAATTGGCGTAAGGTCACCCAGTGACTGAATGGAGATGTTATCCTTGGTCTTCCACACTCTCTTATCAATACACCACACATGTAACCCTTTTGTGACTAAGCCTTATAGAAATAATGCCAGTTAGCTGAGTAAAGCTGTTGCAGTGAAACAGAACAACAGAGCATTTGAGCCATGAAAGCTTTTGCCACAATAAATGTATTAGTCTTTAAGGTGCCACAAGACTTTATACTGTGACAAATATCATGGCACATATTTATGAAATATTCCATCCATTTAGTTTGGGCCACTGGGAATGACATGCTATAATAAGAACACCATTTTAAAGGGTGGGGGTGGGGAATCAATGAAAGGTTATGCTGCCATTTTAACACTAAAATCCCCTGCCTCCCAAATATTCCCTTTAGCAGTATGTGTGTGCTTGGAACAGCCATAGCGGAGGCAAAGGCACAGTGAGAAATTCTTCTATGTCCCCCCCCTTCATTGTATGAAGTGAGTTAAAAAAATAGTTCAAAATACTATGGTGTTATTATTCAAACTGTGTGAAGTCACAATGTCAAAGTATTTAGAAAATGTTCAGATTTCTTTCCTATTTATGAAGCATTTTATTTTGTGAAAGCCACTGAAACCAGCTTTTTGTAAAGACTACTATGTGCAGACACAATCATTCCCCCATGCCCTACCAATCCCAAGTACAGGTATACCCTGTCGTTTTGAAGCGTTGAATGTCACCATGACTGAAACACTAACTGGCTGATGGTCTCTAGGGTTCAAAGCACACTTTGCTTTCCAAACCCATTACATTATTGCTTAGGACCTCTGAGAGAGGGAACAATATTTCCAGCAGTAATATTTGCTTTGTTGGCATCAATACTTGTCCATGTTTGAATTAATTTTGATGTAAAAAAATGCATTTCAAATTCACAGGGGCCTTCAAGAAAACCAACTTATTATCTTTGGGAATATTAAGTGGGATTGCTTTTAAAATGGTGACCTTGATAGATATGTGTGTGTGTACGCATGCGTGTGTGTGTATCACCATTCTAGTTCCATAATTTTGCTACCCCTTTTCTCTTTTCACCAAGCTGCTTAATAGTATTCAGGAGTCCTGAATCAATTTCCATGCTCTATCAGCCATATCATGAACCAATCTGCCTGTTTGTCTGTGATTATTCCCATGCTAGAAAGGCAGTAAGTGTTCATGGAATCATTTTGTGCCACAGCACTTCAGACCTGATTTAGGGTCCATGAGCAGCTGAGCACAAGGCCACCCCAGGTCTGGAACACATGTGAGCATCACACCAACATCAGGACCAAAAGGCAGGAGAAGTCACCCAGCAAGTATGATAGGGCCTTCAGGAATTGCTGCCATTATCCACAGAATGACATAACAATAACATAACAATGACATATTTGATTCTATCATTGTTGAGTGATTAATTTTTCCATTGTCTGTCTATGTGTGGGTACATTAGGATAGTTCTAGAGTTGTACTCAGTGGAGTTCTGTTTGACCTAGGGGTCAGCAAACTTTTTCAGCAGGTGGCTGGTCCACTGTCCCTCAGACCTTGTGGGAGGCCAGACTATTTTTTTTTGGGGGGGGGGGAGCTATGAACGAATTCCTATGCCCCTCAAATAATCCAGAGATGCATGTTAAATAAAAGGACACATTCTACTCATCAAAAACACGCTGATTCCTGGACCAGCCACGGACCAGATTTAGAAGGCGATTGGGCTGGATCCATGTTTGCCTACCCATGACCTAGAGGAAGGGGCCTCCTGAGAATCTGCTCCAGAGGGTTGTAACTCTCCAGAACAGCATGAGACAAGATGCAGGGGGTTTCAGGGAAAAGAGGCATTCAGGGAAAATTGCCTTCCCTTCCTCCAGCAGTAAGTCTCTGCTGGAGCCAGGTGCCTTCTGTGAATGGAAGGAGCTCATCTATTGCAATGCGTACTGTCAGAGCTGGCTCCTGGTCCCAGCTCACAAAGGACCAACGCTAGCCGGTAGTAAAGTATCAAAGTCTTTATTGAAGAATAGTTTCCATTTCCAAGCCTCAGCGCCCCAGCTCTACGTCTAGAGTCTAGACCGGCGAAGCTCCGTCTGAATCTCCGCCCCCTGTACACCAGTTTAAGACTCTAATCTTACTCCACCTCTCCCTTCTCTCCTTTCTCCTCTGGGTCCTGCTGCCCCCCGGGGTCTCCTCCCTCCTGGACTCCTCTGACGCAGACGTTGACCCTCCTGCCTCCTCCCGCTCTCTTCGGCGGGCTTTAGGACTTGGCTCCCTACCCGGGCTGCCAACTGTGCCGCCTTCCTGTACATTTGAACTTGGCGAGCGCGCGCGTTTAACCTTCCTCTTAACCGTTTCCTCGCTCCCTGACGGAGGCGTGGTCAATCCTGCCCCATGTTCTCCCGCTGGTAGCGCGCCGCCTGATCCCGATGCCTGGGACTCCTCCCCCCTACTTCCCTCTGGTGTGGACGCTGGTCCAGATTTCCAGCTGCTGCTCTCTGAGTCCCCTCTGGCCCCTTCTCCCTGAAGTGCCCCCCTGGGTACTCCCCTTGCCCTGACCATGGGAGCCCCTTTTTGTGAATCCTCTGATTCACTGGACAGACTCAGAGACCTCGGATCGCTGTCATCGCTGACATTTCCTTCGGACTCCTCCCCTTCGCTCTCCATTTCCTCCCTCTCCTGTGCCTCTGCTCCTGAACCCCTGACACGTACATATATACAAGCATTGAAATATGATGAGTTGGATCAAGACTTCCCATTCTATGAATAGACAGGCTCCTTCCATTCACAGATCACATCTAATATAGGTCCAGTCATTAAAGCACATTTATTAGCACGTCTTACAATCCGTCCTGTGAATGTGCTTTGCCTTTCACAGTCCAAACAGTAGAACTGTAAATTATATATAAATAACAGTAAGTTGGACAGCTGATTTCCTTTTTCTTTAGGGTGTGGGGGCTTCAAAGAAATAGATGGAAACTCAGTGATATCCCAATAGCCAGCAGAAATTTCTATAACTATCAATGATTCCAAGTGTATTTTAGCATCTATGAATGTTAGCATCAGAAACGTAAGATTCATAAATACTTTAAATAATAACTAAATACTAAACCAGGAAAAAGTAGAAGCAGTATGGAGTAACCAGCAATCCTGACACTACCCAATAAAGTTTGCAAATTGTTACTCTGGTGCATTGGCTTGAGTCAGGATGAAGGCAGGGATTTCCCCCTCCTAGCTCCTCTGATCTGATTTGGCAAGACTGGGTTATCTTTTAATGCTGCAGATCCTCCATAAACTAGTTAATAAACATTGTGAACATACATTCAACCATACATCCTGTCTTGTTTCTTCATTCTGGGTGTAGGGGCCAACAAGTTCTGTCGCACTCTGAAGTTTTTTCCTTATTAGGGAGACTGAAGCAGGGGGTGGAAGGTTGACTGAGAGCAAACCAGCACCATAGCTGACAGGTCAATCTGTCAGTGGAATAATGGCTGACATTGCCTGCAGGCCTGCAGCTTGGAGGGCCAATGTGTCAGTTTGGTTGACGTTTGAGGTGCTTGAGACAATCGGCAACAGACGAGACAAGGGACATCAGTCTCTTCTCAGCCCAACAGAGAAAGCAGCACTTAGCATAATTAAACCACAAGTGCACATTTCCAAAAGGGATTGATTTCCTAGGAACCCCTACAGGAATTGAAATCATTAAAAATAAAAATAAAAATGTAAGGAACTTTCCAGGGGTTAGTTCTCCAACCTCTGTTTGGTACAAATATAATCATTAAAAGAAACCCCAGATACTGTTTTTGATGGATTTTGGATAACTTCTGAATCTGTACACATATCCATATACAATATTGCAGGGAATTTACCAAAGGGCGCCTCTACAGTTCCTAGACGTATCATGCAAATCCTTAGCTCAGAAAACTTCAATTTGAAACTCCATTTTGAAAGGTGCTTAGAGAAACAAATACACCTGGGACCTATTTGTCTGAAATTTGGCAAATATCATCCTCTCAGAAGGGGTTGTGACCCCTGCACATTTCATCCAATTCTGTTTAAAATGTAACATTTGGCAAATTTTTGTGATCACATTTAGATCAAAGGTGAATGCAAAAAAAGTTTTGGTTCTATTTGACAGAGATGAATGTACAAACCATGAGCAAAATGAAGAAACATATGCCTAGGAAGCAAAGGGTTTTATGCAATTAAAAAATTATGCGAGTGCAGTGATGGAAATGGTTTGAAGATTAGGAAAACACTGTGCTAATGCACCTGTTTACAACAGTGTACACTCTGATCTTCTTTGTGATCAAGGGTGTTCACATTTGCCAGTACCTTCAGTTGACTGCTCATTGCATTTATATTGAAAACATCTAGGTAAGGGGTAGGCGTAGCTCTCCAGATGTAATTGAACTCCACCAGCCCTAGCTAGCATGCCAACAGCCAGGGATGATGGTGCTTATAGTCCAGCAACAGATGGAGAGAAGTAAATTCTCCCTCCATAATCTAGGTGAAGTGCCACTGAAATCTATTTCTATAATAATTATCTGGCTTCTCTTTTTAGATCATTCCAGTCTTGCTTCAGTTTGTCTTTCCTCCTAATGACATAACAGTGAACCTAACAGAAACAGAAGAAGAGCCTGGTGGATCCGGCCAATGGTCCCTGTCACGGCTTAAAATTAGCCGCTGTTTCTTTAATACAAAAGGAACTGAGTCAGCATGAGTCAGCGGCCTACAATGAATTGGCAAAGCCTGCATGACTCATGCAACCTTTCACCTGCACATGCCTGTATATATAGAGTGGTCATTGATTGTGTGTGTTGTGGGTTGGTTGGTTGGTTGGTTGGTTGGTTGGTTGGATGGATGGATGGTAGGTAGGTAGAAAGCTGGTTGTGTTTGATATGTATAAAGCTGTCGGTCATGGTTGGAGAAGACTTTTTTTAAGAATGAAAGCAGCATTCTGCAAAGTGCTCTTTCTCAAGGACTCTTTGTGCTGACTAGGGTCTGAGGACCAGGCAAAGGAGGTCAGAACCTTTTCATTTTCAAACACTGACTGTTCCCCCCCACCCCATCAAACATCCTGTTTTCCTAGTGACCAACTACAGTAGGTGCCTGTAGGAAACCCACAGCAGCACTCATCCCTGTACAACAGCATTCATCCCTGCTCTGGTTTCCAGCAACTGCTCTTCAGAAGCAGTACTTCTTCTGAAAGCCTGTCCATTTTTGTTTCCATTGCTGCCACAACAAACTTTCTTCTTACTTCCCATTACCTGGGGAAAAAAACCATACATCATCACGATCATTCTATGCTACTTTATTGCCAAAGTGGTTTCTAAGTGGTTTCCGAGTATAAAACCAGTCACACACCAGCACTTTACAGCTTTTGTGTGCATTTTCTAAAAAAACACCATACTTTTCCCTCACAATGAGCAATAGGCATATTGACCCAATGGTATTCATACGCCCTAAACTTAGGACTAAAAGAAATCTGAATGTAAACATAATTAATAAACAGTCACCATAGAAATGATGGTTATACAGCCCTTCTTACTATAAAAGAAAATCTCAAATCAATTGTAATTTGGAAAGCCAGTATAATAGGCCTTGAACATATCACTGCTGCATTGTTTGCCTCTGTATACTTGGCTAGGGCTTATTATTGTAATTGCTCTCAGACTGCAACATTATGAAAAGTATTCCTGTGGGCAGAGATATATTTGACAAAGCTTTTCAGGGTGAAAAATGGAAAAGAACGCACTGTAGTGTGTGTGTGTGTGTGTGTGTGTGAGAGAGAGAGAGAGAGAGAGAGAGAGAGAGAGAGAGAAAGCGAGAGAGCACACAATATAATAGCAGGTGCTGCATGCTGCATGGCGATATTTTACTGTATATTCCCTCTTTCAGAATAAAGTATCTAACAGTAAAGTGATGAAATTAACCAGTTTCAACATGAATTCTCACATGTTTATTGCAGTCTTCTGTTGCCTTAAAGATTAAGAACTTTATTTTTAGGATAGCCTTGGTAACATTCAGCCTACATTATGTCCATACTTGATACATGGAGCTGCCTTTGAGGACTTAGAAACATTAGCTAGTCTGTTGCTGCCAGACTCCTGACTGGGGCTGACCTTAGGCAATTCACCAGTGTATAAACATCCTCACTGGCTGCCGGTCTGCTTCTTAGCACACGCAAATGAACTTTATATTAGACATTATCTTAGGACCTGCTTTCCTGAGGGATCACCTTATCCCTCATGTAACCTGCCCAGCATTTAAGATCAATGTTGGAGGCCCTTCTCTGTGTGGATCTGCCTTCTAAAGTGGTGACTGGCAAGAGATCCCTTTCAGCAGTGGCAGAGGTAGTGGTCAGTGTGGTGGGGCACAGCCCCACTTGTGGCAGTGGCATCACTTCAGCTTACCTGAATGGGGCTGGGATAGGGTGGAGCTGTTGCCCTAACCCCCTTCCTTAGATGATCTGCATGGATTACCTGATGTGTGGGGAGCTACACGCACCACTGGCAGGGGGGGCAGTGATATAGGGGCCAAAATGTTTAGCCCCCCCTTCTTTATGAGTATAGGAGGCTTCCCAGCTGCATTACGGTAAGCCTGTACAGTACAGTAAGCCTCCTTAGAGATGAGTGTGATTAAGGTACATGCAAATGGTAAGAATAAAATAAGCAAGTTATATGTGTGCAACAGATGGAGATCAAATGGACAGAGCTAACACACTCTTGTGTGCTTAGAATGCTTGAACAGGCCCTACTCTTAGTTTAGTTTAGTTTAGTTATTGGCAAAGATATTTTTATTTCCCCAGGCTTTCTAGAATACCAACTGAATCTAGTTTTAAATATGTTGCTAGACTCCCTGCCTTCTTATCCTGCTGTGATTTGCCTTCTGCAGTTTTAATTAAATTTGATTATTTTATTGTTTTAATTTTGTGAGATTTTCAAAGCATGTATACTCCAGAACTGGGCCTGGAAAGTCAATAGTTTTACATAAATTGGAAGAGAATTGGAACACACAGACACACATGGTTAGATCTAGGAGCATATCTAGTCTAGTTCCATAGAGTGCAACTCTTCAGGGTTGGAACCAATGTCATTCATTTTCAAAGAATACTACCCCCCCCCCAAAAAAAAAAAACCCTAGAAGAAAACAAATGGTTTAGATGGGTTTGGTCTGCAATGGAAATTTAACTCTCAGTTATTTTCTGCAGAGTAAAAAGCAGAGGTCTTTGATGCATATGCAAGAGAAATCCATATCCAGACAAGTTAAATAATAGCCTATCACTCATTGGCTGGAGAACACTCCCTGATCATGCGATGTCACTCAGGGGGAAAAGTTCACCCCACATGTTCCCACAGGCACCTTGCTCTACAGTGAATGCCTATATGAATATGGAAAATATTGGTGCCCATTGTAGTGCTTTTGAAACTTTTGCCATTCGGATCATGAGAACATAGTCTATCCACTGAAATAAGGAAATGGTAAACTCAGGTCAATGTAACACATGTCAGAATAGAAGCTACACCAGAAGCTCCTGCTTCCTCCTGTTAGGTCATAATGATAAATGCTATCTTTTTTGTATTAAGAACAGGAAATCACTTGTCTTTAAGCCATCCAATTTACTGTTATTAAGTATGTAGTACATCTCATAATCCTGCTATATTTAGATAGCCTTCCAGGGATCAGTTTGATTTATTAATGTACTGACAAATAATTAGCTAGGGAATGTATTATGTATATTTCATCTGCGGCCTGAAACCATAACCTCTGCCAGTCAGCATGTGTGAAATCTGAAGGTCTGTTTGCAACAGGTGGCTTATGAAACTTTTCTTTTTCCACCTTTCACAAAAGCAGAAAAATTTAAAATTGTTGGATGTCTGAATTCTATAATGAAACCCTTTAGAACTGAAGACAATAAAAAAGTAACTTAGGTATAAATCTCATTGGTGTACTTGGTATTAGATGAGTGAAATTACACAATCTCAGTTCATAATTGCCTCCTTCTTTCTAAATTTCTTTTGGGAAGAGTCTCAGATATTTCCAAGAGTCCTCTTCTGGATTTTAATGTTGGTGTGCCTTAATAGTAATGCTAGGCCAGGGTTGCCGTTAAGCATGGGGGAGAAAATCTATTCAGTTTGCATTTAAAGACAAACCTACTTAATCAACACTGTTGTCCCCTTTACCCATTCAAAAACAAACAGAATAGGAATATAGTCATCTTGCAAAATTGACAGTAACTTTCGTAAGACCTTGTGAGAGGTCTTAGCATCTCACAATAATGTACAGTGGTACCTCGGGTTCAGACGCTTCAGGTTACAGACGCTTCAGGTTACAGACTCCGCTAACCCAGAAATAGTACCTCGGGTTAAGAACTTTGCTTCAGGATGAGAACAGAAATCATGCGGCGGCGGCGGCAGCGGGAGGCCCCATTAGCTAAAGTGGTACCTCAGGTTAAGAACAGTTTCAGGTTAAGACTGGACTCCAGAATGAATTAAGTTCTTAACCCGAGGTACCACTGTAATGTTTTCCATCTCAAGCCAACTTGGAGTTTATGCACCGTTTACCATGGCATGGTTGATTTTTTAAAAGTAAGTAAATAGCTGAGGTGGGGCAATGTGGTGCCTCTGTATATAGACACCAGGGATTCAGAACAAGTGCCTCTGTAGATAATATTGGACTACGGCTCCCTTTATCCCTAACCCTTGGCCATTCTGAATGAGGCTGATGATGGTTGGTGTCTAACAGACTACTACAGGTTTGGCATCAGGGCTGCATGTGATATATATTGCAGAATATAGAGAAGCCTGGTTTGATTTTGTTTTGTCTTCTCAATGTGTTAATACGTATGTGTGTAGAATTTGACACCCAGTAGGTTGGCAATGAAATTGTGTTACCCCCACACTTAACTTGCTAGTCAACTAACATTATTTTTGTGCTACTACAACTCAGCCCAGTGTTGATAGCTTAGGAGGAGCGAACATAGGAAGAGCCTGCTAGGTCAATTCAATGGCCTATCTCATCCAGTATCCTGTTTTCACAGTGGCCAGTCAGATGCCTGTGGGAAGCTGGCAAGCTAGACAAGAGTGCAACAGCACTCTGTACAAGGAGAAACTATCATCTGAGCCACCTCTTCAAGAGACCAATTTGATTGTGTGAACTGGTCCCCAAACTGTCTAATACATGTTTAAGGAAAGAATCCTTAAATAAGAGACACGGGGGAATGACTAATGGACTTCAATGTCTGTACACTAATGCACAAAGCATGGGAAATAAACAAGATGAGCTTGAGCTCTTGGTACAGCAAACTAAATATGACATAATAGGCATCACTGAAACCTGGTGGGATAAGTCCCACGATTGGAATGTAAAAATGGAGGGATACAATCTATTTCAGAGAAACAGACCAGACAAGAAAGGAGGAGGAGTGGCGTTATATGTCAGGGATGTGTATACCTGTGAAGAGATCCAAGATTTAGAACCTCAAAGCCAAAGTGAGAGCATTTGGGTCAAAATTAAGGGAGAGAAGAATAACAGTGACCTCATTGTGGGAGTTTACTATAGATCCCCAAGCCAAACGGAGGACATAGATGATGCCTTCCTGGAACAGATGGCCAAGCATGCAAAAGGAAGGGAGATAGTAGTAATGGGGGACTTCAATTACCCAGATATTTGTTGGATGTCAAACTCAGCCAAGAGCATAAGGTCAAACAGATTCCTCACTGGCCTTGCAGACAACTTCATTGTCCAGAAAGTGGGAGAAGCAACAAGAGGAACAGCCATTTTAGATCTGGTCCTAACCAATGTTGATGACCTGGTTAATGGGGTAGAAGTGGAAGGATCATTAGGCGCAAGTGATCATGCTCTTCTGAAGTTTACTATACAGCGGAAAGGAGCAGCCAAGCATACTAGGACTCAATTTCTTGACTTTAAGAAAGCCGACTTCATAAAACTTAGGGAAGTGCTGGGTGAGATCCCATGGACAGTAATACTAAAAGGAAAGGGAGTTCATGATGGCTGGGAGTTTGTTAAGAAGGAGATAGTAAAAGCACAACTTCAGGCAATACCAATGAGACGGAAACATGGAAGGTGCCTAAAGAAGCCAGGGTGGCTATCTAAAGAACTTTTAACTGAGTTAAGATTAAAAAAGGATGTGTACAAAAAATGGAAAAGGGGGGAAACCACCAAAGAGGAATTCAAACAAATAGCCAGCACGTGTAGACACAAAGTCAGAAAAGCTAAAGCACAGAATGAACTCAGGCTTGCTAGAGAGGTTAAAAGCAACAAAAAAGGCTTCTATGGGTATGTTCGTAGCAAAAGGAAGAACAAAGAAACAGTGGGGTCACTCAGAGGAGAAGATGGTGAAATGCAAACAGGGGACACAGAAAGGGCTGAACTCCTCAATGCCTTCTTTGCCTCAGTCTTCTCCGATAAAGAAAACAATGCCCGACCTGAAGAATTTGGAGCAAATGATTCAGCAGAGAAAACACAGCCCAGAATAACTAAGGAGATAGTACAAGAATACTTGGCTAGTTTAGATGTATTCAAGTCTCCAGGGCCAGATGAACTGCATCCAAGAGTATTAAAAGAACTGGCAGATGTGATCTCAGAACCACTGGCAATCATCTTTGAGAATTCCTGGAGAACAGGCGAAGTCCCGGCAGACTGGAGGAGGGCAAATGTTGTCCCTATTTTCAAAAAGGGGAAAAGAGAGGACCCAAATAATTACCGCCCAGTCAGTCTGACATCAATACCAGGGAAGATTCTGGAGCAGATCATTAAGCAAACAATCTGTGAGCACCTAGAAAGGAATGCTGTGATCACCAATAGTCAGCATGGTTTTCTGAAAAATAAGTCATGTCAGACTAACCTGATCTCATTTTTTGACAGAATTACAAGCCTGGTAGATGAAGGGAATGCAGTGGATGTAGTCTACCTTGATTTCAGCAAGGCATTTGACAAGGTGCCCCATGATATTCTTGTAAAGAAGCTGGTAAAATGCGGTCTTGACTATGCTACCACTCAGTGGATTTGTAACTGGCTGACTGACCGGACCCAAAGGGTGCTCATCAATGGTTCCTCTTCATCCTGGAGAAGAGTGACTAGTGGGGTGCCACAGGGTTCTGTCTTGGGCCCGGTCTTATTCAACATCTTTATCAACGACTTGGATGATGGACTCAAGGGCATCCTGATCAAATTTGCAGATGACACCAAACTGGGAGGGGTGGCTAACACCCCAGAGGACAGGATCACACTTCAAAACGACCTTGACAGATTAGAGAACTGGGCCAAAAACAAACAAGATGAATTTTAACAGGGAGAAATGTAAAGTATTGCACTTGGGCAAAAAAAATGAGAGGCACAAATACAAGATGGGTGACACCTGGCTTGAGAGCAGTACATGTGAAAAGGATCTAGGAGTGTTGGTTGACCACAAACTTGACATGAGCCAACAGTGTGACGCGGCAGCTAAAAAAGCCAATGCAATTCTGGGCTGCATCAATAGGAGTATAGCATCTAGATCAAGGGAAGTTATAGTGCCACTGTATTCTGCTCTGGTCAGACCTCACCTGGAGTACTGTGTCCAGTTCTGGGCACCACAGTTCAAGAAGGACACTGACAAACTGGAACGTGTCCAGAGGAGGGCAACCAAAATGGTCAAAGGCCTGGAAACGATGCCTTATGAGGAACAGCTAAGGGAGCTGGGCATGTTTAGCCTGGAGAAGAGGAGGTTAAGGGGTGATATGATAGCCATGTTCAAATATATAAAAGGATGTCACATAGAGGAGGGAGAAAGGTTGTTTTCTGCTGCTCCAGAGAAGCGGACACGGAGCAATGGATCCAAACTACAAGAAAGAAGATTCCACCTAAACATTAGGAAGAACTTCCTGACAGTAAGAGCTGTTCGACAGTGGAATTTGCTGCCAAGGAGTGTGGTGGAGTCTCCTTCTTTGGACGTCTTTAAGCAGAGGCTTGACAGCCATATGTCAGGAGTGCTCTGATGGTGTTTCCTGCTTGGCAGGGGGTTGGACTCGATGACCCTTGTGGTCTCTTCCAACTCTATGATTCTATGATTCTATGATTCTATGACAAGATTACCGAAGCTGAGAACTGCTGTTTTTGTATGTGCAGGTAGTCAATGGTTGTGCAATGTCAAAACAACAGCTAGAATTTACTTTAATAGTGGTTAATAACCAAAGGTTTATCACTGCACTCCTACCAAGAACCAAACCCAGTAATTTCTCTTCATGAAAGTCTCTTTCAAAGAAGTGGCTGTGGGGTAACAGCAGCGCTCTCTTATCTTGAGGTATTCTCAATAAATGGCTTAGGTGGTGTGTAATTGCTTCAGCTTCAATTTGCTGTTTAATCAGCTATACTGTCCATTTCGCTGATCCCTATTATACCTGAAGTATAGATTATCATGGTAAACAAATGACTCCAGAAAGCTCCAAGTGCATTATTTACTCAAATGGGAAATTAATATTTGATAATGTGTCATAAGCCAGGAATTAATAAAGCTTTAATATTATCAAGAGGTTGAGAATTAAATTTTCTCCTGTGCAGGGAAGCATGGCTGCACAGCCTAACCTCACACAAACTGGGCATACATAGGGCTAGAATATATTTAACCTTATATACAGTGATAAGATCATCATTATCCGCTTATGGGGCCATTTTAGTTGTTTATGATCTCTGCTTTGCAGGTCTCTTGGAGGCAATCATGTCCAGGCCAGTCAACGATTAAGGCTATGTGATTCATCACCCTGATGCATTGGAATGGCTATGTTTTGGAGGTTCCCATCACGTTGTGATGCTACTGGGGAGTGGGGTGACCTACAGTTTGTAGGTAACAGTGTTTTATTATGTTTGATTGAAGGTGGCTGACAAAGCAGCTATGCCTGCCTACATCAAAGGCAGGGGTGGCAGACATTGGCAAAATAAATATTTGCACTTAGCAAAGAGATGTAGACACACAGGCCAGAAGTGATGCACCAAAGGGACCCCACCCCCAAGGCCATTAAGGAGCTAGGAGAAACTTGATGTGGAAAGATCAGTTGGATATGGAAGAGTGTTTTACTTAGGGACTGAGTCATAAGAAAGGGACGCCAAAATAACCAAGGGATTGTAGACTTTTAGTTAAGGAAAGAAAGACATGTAAGGGAGGAGACATAAAAGAGGTATAAAAATCATGCATAGCATGGAGAAAATGGTCAGATCTCTCTCTCTCTCTCTCTCTCTCTCTCTCACACACACACACACACACACACACAGAGAGAGAGAGAGAGAGAGAGAGAGAGAAACAAACAATATGAAAACTGGGAGCATCCATTGATGCTGAAGGTTGGAACCATCAGGAGAGACAAAAGAAAATACTTCTTCACACAGTTGAAATATATTAAAAAAATAAAAAAATTGTCCAGTAGCACCTTAGAGACCAACTAAGTTTGTTCTTGATATAAGCTTTCGTGTGTACGCACACTTCTTTAGATACTTCTTCATGCATGCACACAAAAGCTTATACCAAGAACAAACTTAGTTGGTCTCTAAAGTGCTACTGGACAAGTTTTTTTTGTTTTTTTTTATATATATTTCAACTGCATCAGACCAACACGGCTATCTACTGGAATCTAGAACTTCTTCACACAGTTCAGACAAACTTTGGAACTCACTCCCACAAGATGCAGTGATGTCCAACAACTTGGATGCTTTGAAAATGGAGTAGACAAATTCATGGAGGGCAAGGTAATCAAGAGCTCCTAGCAATGATGGCTATGCTTTGACTCCACAGCCAGAGCCAGTAATGCTTCCGAATATCAGTTGCTGGAAACCACAGGAGGAGAGAGTGCTCTTGTGCTTGGGTCCTGCTTGGAGGTTTCTCACAGCCATCTGTTTGGCCACTGTGAGAACAGAATGCAGGACTAAGATGACCCATTGGCCTGATCCAGCAAGCTCATACTGTATGTTCTTACATTCATGGGATGAGGAAGTGTCACATTTACCAGCAGTCCAAAAAACCGATTAATGTGCCTGTGATAGCTACTTAGCCACATGTGCGTGGAAGTGTGAGGCTCGTGAAAACTGTTCTATTCTATCAGCAGATACTTCAGTAAGATGTAAAGAGGAATGAAAATTGCAAAACAATCCCACAATGTTAAGCCCCAATGTATCCAATGGTTCTGACTCCCAGGTAAGCGTGTATAAGCTTACAGCTTTCAGCATGTAAGAGACCTTATTTTAAAAGGACTTGAACAGGTTCTTTGTTTGTTTGTTTTTTAAAAAGACCACTGTAGTTAATGATTTTGTGGAGGTCCTGGAAAAACCACTGGGAGATCCTGTGAGCTCTAGGGCAAGCACGATCCTGCTTGTTTCATTTAGTCAGACCCAGGGGGCATCTCAGGGTTGAAACACATACTATCCCAGGTGACAGAGAAATGAATTAATCTCTTTCTAAAATGAATGCACCGAGTAACTGCCTGGTAAAAAGAAATAAACATCTTTCATCTAAAGGAAAAGCTTCACAGAGGAAAGGAGAGCCTTGAGTTTAATTAGAAAAAAACCTCTCTGATTATTTTGCAGCATGTATTCCCTTCAGTTCTGCATAAAGGAGGCTTTCTGAAGAGTCAGTTCTTTGATACAACCCAAAGGCGGGTGACCTTAGTTTACATGAATGATTTGCAAATGCAAATCAGCATTTTACTTTTGCACACTTTCCCATTTGTTCCATTAAATAAAAATAAAAATAAACAATGGCTGTGATTTAGATAGCTCCTTTAAAACATCCCAGTGTTCCATGGCACATGAAAATGCAGATAACAGAGAAGGTACACTAGGGCTAGACAACCTGTAACTCTCCAGATGTTAAACTCTGACTCCGATCATCCCTGACTATTGGCCATGCTGGCTCATTTGATGGGAGCTGGTTTGAGAACATCTGGATGGCAACAAGTCATCCAGCCTTCCAGATGTACAGGATTCCTATTGCAATTGTTAAGTTGTTTTAAGGCTAGGGAGTATTCTTCATTAAACCAAGAACTACCTTTCCAGCCCTCTTTTAAAATACATATATGACATTTTGAGACTGGCTGCTAATAAAGGACCAATTGGCCTCAACATTTGCTCTCATGGGTCAGGATCCTCAGATTTTCTTAAGGGACACCCTCTGAAGTTTTTGCCATTTCTTTTTGAACAACAGGCTTCCACACCATACAACATGGGGAAAGGAGTTGTTCCCCACGACAAAGTTGGTGCAGTGTAAATATGCCAACCCAGCATTGCTGCCAGCATGTTTGCACCACACTGGCCTCACAGCCACTCTGCTCCTCCCCTTCTCCATTTTGATATGTGGCAGCAATGCAGCTGGAGGGAGGTTAGGGGAGAGACACAGGCCCACTATACTATCTGCTAGTAGATGGGGAGTAGGATGCTCTTCTGTCACCAGTACTGAGGATTCAGCTGCCAATCCAGACAACTTCTATATGTGGAGCTGGTACCTGTGCCCATTGCATTGGGCAAGCCTTGATCATGGAAAATAAGTGGATAAATAATAATGCCAAATGTTTGAATATTTGTCCATACACGTACGTTTCTCAAGGCAGGGACCTTTCTTGTTTACATTGCTCTGTAAGGTGCCATGTACAGTAACAGCAGTGGCACTATGCAAATAAATAATAAATGTTATGTTATTCTATCACTAGTTTTTTAGGCTTTTTGTCACTGGTTGAAGAAAGAATCAGAAGGTTATATTGGTCCTAAGAACTGTGCAATGAGGATTGCCTGACTCCCTCCAAACCCACGCTTGCTCCCCAAAGCTACTCTCAAACAATAACATTGTGTCCTTATTGTACAGCAGATATGCTTCATGTTTATTTTGTTCTCCTCTCCTTCTCTGCCTCACTGCGCACATGTCTGCAAAGGTTTCTGTCTACTATGTGATGGGGATGTGGGAAGTCTGCCTCTCATATAGACAAATCAAACTATGTTTCCTGTCTCGATGAAATGGATGAGGGGGATTTCTGTCTAACCCATGTTTGTGCCTTTTTTACCAGTTGAAGAAGTTGAAATCATAGGGAAGTTAAAAAGGTAAAGGTACCCCTGCCCGTACGGGCCAGTCTTGACAGACTCTAGGGTTGTGCGCCCATCTCACTCAAAGAGGCCAAGGGCCAGCGCTGTCCGAAGACACTTCCGGGTCACGTGGCCAGCGTGACATCGCTGCTCTGGCGAGCCAGAGCCGCACACGGAAACGCCGTTTACCTTCCCGCTAGTAAGCGGTCCCTATTTATCTACTTGCACCCAGGGGTGCTTTCGAACTGCTAGGTTGGCAGGCGCTGGGACCGAACAGCGGGAGCGCACCCTGCCGCGGGGATTCGAACCGCCGACCTTTCGATTGGCAAGCCCTAGGCACTGAGGCTTTAACCCACAGCGCCACCCATGTCCCCACAGCGCCACCCGCGTCTATCTAGGGAAGTTATGTCTATTTAATTCTCATGAGGTTTTGTGCAATACATCCTGACACCTGGGCTGCCTAGCCATTCTGAGGCAGACCATTTTCATTAGTGTTTGGTTTTGATGACTTCTGATGGCTTCATTCTCCATTTCATTTTTATGTACCACATCTAGACATGCTCAAGTGGTAGACAAATGCCTTAAATAAATAAAAATTAGCAGAGGTCAGCAGAGTTTCCATTCCACTTGCAGGAACTGGATGTGCTGAATAAACATGTCTTAACACCTGGAAGGACTCCTCTTGTGAATCTTAAGAGGCAGGTTGCACATTAAAGTGGCTGATGTGTGTTTAACTGGATGGGAGAGTGTAAGTTTTTTTCCCTCCGTTGACTTGCAGTGAAGAGTAAAAAGTATTAAGGAGCAGTTGAGGAAGACAAACACTGTCCGGCTCTTGAACATCTGCTATTCCAAGAGTTCTCAAAGTGTGGTCTGCAGGTTACTAGTGATCTGTGCTCTTCAATCAGGCAGTTCACAGTCACAGCTATGTGGAGTGGTGCAACTATGTGTGTATGAAGAACTCTCTCTGTGTGTGTAGAATGGTGAGTGCACCACTGTTTTTAGAACCTTTTGGTCCACCTGGAAGATGAGATGGGTGGCCTGGAAGCAACAGGGGAGAAGGCTTTGCCATCATCAAAGGAATAAAGCTGTGCCTGCTGGCAAGATGGGAGACAGTCCCAAGTGGGGGAAAGAGGCTGATAAAGTCGTTTGGAAAGAGTAGAGAGTCAATGGATGGGAATGAAGGAAGCAGCAAGAAACAGGGGAAGAAGCTAAAAGAAAGAGCATGCAAGACAACCATGGGGACTCAGAGTTGGAGTTGGTGGCTGACAAATATTACACTGAAAATCAAATGGGTACATCCGTCCCATTCAAATAATCATATTGACTTTTAGTTGCATTATCATTACTACTTCTATCTCCTATTATATTTTATGGTAGTAAAATTTGAATTCCATGGAACTTTTTTTTTTAAATAAAAAAATACCTTGGCATCTCTCACAGCACATTACAACAGGCTGAAAAATCATTAAATGGTCTACCAAGACTCTTAGCAAATTTCAAGTGGGACCATTTGAAGGGCAGGGGGGAAAGATTTGTGCCATCTCATTTCTGGCCTTTGCAGTGATCAACTCTGACCCCTAGTTTGGCATAAACATGATTACCAGTTGTTGGTAAACCCACAGGAGGGGAGAGTGTTCTTGTGCTCCAATCCTGCTTGCTGGTTTCCCACAGGATGCTGGACTAGATGGGTCACTGGCCTGCTCTAGTGAGATATTTTTTTGTTCTTAAATGCACTTGGACAATGCAAAAAGAGAGAGCTTGTTTAAATCCCCAGCGAGTATTCAATATACTTTGACTAGTTCTGTTGAATAAACACTAGTAGATGAACCAAATGACCACTGGAATGAGCTGCTACGCAATTTGGTGAATGCAAAGGGGTTTTCTGTTCTTTTTGTGAGCATGCCAATCCCCAGTACTTCTGAATTTACCCATTTTATTTTTTCCATGGAAAAGCTCACTGAGCGGAAGAAATTTAATGAAGGAGAAAGGTGTCACTCCTTCTGACTTTGATCGACACAACAGACAGGAACTGCAGACAAGCAGGTCTGAAAATACTGGTGAGTCCTTTGAGCGGAGGAACAGAATGGAAAGCAGCTGCTCACCTTCTTCACCTCCTGGGCATTGTAGTTAAGCTATCCACTTTGCAGTGTTTATTGTACGTGCATATTTATTCAATGCTATTCAAAGTCTTTCCGTGTGTCTGTAGCGAGGGACAAGTCCTCAGTTACCACAGCAATCTTGTTGTCATTGCAACATGCTAACATTAGAATACATGATGGTTATAAATCAGTAAAATGCAAACCATGGGATATTCAAACCCTGTTTTCAAGGTGATGGATCACCTGCTGTCCCACATGCCAGATTGTTTTACAGAACCTCAATGTATAAAAGAAGCCCTTTCCAAGAAGTACATCAAAGCACGCTATGAGAGATGCTCAAAGACAGATGAATAGATCCAGTTCTGAAGGTTCTTCCCCTTCTTTTCATATCTATAGGTGACCTGAACTTTTCTGCCCTATAGTTATTCTAGCAGGGATGTCCAACAGGTTGATCAGGATCCACTGGAAAAATCCCTGGGAGGTTCTGGTTGATCATGGGCTCCCTTTCCTTTGCAAGAGAATCTGGCCCTGGCTACTTCTCCATTTCTGCATAATCACTGGAACGGAAGACCAAGCTTTTTTTTGTTTCCTTAGGGCTATTTTGGTGAACAACTCTTCCCCTTTCCTAAATTTTGACATGTTCCCCAAAACGGGACTTTCTTCCCTAAAAAACGGGACTTCCCTCCTTAAAAAAAAAAAAGCTCAAGAACTTTGACCTGACCCCCCCCCCCCATCGCGCTGCCTGAAAGATCCCTGCACCCTCCTGCTTGCACCACACAAGTAGGAATGGGATTGGGGCTGCTCCGATGGGAAGGGAGGCATCGCGCTGCCTGAGCCTCGCCACCGCTGCTGCTCTCTGCCCTCCTTCTCTGCCTTCCATGCCTGACGCACTGCGCACCACTTCCCCACCACCACCACTACCGAAGAACCAACAACTATGAGGCTGCCCAGGCACATGGAGAAAGGTGATAGAAGCCTTGGAGGAAGGGGAAACATGGCAGTTAAGGTCAAGGCGGCGGCCGCCCCTCTGCCACTGCCATCGCTGCAGCATCAGTGTCCTGAACATGTAGTAATCAATCAATCAATCAATCAATCAATCAATTAAAGTGTCCCTGGATTCATTGAAAACAATCTGATAACCTTATCTTATAAGATCATAAGATGCTCTCTTTAGAGTTCCATAACAATGAAGCCTGTGTAAAGGATAACAATGATAAGGGATTGTCACCCATACTAGGCCTACACAGAGTAGACACATCAAAATTAATAAACATTACTAATTAGGTCCTAATATATCCATTCACGCTAGAAAGGTTGATTGACTTCCTTGAATAAACAGGTAGGAGAAGTTGGACACAACACTACTAACATCATCATCTCAATCAGTCAATCAAATATTATTCAAAATACTAAGATAATGTTCTTTATATTATACAGTTGACAAGTAGTCTGTACTCACTCTAAAAAAAGTCTGCTAGTGCCCAACCAGTTTGTGTTTTGCTCCCTTAATTGCACTTACACACAAAGATGGGCAAAAGTCACTGAATACTGTATTTCAAATGTGATGCCAAAAATATGCACACAGAGAGCCACAAAAAGTAAGAAACTGTAGCAATTCACATTTGGAGATATATACACTGAATCAACTAAATTAATGTTTCAGAAGGCCTTTCAGTACACAGGCTGGTAAAGTCATTTAATAATGTAAAATAAAATGGTTTGTTTACCTCATGGATTTGCATACATTCATAAATCATTTTATTTGTATGCTGCCTTTCCATCATTTAAACCATGCTCAAGGCAGCTTACAACACAAAAAACAAGATAATTACACACCTATCCAAAAGTAGTCATAACCAAGAACTAAAATAACAAAAAGCACTCAGCCAAATTGAACAATTTCTACATATCATAATAAGAAATAAAATACAGAGCCAAAAGATTCTTATCAGCAACAGCAGCAGCAATCCCCTCTCCAATAACCCCCCAAAACAATACGCCAGCCCAAGACTCTGTCCAGCAGCCTCAGGTTTTGTAACTGGAGTCAGTCGGGGTCCCGTCTTCTCAGGCCAGGTGGGAAAAGGTCTGCAGATCTTGCAGCCAGGATGGTCCCTAGCTGTAGTTGGTCTAGCTGCATGAAAATTAACCCAAAAATAGAGAATTTAAGAAGAACAGGCAGAATCCAGTTGAACATCATTCTTAAGATAAATAGAGCCAAATTTCACAATGCAGAAGAAATATTTGGCAGACAGTAGCATTTATAATTCCACCTGGAGCCATAAACATGTTCAGGTTATTCCAATGAATAGCTAAAAATTAGCTTATTTTCTGAGTTATGTTAGTCCACTTCTTCTGTCTTATGCCTTAGGGATGTATTGCTTTACACATTACTTCTTTCAAACAAGGGATGACTTGAGAGAGGTACTGTAGTGCAGGGGTCAGCAAACTTTTTCAGCGGGGGGCCGGTCCACTGTCCCTCAGACTTTGTGGGGGTCCAGACTATTTTTGGGGGGGTGTGAACAAATTGCTATGCCCCACAAATAACCCACAGATGCATTTTAAATAAAAACATACATTCTACTCATGTAAAAACACCAGGCAGGCCCCACAAATAACCCAGAGATGCATTTTAAATAAAAGGCCACATTCTACTCATGGGAAAACACGCTGATTCCTAGACCGTCTGCAGGCCGGATTTAGAAGGCGATTGGGCCAGATGTGGCCCCCGGGCCTTAGTTTGCCTACCCAAGCCGTAGTGCCTGCATTACAGTACTAGGAATCTCACATACCAAAGTGCCCTGAAGAACTTTTCCAGTGGTGACAGCTATAGTCAGCCCTATTGAGTTCAATGGAGCTTGCTCCCAAGTAGGTGGAATTTGGATTACAGCCAAAATGGCCAACTAGATTGTATTTTAGGAGGTTTCACAATTAGACTAACATCTGCAGCACCTTTTCAATGTACTATTTTCTTTTTTCTTTTTTAAATGATTACCAAAATTAGAGTGCCTCATGTTTGTCATGCCGTTATTATGACACCGATGCTCTGATTTTCTCTTAGGGTTGTAAACTGGGTCCAAGCGTTGACAGAGCCAGTAGCAAATGAGCTTGGTCTCTCAAAGGTATAATTCACAGTGCTAAAGATAAGTTACCTAATTTGTCAGTTCTATAGTTCAAATATAAAAACACAAGAGTTCCACATCTGGAAGTAGACACAGACAATGTTAATAATGAATGCTTTGGTGTTCTTTGAAAGAAAGGTAGCATAAACATTATTTTTAGAAATAAATAAAGCATACACACACACACACACACACACACACACACACACACACAGAAAACCATCTAGACATTAATATAAAGCTGTGCCAATTACAGTGACAGCAAAGTGGAGTCACAAATTAAAATACATAGTTTGAATGCAATATATTTTTATTGTAGGCATGTTGATCTGCAAACAATAAAAGTGAGTTTTTTTTCTTGTTACTTCAAATATTGGTAGAAACGACAGACATCCTAAATGAAAGGCCATAAATCTCATTACAACTGAGTCTGCTGGTCAAAGGCTTGATCTTGTGACAATTAATTTTGTCTTTGATCATTTTCTTTGCATGGACCAGTACATGCCACTGATTTTCCAAGAAGTTCTCTATAAATCACATTTGGCACAACAATTAGAATGTACTGGGTAACATTTTAATTACCACCAGTGAAACATTCAAAGCAGCATGCTGATTGACTATTAACACAAATCCTACATCAAACACCTCTTGTACTTATCAGCAAAACAGAAAACTCACTCTAAGCTTCTATTGTTCAGTCTTCCAAGAATCCCAGAGATGGTGATAGGAATTTCAAGTGCAAACAGGAGGGTTATTTAATTGAAAGAATCAAGAAATGGCTGCATGCAGGGAATGTATTAATGATTTTCATATACATATCAACTGTTTTAAAGGTTCAGCATTAAAAATAGAACTTATATGAAAGACATAATTGCTACAGAAAAGTGAAGGAAAGATGTTCTTCTTGACAGTTGGGGAACTCCTCTAAACTATTGAGAAATGACACTTGAGGATGTAGGGAGGTGGGGGAAATGACAAAAATTGCCACCCCAATTCCTCTAGCAGGGAGTCACTGCTGGATCTTGGTTTCCTTATTCTATAAGGCCTATGAACTACACACTACAAGAGTTTTGTTACCATCACTGGAATTATTTCAGACTTGATGCCTGAACTCCTATTATCCTTGACACAGAGCACTTACCAGCCTATAAGACAAATGTGAAACTGCTCATATTTCTATTACTTTTAAATCCAGACAATGTAAGAAAAAAAAACCCATTTTCCCCCATGAGAGCCAGTGTAGTGTAACAGTTAGTGTTGGACTGCTACCTGTGTGACCCGGCTTCAAATCACCATGCCACCATGAAATTCACTGTCTATGCATTCCACCTCAAGGTATCTGGACAAAAATTAGGATATAAATGCAATGAACAAAAAATACTTAAATAATTTTTCAATGCTTCTTGAAAAATATCCTTACATTTTCCTGAAACCTGCCACAATGAATTAATGTCACATTATCACAGTGTTGTAATGTTTTCCTATACACTATGTGATCCCTGATTGGTTGTGATCATATGAATGAGAAGCAGCAGCTGGCATTGGTAGAGTACCAGCAAAAAGAGAGATTAGAAAAAAAGTATGGCATCAAATAGAATGAAAAATGTAAGTAATGGTTCCACTTAAGGCAGGCATAGGCAACCTTGGATCTCCAGATGTTTTGGGACTACAATGCCCATCATCCCTGACCACTGGTCCCGTTAGCTAGGGATCATGGGAGTTGTAGTCCCAAAACATCTGGAGGGCCGAGGTTGCCTATGCCTGACTTAAGGTTATTTTTAAAGGTAATCTTTCTATTTACCAATCTCACCACTGCTGCTCCTGGATCAAATTAATAAACCACACAGGTCACCCTTCCAGTCTAAAGGCTATTTATACCCATTTATTTAGACTTGGCATGTACGTTTCTGAATGTTTTATTCTGTATCACAACATATTTTCTTTTTGGAATTGCTTCCATAACATAAAGCTATGCAGAACATAATCTCACCTAACCTAACTTAAACATTTACAGAATGCTGTACCTGCCCACTAAATACTTCAACAGAGACTATAAAGGTTGCCTATTGGCAAATAAGATTTGTACCTTTTATCACAATAGGCATTTGAGACAAACCAAATAATAAATCTCATTGCACTTTGGCTATGGGACAGTTACTACATCAGAGATCAATATGGCATTTCTGTCCCTCCGGTTTTATTTGGAAAAGACATTTGTAATTGCAGAACATGAGCTAATTAAAAATGGAGTATGAGAAAGGGAAGACATTTAAGGATGAACATACTGAACAGATTGGGGGTGGGTAGGTGTTGTTGTTTAGTCGTTTAGTCGTGTCCAACTCTTCGTGACCCCATGGACCAGAGCACGCCAGGCACTCCTGTCTTTCACTGCCTCTCGCAGTTTGGTCAAACTCATGCTGGTAGCTTCGAGAACACTGTCCAACCATCTCGTCCTCTGTCGTCCCCTTCTCCTTGTGCCCTCCATCTTTCCCAACATCAGGGTCTTTTCCAGGGAGTCTTCTCTTTTCATGAGGTGGCCAAAGTATTGAAGTGGGTAAGTAGCATGTCCATAAAACCAGAGACTATGTTAAGATTGTTTTGCCCTGACAGACACATTCTGTGGCCTAGTGGAGCAGCAAATGACAGCACAGGGCACCAAGTGTTGGGTGAAACTCCGGCCAAATCTGTATTGACTGAAGTAGGCAGGGTTGGCATGGCAGTAGGGCCAGGACCAGTTCATTATACCACTAATCTCTTGTGGGTGGAATGGGATCTCCTGGGGTTGGGCAGAACAAAGTTGGTGTCCCCTCCCAGTCAATTAGCAGCTTAATTTTACTTCAGCATGGTGAAAGGACACCATTGTCCACAGCAATGGCCATGAGGGCTCACAAGGAATAACCAAATTTCTCATCACTGCTGCCCATGCATTCATCACCTGAAGCAGCCGCCCCACTCTTCTTAATGTTACGACTAAGAACTAAAAAATCTATAGTATTTTTTTTCCTGAGGTTTTGATAAATGCAGCACCTGCTGTGGGCAAGTCCACAATTTATGAAGCAGTTTCAGTCGAGTTCTCAATATTATTTTAGTTCCATGCTGCTTTGCTTTGCCAAAGTGGATTATTATTATTATTGAAGCTAATGGGCAGGCCCTGTTTCATTTAAACTCAATTTCAGTTAATAGGACTTTTGTCTCTACTTCCAATCCTGCTGGGTTTTATTAGGAACATAATAATATTGCTATTGTTTTATTTCATTTAAGTTTTTCACCCGAGCCAGGTGGCCTGACTATTGTGATAATAAGTTAACTATATCCTGCATTAAAAAGAAAACAAAAGTGGATTCCCACTTTGAAAATAAATAGTTCTGCTTTGCTCGGTGTTTCTGCTGGCAGGTGATGATTAACAACTCAGATGGAACACTATTATTTTAATTTGAGGCATATTCCCACTGGAATCCTGTCTACCTACCTTATCTGTCTCCCATTCAAATTGTTCCTCACAGGCAGGCTGCCATGATGCATTTCATTTCAGCTTTCTATTTATGGCACTCTGTAATTTGGATGAGTGAAGCTGATGTATGAAGAATCTGCATCAGGCTACCAGATTTGAGGAGTGCAGAGCTCCTGTTCATTTAATAGTTGAAGAGAAGACAAAGATGATTGGCAGGTGAAGCTTGTTACATGGGGATCAGAAAAGCTACACCTGTGTTTGTTTGTTCCCTCTTCTTTGCTACTTCTACATCACTATTAAAGGTCACTGTTACAGTTTCTTTATCTGGAAACTTTAAGCCAGGGGTTGGCAACCTAAGGCCCATGGACCACAAGCAGCCCATGGGGGTTGTTTAACTGGCCCATGGAGCACCACTGCCCGCTCGGGGACCCCTGCTGTCTGCTCGGTCAGCTCCCATGCGCTGCGCTAAACTGGTGCAGAGGGGACCGCCTTCCGCAATGCTGGCTGGCTTCCGTTTGGCTGCAGGAAACTCCTGCAGCCAATGGGAAGCTGCACACGCCTCCTCCGCACCAGAAGGAGCACCGGAAATAGCGTTTGCGCATGCACATGCGCACACACATACTCCGGCCCACCGTGGCTTCTGCGGGACCGTGAACCGGCCCAAGCCACAAAAGCTTTGTCAACCCTTGCTTTAAGCAGCCCTGGTTCCTTCAGAGCCCCAAACTCATCTCATCTCACAGTTTTAAAGACATACAGAAAGTCCTGGCCTCTTCCCATCACCATGAACTTAAGTTTCAAATAACATTGTTTGGCTACCTCATGGAATTAATTCTTATACTGTCCCAAAGTTTACTCTCTCTCTCTCTTAATCTCCCACCCAAGCAAAGCTGTGGAGTTCTGTCTCTGCCTTTGGAAATGGTGGGATGGAAGAAGATGGTCTTAATAGAGTGGTGACAGCTTGAGACCCTTCAGGCGGACCACCAGTCATGCTTTATTGCCTGCCAACAGTTGCTGGACTATATGCCTGTTTCTGCAACCGCAAGCAGGCAGCAAAAAATGTACGGACCCCCTGGTGGTCAGGCTTGTGACTGCCTTCTGTGTGGTGGGTCAAATGTAATGTTATCAATTTGTTCCATTAAGATACCTGAGTAAGAGTTTCTCACTGAACAGTTCCCTGCTGTTGCAGTCTCTGCTAGCAGCTGACGAGCCATCTAATGCAGGAGTACGTCTATACCGATACATTAAACCCAACTAAAAAACTAATAGACAGCCAGCGCAAGAACCAGATTGAGGTGTCAGGTTCACACATCAAGATATACTGCTTAATAACCAGGCTGTCTAATAACCTCGCTGCCATATACTGTAATACCTTTTTAATGGAGGAAAGGTAGAGGTATAATAAAGAGGACATCTACTCTACACATCCCTGGGAGAAATAAAATCTGAGTTGCTAAATGTTTCTAACCCATGAACCCATTATCCACCAAGATCTTTGGTTTCAAGTAATTTGCATTCCCGTTTCATTACTCAGTTTCTGAAAGCCAGTTCTCTTGTAGTTCTTCCTGCATTAACACTTTCTCTTTCTCATTGTCTACTTGGAAAATCTGATGTGAAGCCCTTTGAAAAGTTTGCCATTTTCCCTGCCTTATTTTGGCCCTGCATTTCTCATTATTCAAAAATAAGAGTGACTGTCGCTATGTCCTTTGAGAAGACAACTGTATCATCTCAAGAAGCAGTTTATTCATAATTTGTATCCTCAAACTCTTATACCTCTTTTCGTCCAACATTTGTTGCCCCACAGTTAGTACTGTATTGCATCTACTTGTATTTAATTCTAGCACTGGCATACTCTGAACACATCCTAGAAGCTACCATAAGGTATGCACATCTACCACAAAAATGAAACCACAATCATGAGCTTTGTCTACTTGAAATGCCAAATGGGCAGAATTGAACAGTTTAGTAGAATTGTATGGGAGTTTGGACCATTTGAACCTAGCCTTTCTCAAACTGGTGCCATCCAGATTTAATAACTGCTACCATCCCTGACCATTGGGCCATTGGCTGGGGCTGATGGGAGTTGTAGTCTAGCACCTGGAGGGCACCAGGTTAGGGCAGGCTCACCTAGGTTCTTATTCTAGCTAGGGATGCCAGCAAAACTCATGAAGTTTTGGCTCAGTTGCAAACTTCAGGGACTCATAAAGATTTTTGTGAGTCAAAGGCAAGGGAAAATTAATAGTGTATTTAGTTCGTTTCTGAGTCAACCTATACTTCTGCACCTACTTTTGCATCATCGGGAACAAATTATTCCTGTCCCTTCCACCTGGAACATTCAGCTGGAAATATTATGACCTGAACACAATATCCTCTACAGTCCAAACTTCTATAGTTGAGCAGTGAACCTTCTTAACATGCACTTTAATGTTACCATAGGCACAGGGTCCTAGGAGGTCACCTGGGGTGGGGAAAGTAAAATCATAAGTCCTGGTGGCTGTGTTTTTAATCCTAAACAGGCACACAAGCCTTGTAATTAGTTACTGGCTTTCCAAGAACTCTTTTAATGCCCATTGGGTCATAGCAATGGGCTGAGAGAGAGAAATAAAGAAAGGGGGGGGGGGAGAGAGAGACTCCACAGCACTGTCTTAAAATAAGAACAATTTTGCATTAGCATATCGTCACCTCACACCAATGAGTTGGGGAAGGATGGGAAGAGTGTCAGTGATGTCCCTTCAATTCAAGAGGTAGTCCAGAATTTGAGAAATGATTGTGATTGTATGAAGTTTGCAGTCTTCATATAGGCCAAACTAGGCACTGCATTAAATGTGTTTATGCATTAAACACATCCAATTTTTGTTATTTAAATAGCAACTGTTGTGGGAGGAGAATAGCAGACTTCCATAATTGACCCATATAAAAATGGGACTTAGCACCATCTAAGAATGCGGGTGGTGCTGTGGGTTAAACTACAGAGCCTAGGACTTGTCGATCAGAAGGTCGGTGGTTCGAATCCCCATGACGGGGTGAGCTCCCGTTGCTTGGTCCCTGCTCCTGCCAACCTAGCAGTTCGAAAGCATATCAAAGTGCAAGTAGATAAATAGGTACCGCTCCGGCGGGAAGGAAAAAGGCGTTTCTGTGCACTGCTCTGGTTCTCCAGAAGCAGCTTAGTCATGCTGGCCACATGACCTGGATGCTGTACGCCGGCTCCCTCAGCCAATAAAGCTAGAGGAACGCCCCAACCCCCGAGTCGTCCATGACTGGACCTAATGGTCAGGGGTCCCTTTACCTTTTTAAGAACTCTATACACACTCCACATCCTCTGCTCATGCCTTGGCAGTTGCTCTCCTGCTCAATGCAGGTCTGATTTTCACATTGTGAAAGAGGGAGGCACATCAAACTCAGGCTCCCAGGAAAAAACAGCAGGCAGCAAGCAAAATAGTCTTCCAACAGCAGCACATGTTTAAGTAATTACAATATATTCCATTTTCTTCAAGTATGTCAGGACTCATGCAGCTATTTTTTGAAACAAGAACAACAACCAAACTGAACTGTATCAGTAAAAAATATGGCTACTTTTAGAGAACCGTCAGTGCTCATATATTATTTGTTTTGTTTTCTCTCCAACAAGTATTGTAAATGAAAAATATCTAGTGGTAAACTGCATTGCATTGCATTTATCAAACAGTACGAATTCATTTTAATAGAAGCTCTGTCCCCTGCATGGGAGAGACAAGAACACAGAATACGAATGTTGCTGGGCTGTACAAAAATCCAATAATGGGGAATCAATTAAAGTCTCTTCTTTAATCTTTTGTCTGTATCCTCTTGTAGCAGAAGATGAAAATGTCAGCCCTGCACCAGTAAATGTCTGAGCAAGCCATATATCCTTACAAATGTTCTTCTTCAATGTTAGGTAGGGCTGCTTGAAGAAAGGTTAAAGTGGATATTGAAAGTGCTGAGCACTAATAAGACATGACATAAAAGAATACAAAGCACAAACGAAGGACTATAGAGCTCCTGCTGTCTTGACAGGACTCACTGAAGACTTCCTCTCCCCATTCTTATGCCCCTTTCTCATGTTGTAAACAGAGTTTCTAGGTAGTACATTTAACAAGAGTCAATGCTAGCCTCAGACATTGAGGGAGGTATTGAACTGGGGGAAGCATTCAAACATGCACTGCCCTGTGTTGCATAACATGAACTGATACAGTTCTGAGCCATGTGACTTTCCAAATGTTCAGAATCTTACTTTGACAAAAGTGTCACCTTTGAAGAATTGCTTGTCTGTTTAATACTCTGTTTGGGGCATTTTAAAGGAGATGCTCTTATGATTTGACACCTGGTTGCATTCACTAGTTCCTTTGCCTTTACTGTTGCTTCTTCTCAGTGACAGTGGTTAGCTCTTGAAGAGGCAATTATTAGTGACAGGGGCATTAGGTCTTTGGGTATCTTAGCAAATAGTGCAAATCTCAGTCCAGCTGGAGGGAAAACAAATCATGTCACAAATAGGAGACATGAATAAAGGGCATTTCAAGGTAGCGTTTTGTAATAGGAGACTGCGCCATTTAACAAGATAAATAATACCCTGTACATTTCAGAGGCATAATTTTGAATGAGCCTCATCATATTACTCTCTCTCTCTCTTTCTCAAACTTTTTTTATGATGTATTGGACTAATTTCTTTTGTCCTGTGTTTCAGTCCACAGCAAACAGGGGACTGTTTTGAGGTGACCAATATTTTTCTTCACTAAACATGCATGAACAAGAGGTGCTGTTCAGAAGATGTAGTGCTGAAAGGAACAATCTACAAATAGAGTTGGCGAGGGAACAGATTGTAAAGATTATGCCTGCTTTCTGCTTTACCTGGGTGTGACCTCTTTAATGAATATACCATTAATTGAGAATGCAGACACCAGAACATACTAGATAGATGAAAGGGGAACTTTATAAATCCTTATGGATGTGACTGCTTTATAATAGCCCTCTGAAACTAAACCCCAGGTAACTTCACTTGGTAAATGGGTTTGTATATTAGAACAGGAATTGTTATGACCAAGAGCACAATGGTGAAGGAGGATTGGAGGACATCTCCTCAAGGCAGGGAATGAAAGAAAGCAAAATTGGAAATTGCTGGTTTAATATATAGGCTGGTTGGCCTGCACACATCGTACTTGACAAGTAGTTCCATGCTTTTCTAAACTTTTTTTTTGAAGGAATTCTACTTTATTACACAACTTTGTATGAAAACTCACAACAGCTGCAATCTTCAGTGATGAAAAATTGCTGTAGGCACAGTATTATATTAAAAATATGTGATGTAGCAATGCAACATTATATGATGTGGTGTTAGATCTCTATTGCACCAGGTATAAATCATATTAATGAACAATCTCTGAAGAACACTGGCTATAAGATTGCTCGTTTCCTTTGAAATTCCTGCTTTCTGATTTGAGCTAAGGCATCATTTAAAAATTCCAAGGTGTTTAAGTCTGTGAGCACATCTCTTAAATGCACTAGCCCTATAACATCTGTGGCCTAAACTTCATTAGTGCAGGGGCTGGTGATGGTACAGCATTGTGGAGTTCGTGGCTTTTGGCTTATCCCAAATGGATGATTCTGTGATAACACATTTCAAAAGGTTCCTGTTCTTGGGTACATGCATGCATATAACTGCCCATTATATAGCTGTTAGTTTTGAGAGTGTTGATGAGCTGTACATCAGGGACTTTGGCTTTGTCTCTAATACAGTGGTACCTCGGGTTACAAACACCTCAGCTTAAAAACACTTTGGGTTACAAACTTTGCTAACCCAGAAGTAGTACCTCAGGTTACAGACTTTGCCCCAGGATGAGAACGGAAATCGTGTGGCGGTGGCATGGCGGCAGTGGGAGGCCCCATTAGCAAAAGCGCGCCTCAGGTTAAGAATGATTTCGGGTTAAGAACGGACTTCCAGAACGAATTAAGTTCGTAACCCGAGGTACCACTGTACTAGTGACTAGAAGTGTCAAAAGCTAAGAGTAGTGACCATCTGAACTTGACCCCATTCTAGCAAAAGAAATTGTTGGCGGGTAATACTCAATTGTAGGGGCAAATCCTGATCCAGAAAAGGGTCTGTGCATGGCAGAAGCATGCACTTTTAAAATAATAAATATTAATTGTTAATAATTATTCATTGCTATTATTAGCACCCCAAACATTTCACATACTTCAGTACAGTAATCTTTATAACAGTGGTGTCCAAACTTTTTTTAATGAAGTGAAGGGCCGACCAAAGTTGTTGTCCTTTTTTTAGGATTGAAGTTGTTGAGGGTTTTTTTTAGGATTTTACCCCAGGAACTAAACTGCCACAGGGGCCGGATTAAACTGACCAGAAGGCTGGATTAGGCCCCCGAAACAAGCTTTGGACATGCCTGCCTTATAACAACCTAGTGGTGCAGCAGTGAAACTGCTAGCACATTTGCAAAGCTAAAACCATGTAAAGCCAGTCTTGTGGGTACTTTATTACATCATTTCAAGCACTGAATAGGGGAAGCTGAAGCTGCAAGGTACTTGCTGACCCAGGTTCAACCAGATAGAACGTAGCTACCCTGGCATTTGAATTGGGGACTTACAGTTTGCAGCTCTCTCTTTACCCATGCAGTCAGCCAATTCTCTAAATTTATTAGAACATATAAACTGTTTCTGGTAGGAACAAAAGGCAAGAATATCAGTAAATGAGGTTACAAAGGATTTGCTATGTAGCATAGCTGTGGAGAGAAAAGTGCCTCAAAAGGATGTAGCCAACAATTTCCCGTAGAAGAGACTTTTAGCTGAATCAGGTGTGCACTGTGTACAGAATACTTCTATAAGGAGCCTCCACAAATAGGGAAGCAAAACAAAGTCCCTACTCAGTCTGATCTAAGCAATTAGCATAGCCAGGAAATCAACAGCTTCCTGGGTAATTTGCATGCAGCTGCCAACAATCATCCTGCAAAACGCTGCTGCAACCAAATATAACCCTGCCAGAAAATGTGATTACCAGAAAATTTGGCAGCTTATTTCAAGCGAAAGTATCATCCAAAATAGATGCCCCTCCCTTTAAAAAGCATGTTCTAGACCCCTCAATATTTAGCTTTCATACACACACAAAAAGTAAACCCACTTCTCATTTCTCTTTAAGGGCTTATGGATAACTATGTTAAATCAAAGAGGTTAAAAAAATGGACTGCAAATATTAGATTCATTCAAGTCAGAAGCTTTGGGAAGCCAGAGCTTTGTAGACACAGTGAAATCCTACCTGGGAGATGGATCTAGAAGTAATGCATCAGTGGTAATGTGCACAAAAACTACTGCAAGACCCTATTTGATGGAGAAAGGCCATTTTGGAGAAAGTCTGTATGAACAATTTGGAAGTTTTGATGTAAGGTTTTTTTATCATTACCTCTGTATAACTTCGCTGTCATATGAGACACAAGTGAACTGCTCATGCATATATTTTAAATGGCAGCTACAATGCTCATTATACAGCTGTGGGATAATTAATTGGTTCACTATAAACAAAACTGATATTTAGATATTTAAATATTTGTAAAAATCCATAAGTTACGTTTAATTACACACACACACACAGAGAGAGAGAGAGAGAGAGAGAGAGAAATATTCTATTAACAATTGCTAGAAACTGAAAGAATGGAAGGATTTGGCTGACACTTTTAGGCAAAAATAGATAATCTCAGACTTTATAAATATATTTTGGATGTTTTAATTGGATTCTGATAAGTAGTTTAGAAGTGCCTTGCATATAAAAAGCCTACTTTAGATTACCTTTACTGTATTTTCAGGCTCTGTTCAATGAAATATTATTATATATTATAATGAGTATTAGACCCAGACTTTGCAATCACCCTTTGAGGCCTTTCTTCATGTGCCTCTTTTGCAATATATCCAGAGGGTGGCAATGTGAGAATGGGCCTTTTCTGTGGTGGCTCCTCGCCTGTGGAATGTTCTCCCCAGGGAGGCTTGCCTGGCACCTTCATTACATATCTTTAGGTGCTAGGCAAAAACATCCCTCTTCTCTCATGCCTTTATCTAATTAAACAATCTGTTACCTTTTAAACTTTGGGAGGTATTGTTTTTGTTTGCTATTATGGTATGTATTTAGTGTTTTTTTATACTGTAGACCATCCTGCGATCTTTAAATAAAGGGCAGTAAATATAAATAAATAAATAAATAAATAAATAAATAATAAAAATTATGCATTTTGCACAGAGCCAAGCCAACAGCACTGTCCCACACCTAATCCTGCCCATAAAAGCATACTGTGTTTGGAAGCCAGGAGAGCAGTGGTTTCTCACTTATGCCATCGTCCCATGTAGTAATTCATAAAGTGTAGATGAAAGATACAATCAATTCCCAAGATGTGCACATTTGCAGGGTATACAGATGGGAAAATACATTTTCTCAGCGTCTCTGTAAACTGTACAACAATAGCAATCCCAACACAACAATCATCATCTCCGTTAAGAGTGCTGAAAGGGAGAAATTCCAGGATATTAGCCCTCCATGTGTTCTGTAAAAAGCCTGAAGGTTACTTTGATACATTCTTATCTCGCACATTCAAGAGTGCTCTGTATCACTCTATCAGGGAACGTAACAACTGTTCTAAAAGCATTTGAGAGAAACGAGGCTGCAGTAAATATGATTTAAAAGCTGGAGGACTAGTTTAGTATCATCAGGCTCATATTTCCTAGTACTTTTTTTCTTCTTCTGTACTTTGGAGTCCAGAACAAATGCATAGAACAATGCAGTGGTTGCACATCCCTAGTAAGAGGGATCCCTATTGCTCTCTGTTAAATTCTGGGTGTCCCTCATCTTAACTAATGTTTCAGAGGAAACTCAGGTACTTGGCTACATTTTTTAGCAAACACAAGCAGCTCAGGTCAATCTCTCTCTCTCTCTCTCTCTCTCTCGTGGATTTCAAGCTGTGTGGCTTATAAATGTGCTCCACAGTGTAGTTGTGTCTCTTTCTGTGGATACAAATACAGCTGCATCCTGTTCAAATGACACAACAGCCTTGTGCTGACATGAGACCTGTGTGGCTCTCTACTGGCATTAGCCTGCTTGCTTCCAGCCCCAAATCCAGTGTCCTGTCAGTCCCACCACCAGGGTCTGCCCATTGGCCATGGGCACCTGCGGAGTGGAAGCCTACATGTACCAGTGTGTCACGTGGAGTTTGAATTGTGTGCAGACCTACACACATCTGTCTGCTGCTCCTCTGACTGTGGAGAAGGTCAGGGCTGAGGCCCCAGGAACAGTCCCCTTCTCCCTCCATACTTTAGACCTCGATGCACAGAACGAATGTTGTTAATTCAATTTATATACCACCCTTTATCAAGAGATGGGAGGGTGGTGAACAACATTAGAAATACATTACAAAACATCAAAGAGTAAAAAGCATACTGACAGACAGCCTGATAGTAAAATAATCGTAATAATAACAACAGTCCTCTCCCCTACACTTTTACAGACCATAGCAATAGGCCTGGGCAAAGAGGAATGTTTTTGCCTGGCATCTAAAGCCATGTAATGAAGAAGAAGAAGAAGAAGAGTTTGGATTTGATATCCCGCCTTTCACTCCCTTTAAGGAGTCTCAAAGCGGCTAACATTCTCCTTTCCCTTCCTCCCCCACAACAAACACTCTGTGAGGTGAGTGGGGCTGAGAGACTTTGGAGAAGTGTGACTGGCCCAAGGTCACCCAGCAGCTGCATGTGGAGGAGCAGAGACGCGAACCCGGTTACCCAGATTACGTGACTACCGCTCTTAATCACTACACCACACTGGCTCTAATGATTTCAGCACAGGACTGACCTGCACTCCAATTCTTCAAAGTGACACTGATCCCAGCACCATAATCATGCCCTAGTTTCTGTATTTGGAGGACCAGTTGAAAAGTTGTTTCCTTTAATAGGCACCTTTCCTGTAGGTTCCAAATCTTAAAAACGTGGGAAAGGAGGAAAGGACTTTATCACCTACGCAACACACAATGGAAGCAGAATTTATGGACAATTGCATTATCTGAGAAACTAACTAAGAGAGTACCCACCCTGTATGAGATATACAATATGGACTATTTTGTTAAAATATGGTATTCCATTATAAAATATTCAGATGAACAGCCATAAAGAAATATATGTAAAAACAATATAATAACAGGAAATCGAGGATGGTATCCAACCAAACAGTTCTGCTAGCATAAGCAATTTCTTTTATATATATATATATATAATATTTTATTAAGATTTTCACAAAGTAACAAAGAGAACAAACAGAAAAAAGAAAAAAAGAAAAAAAATACCAGAAAAAATACAAAAATAACAACAATTAACAACAATTCCATCTTTCAGAACATATCTTACATTAGCTTGTTTCTCGGACTTCCCCGCACCTCCCCCCTTTGTATTCCAGTTCAATTGTTTGTTCAGCAAATCCTTTCCCTCTTTACCTTTATCTTAATTTTGGTCTTAATATTTTAACTTTACCTTTCCCTCTATTAACATTCCATTTTTTCCTGGTCTTTCAATCATTATTGCTAAAAACCCCTTAGCCTCAATCCAACATCATTCCATCATTCATTAATTTTACATTGTTTCTGTAGATAATCTTTAAATTTCTTCCAATCTTCTTCCACCAACTCTTCTCCCTGGTCTCGGATTCTGCCGGTCATTTCTGCTAATTCCATATAGTCCATCACCTTCATCTGTCCATAAGCACTTTCATCTGTACAATGAAACTTCCTCTCCTCCACCAGTGTAGCCCCAGCACACCCTAAGCATGTTCTGGGTTTTCCCCCAGCCACCATAGCTGTGGACTTAGGGGCATTATAGCAATAATGACAAGCACCAAGCAGTCACTGCAGAGTAAGTCATCACAGAAGCAGAAAAGTAGGCTGGCATTTTATTCATTTACTTTTTCTCTGCTGGGGTGGGAAGGGATGTCCTTACACTGATATTCAAGTCACAAGCACTTAAAAACTATGTCAAGGTTGGTGAATCTGACATATGAGGTACTGAGTCATTTCTTAAATCTGTTTGCAAAACCTGTACTATTTTTCATAGCTTAATTGCTCCAAAGGATGTTTTGGTGCAGTTTCTGCCTAAATGTGTTTATCTGATATATATTTATATTCTGTTGTGCAAAACCTAGATTAGAAAACTCTGAAAGAAATCATGAAGCAAGCAAGATATATAGATAGATATATAGATACAATATAGAAAGGAAGGAAGAAAGGAGGGAGGGGAGAGAGAGAGAGAGAGAGAGAGAGAGCGGGGGGGGGGAGAGAGGGAGAGAGAGAGAGAGGGAGAGAGAGGAGAGGAGAGGAGAGGAGAGAGAGAGGGAGAGAGAGAGAGAGAGAGAACTCTTTAGAATAGCTTCAACATCTAATTTTGTCTGATCCAGGATGAGCAAGGTTCAGATCTAGATCTCCAGCTGAGCCTGGAGGTTCTCACAACAGCTAAACTCCCTCAGTTCACCTGGAGATTCAGCTGGTGTATCTTTGCCACCAGGACCTAGACTGAGTTTTACTTAGCAGATATTAAGCCAGGCATTCTAAGGATGTGGTGGGCATGGGACCAGGGAGGAGGAGATTTAGGCTGAATCCTAAACCTATTCATCTTGGTCATCTGATTGGGAGCCCAGCATAATTTGAGTCGGCAAAAAAGGTGGTGTAACTCCAACACTATTCTAAAGGCTTGTTTTCCCTCTGCCAGACTTAGGCCGGCTTAACCATTAGTCCTGCTGCTGAGTGGATCTGGTGTAACTTATAGCAGCTTCTTGTGTATAGGATTTCTTTTCTTTTTTTTTACCTGTAAATAAACAAGATTGTACTCCCTGGTGGAGTTCGCGTCCCACAGAGAATGAACTTTAAATCACCCAGGGATAGTCACCAATAGTTGATTTGGCTGAAATACCCTGAAATTCTTCTTTGTGTAGACCAGAGGTGGGGAACTGTAGCCCTCCAAATGTTACCTGGACTCCATCAGCTCCAGCCAGCATAGCCAATGGTCAAGGATGATAGAAGTTGTAGTCCAACAACATCTGGAGGGCCACAGGTTAGACACCTCCTGGTGCTAACAGTTATATCAGATAACAATCTTGAAAAAGCAGGTTCTGATTCCTAGGAATGTAACAAAGCCTATGACATCGGAATAAGGTTCTGTCCATAACATTATTAGACAACTGCAGGTATCTAGCAGTTAAGAATACATGGCACTGTAGTTCCAGATTAAGAATATTGCTTCAGAAATTGTTCTCCTTATTAACTTCTCCTGTGGTGGAAACAGAGATAGGCAAAAGCATAAAGAAGTGAACCTGATATAATACATACTCAGTTGCTGCATAGTTTGAATTTGAGGTCAAAACAAGAGCATCCTCAAAGTGATGGATATGTTCTGAGACGAGAGTTTGAAGAGATCATGAGAGAAGCCCTATTCAAGTGTTTGCCTGAAGATGGGAATGGTGGATCAGGGCAATACAGCGGTACCTCAGGTTACATACGCTTCAGGTTACAGACTCCGCTAACCCAGAAATAGTACCTTGGGTTAAGAAATTTGCTTCAGGATGAGAACAGAAATCGTGCTCCGGCAGCATGGCAGCAGCAGGAGGCCCCATTAGCTAAAGTGGTGCTTCAGGTTAAGAACAGTTTCAGATTAAGAATGGACCTCCAGAATGAATTAAGTACTTAACCCGAGGTCCCACTGTACACTTTGCCTCTGTTAGCTGCAGTCTCAGACTTTCATGTGTCAGACAGAAGATCCAAAGGGCAATTCTTTGCATGTTTGGCTGAATGCAATTAGATCCCTATCAGCAATTGGGAACCTTTATCATGCAGAGTTACCAATAGCAGGGAGACTTCTAAGTGTGATGAATCCCCCTGCAGACCTTCTCACTCAACAGCTCTGACCAGGAACTCAGGCCAAGGGCCATGAGATTGCACCATGGGCAAAACCAATTTATCCCAAACAGTTAGAAAAGGGGAAAGGAAGCAGATCACCAAGCCTTCAGCTGCCACTGAAGGGTGCATCAGCCCAGTGAGCAGTTCTTTCTGCAATCAGTATTTTACAAGGCACTTGGCTGAAATCCATCATCTCCACTAAGTAGTGTTCTTCTTCATGAGTATTAATCAGATTCCTGCACCCAGCTGGCACCTTGCTTTACAATCAAGCTACTAAGCAAAAATACTTCAAAATTAGCAACTGCAACATTAGAAGAGGACAGCAAGGCAAGGAGTTTGTTGTCAAGCTGACATCAAGTCAAAGTCTTGAAAGTCAAAAAGCGGGATGCTGCTTGCATTAGCAGGTAGCATCTTTTTAGCTTCCAGTGTTGTTATTTTTTTCTGAACAGCTCTCTTATCCTGCAAATTTCTCTCCTTAGATAATAGCAAGGAATCCTGCCAGTTCTAGCTGCTTTTGTACAACAGTACTATAAATAAATCTGAATGTTTCCTGTCCAATTGGTTTGCAGGAGTGAGAGCTGAAGGAGAAATGACTTTAAAAAGAATCTGTTTGAAATCTCAGGACCCTTGGCCCAGGTTTTGGGTCAGAACTATTAAGATTCTCCAATATATTTAACCAGCATGACAATTAGACTAAAAGAAAGAACTCTGAAGATAACCTGGAATGCTCAGGCAACCATGTAGAATTATACAGCATTCACATTCAGTCTTACCTGGCTAATGGTCAGGCTGATAGGTATTAGCATCACCACCATTCTAACATTTAAGGTTAGCCTTCATAAAGTAACAATAATGGCTGCTTACCCAGTCCAGGGGTGGGTGGTGGTTGCAGCCCATTGCAGCAGGCTCTAGGCCTGAGGGAACAACACCAAGCTCGATGTCTGTCCACTGGAAAGTCCCCTGGCCAGCTGCAGGAAAGACCTTCCACCTATAAGTTCAAATTTTGTCAATCCAGCCAGCCCAGGTGGGCGTGGCGAGGAAGCTGACCAAAGTGGAGCCCTCCCTCCCTTTATGTTGTGGTTCTCAGTATGCTAACTTTTCTTCCTTCCCACGGCACCACGTTTTTGACCTTAAAGTGGGGAGAAGGATGGGTGAAGAAGGCAGCATTCATACAGACGTCTGTGTGATGTACACATTCCACACATGGTGTTGCCCACATGGTGGAAGAGAGGGAAGACAGTTTTTCCAGCCATTTCCCCAGAGAGTATCTAGTGGCAATGGCAGCAATAAGAAGACTCGATGGCCCTTGTGGTCTCTTCCAACTCTATGATTCTATGATAAGACCCTTCAATACTATAGGAACAGCATCCTGGACACTAGGATTCCTGAGAACTATAGTTTCCCAAAGGTTTCCCAAGTGTAAGGACCAACAATCCCTTGTTTACTACACTGCCCAAGGGTATTACTGCCCCCTGTGGACCTACTGTCCTTCTCATTTTCTCTAGGTAAATTTCAGCTGGAAAGGTAAAGAGCAGCTAAGATAGTAGGATGGGCTGATACTGTTTTAAACGTGTTATTGTATTATTTTGTGTTGTTTTCTTACTTTGTCCTGAATACCTGCGAGGAATCCTGGGACAACAATTTTCTTCCTATTCTTCTTTGAAAGAGTTATGAGCTGGATCCAAACTGTGGAGAGATTTGGGCTTGGCTTGTAATTAGCCTGGAACTTCCAAATGATCTAATTCTCATTTCCTAATTCCAAACGTTGGTTGTTCCACTAATTCTGATTACAAGCAAAATACTATTTTTATTTTATTTTTTGCAAAAAATGAGTTTTCTTTTATTTGTTCCCAATCCCTGGATAGATAATCGATGATACAGATAATTACTTATAGGAAAAGTCCATGGATAATAGCATTGTACAGTACATACGGTCTGTATCCTAGTCAATATTTTTTCTCTCGTCTCATGAAACTTGCTGAGTATGATCCATCATTATTGGGTTTCATAGATGTTTGGGATAGTCCTTTCAGAAAAAGATTCCCTGACCTTTTCCATAATTGCCTGGCAGATATGTGCAACTGGAACAGAAAGAAGTGGCATATGTGGTCCCACCTGCTGTTGCTTCTCCAACTCTTAATGTCACTGCAACAGCTGCTGGTCTGTGAGAACCTTAATAATATTTTGGCTTCACCCAATGCCCAGTAACAGCATGTCATGCACTTCAAGACCCAGTATATAAATTTGGCCATAATGCTGTTCCTATGGACGCACACATAACAGCCTCTCTCTCCCCCCACCACAACAATCCCCCACCTTTATAGCAGGTATAAATTAAAAGCTGCTGTTGTGGAAGCTATCAACCTACCCCAGTTCAGATGCAGCTGACTCATCTTATACAGTCAATGGTGCCTTCTGAAGCTACCCTATTCTTTTATCCCATCATAGTTCCTTCCTGCTAATTTCCTTGTTTTTCTCTGGCTCTTTAATGTGCCCCCTTTCTGTGTAGTTTCAATTAGGAAGGTAAGTATTTTATTTCATTAAAGTAAATTGTTTTTTTAAAAGATTTTCTCCCCATGGTTGGATGGCGTGAGTTCCTCACAAGCTATCTGAAATTAAAGTAGTAAGTTCATGCCCTCACTTCCACTCTGTTGGCAAGAGCATAGCAGGACTTTGAACAGTGTGGGTCAGTTGTCTTCAATCTTCCTGTTCTCCCCACTTTTGGATTCCACCCTTTGTGTTTCCAAACTGCTTCATTTTAGACCCTGTTACATGAATATCAGGCTCTTGTGTTATTGTTTGCTCCTCGTTGGCAAAGAGACTAAAAGAGGGGAGGTAGAATAACTCAAGGAGTAAAAGGTAAAATGGCTGACAATTCATATGGTGCCTAAGAAACAACAAAATGCCATTATTGAGTTTCTCATTAGCTTTTACAGTATGAACACCTTCTGAGTTTGTGGAATTAGTTGATCAAGTTGCAAATGATGCATGAAATTAAAATTTCCTGTTCACCTTATAGAACAATTCATGACTAGTACTGTTGTGCCTAATTTTTGTTGTAATAGTCCTGGCCAAGTCAAGACTTAGAAACTTTGTAGCAAATTTGTGTGTGTGTGTGTGTGTGTGTGTGTGTGTGTGAGAGAGAGAGAGAGAGAGAGAGAGAGAGAGAGAGAAGAATGGTCACTAAAATGCAATTTAGTATAATGTAATATAGAATTATATCACATGGAATTTTATTCTGGTTTATGTGTTTTATATGCTTTGGTTGAATCTGGAGATCCTATGAACTTTACTCAGGAAACACTTTTGTTGGTGCAGGCAATTTTTTCTTATTTTCCTTTTTCTCTGCAGCCCTAAGGGATGGAAGAGACATTTGGTTAAGTTTTCATTTAAAGGCAAACTTACATAAATCACACTTTCCGAAACAACACGTAAACTAAAACACAAGCATCCTTTGAAATGCAGGTCTTTGGTCGAGGAATGTGTGCAAAAAATGCAAATATAAGGGCACAGTGTGCTTAAAATGCATCTGTTAGTGAAAATAACAGTGAAAAAATGCATTGTATTAGGTAAAATTGCTTTGCAAAAATACGTATATTAGGATTAAGCGGCACACAAAAATGTGTGTCTTTGGAGAAATTTGCTCTCAAGTAATTTGGTCCTGAGCTGTGTAGAAACTTACATATCAGTACCAACACCTTGAACTTGGCCTGGTAGCAGATTGGCAGCCAGTGCTATTCCTGAAAGCAAGGTGTTATATACTGGCTGTAGTTCCCCCAAAAAGGAGTCTAGCTGCCATGTTCTCTCCATGTTGTTGTTGTTGTTGTTATTGTTATTATTATTGATTTATACCTCACCTTTTTCCCTGCCAAGACTCAAAGCAGCTTACAGAAAATAATAATAACTACTAAAAACATGCCTGTTGTCTTTGTCCATGGAGTTTTCTTGGCAGGGATACTGGAGTGGCTTGCCGGTTCCTGCTCCAGGTGGATCACATTTGGTCAAAACTCTCCACTATGACCTGTCCATCTTGGGTGGCCCTGCACGGCATAGCTCATAGCTTCTCTGAGTTATTCAAGCCCCTTCGCCACGGCAAGGCAGTGAAAGATGGAGGGCACAAGGAGAAGGGGACAACAGAGGACAAGATGGTTGGACAGTGTTCTTGAAGCTACAAACATGAGTCTGACCAAACTGCGGGAGGCAGTGGAAGACAGGAGTGCCTGGCGTGCTCTGGTCCATGGGGTCACGAAGAGTCGGACATGACTAAACGACTAAACAACAACTAAAAACATAAAAAGCATGGAAAAATTATCACACACACAAATTCCTATGTTCTATTACAACTACACAAACAATTACAATAAAAATAACATGGCACCAGCCTTTTCATTAAAAGCAGTTCGTTCTCAAAAGCCTGTCGGAACAACAAAGTCTTCACCTGCCTATGGAAGGACAACAACAAAAACATGTTTGCAGACACAATGAACTGCTTGGCTCCAGTGTGGCACATTCTTCTGTTCCTGTGAAGGAAGAAAGTGTTGCTGTGTTGCCTAGGCAACTGGGAATGGTCAGTCTTGCAGGAAGAGAGCAAATGCTAAGCATTGCTCAGTTGACCTAAGCAGTGCGGGAAGTAAAACAGCCCTCCATATCTGGACAGTCCAGGAGCAGAAAGACACATTTAGAAAGCTGGGAATCACATAACCTTGGTGGACACTAGCTGGCTCCTGTATTATGAAGACGGTTTGAAAAATGAATTGGACAAATGCATGGAGAAAAAGGCATCATGGCTGTGAACGTGATTGAAGGGGAACAGTAGGTGGGGAAGGCTAGGCAAGGAAGGGATGCAGCCCTCTTTCTACTCAGGGCACTATAGCATCTTGTCTTGTCTAGATAAAGCTACCAGTCCTATATAGAAAACGCAACAGTAGTAAATGCAAGTGGTTACAGAAGTTCTGAAATCTGACAGGAATGCTACAGCTACCATCCCTGCTGATAGCTGAGCAGCAAATCTGGGCCCAGGAACACTCCCAATGCTGCACACTTTATTGAGAGGTGGTTTAAAAGTAGCAAAACCGGTTTAGCTGCACTGGGTGCTGTATTGCAGGGGCGCCACAACAATGCTATAGAATGGAGTGCGAGAGGTGGAGTGTGTGCGCAAATTGCTGAAATTAGAGACCCCAAAGTCCACCATTGCTTTTTAATTTATAGAAGCATCATGCCCTTCAGAACGGGAAGAAACAACAATTCTAGAGAACACTACCATTACAACCTCTGCCTCTTCTAGATTCAGCTTTAGTTTTAACCATTCTTACTGGATTTCTTTCTCCACACAGCTCAGTTTTTAGGAAGTGAAATATCACTTCTCTTGTCCATCGTTAACATAATCCATGACACATTAACTATTACAATAATTAGCTGGGGACCAGATTAGCTGATAAAACCCCATCTACCCTTGATTAATTCAAGAACATTCAACTTTCATCATTCCACTTCCATTGTTTGTTCCTAAACTATAATGGGTTATTGACTTGGAGGTTTTCAGCCACTCAGCTAATTCATATTCCTTTGCAAGCAGACTCTTCTGTGCAAATATCCAGGCACTGTATGTTTTCATGATTAAAAATGTCAATTTTTATCTCCAGACCTGGATGGAATTTTAATAAGTGAAAGGTTAATACATCTCCTCTTCAAATAACTTATCATAGCTTATGTTTGCTATGAGAATGAGATATATTTGTCCGAGATTAGCTTTCATTTAGGTTAGTATTTATTTGCCATTAGTAAAACAATGTCAATATAATTTCAGTAAGTAAATCTATTATCTAAAAATTTACTGCCTTGAGTTCATGAACTAGTGCTATGAAGGTATTCAGTCCAGTGAAGTACCCAAGTTCTTACAGTGGAGTGGGCCTGAGCTATATTTATAAAATAATTCATAGCCAGAATCTACCTAAATGGTGTACAATGAAATAAATTGAGATATAATACAAAATTATTTCTACAATTATACAATTAAAATATCATAAAATGATTGCTGAGTGGAGTGACTGGGTGGGACAACCTATCTGAGGACCTTGATCCAAAAAATGATTACAAAATAGCATCCTCTGCCACACCTTAGGGCAGCAGTCCAATTTAGGGGGTGCAGGACATGCCTATATTTCAAACACCACTTTGTCTTCCAACAAAGAAAAATGGCTGGGGGCTGGGGCTTAAAGAGGTGGCTGGGGGTTCCAGGTGCTGCATCTGGCCCCTGAGGCAGCTGCCTCATTCCGTTAAATGGTAGAGCTGGACCTGCTTGGCTCCTCACTGAAATGTGGCTGCATTCCTAGAACTGAATGCTTCGGGTGACAATGATTTACATCATGATTTAGCATTGTTCCCAAAGGCTTTGTAAGAGGGGGGAAGAAATACTTTTCTCCCCTCTGCCCAGTGCCATAATATCATTCCCATTGAATTGGGTGATTGAATAAAGAATGCTGATATCCTGAACTACAGGCACACATACATACACTAATTTTCTATTGTGGAAAATTGACAAAGATTTTGCATGAATGAAAGATGTTGGCAAATGAATGTGTATTTCTCTTGATGAGCTAAAGGATTCTTAAAGTTACATAAACATGATCATGCATAGTGTGCAGAAAATAGGAAACTAGTTTAGACTGTAAGAGTCTTGTTCTCCAACATTTCAGACAAGGGTGTTTCATACCCCTGCCTTGAGATGCCAGGGATTGAGTTTGGCACCATTTGCTTGCAAAACATACCATGCTGTTCTATATCAGGCTTCCTCAACCTCGGCCCTCCAGATGTTTTGAGACTACAATTCCCATTATCCCTAACCACTGGTCCTGCTAGCTAGGGATAATGGGAGTTGTAGGCCAAAAACATCTGGAGGGCCGAGGTTGAGGAAGCCTGTTCTATACTAAAGGAACAACTATACAAAATATTCAGATGCTATTAAACTTGAAGTAAGTTTAAAAGGAAAGCTAATTTTATTACATTATATTACATTTTTACATTAATTATGAGAGGAAACAAAAGCTGCAACTGTTCCACAGTATGATTTCTAGGTGCTATACATTTCTCTCTCTGTATGTGAAAATGTATATTGTGAACCTATCATTCAGAAAGCTTTATTACGTGTTTATCACACATTTCCATACAAGAGGAAGTTATTATTCAGTGAATATTTTGCAAAGTTTAAGGACTCAGTTTCAGAAGGAAGGCTGGCTGGCTACGGTGCTGTCTTAGGCTCAGGTCAGCTACACATTTTAGTTGGCATTCACCTGTCTTCCAAAGATGATGGGTTGAACTCCGACAAGCATTGGCTGAGAGATCCAGGGGCTCCTCACCAGATAAACTAAGCTTTGCCAACACTCATATACCTCCTTTGCTAGGCCTCTGAGCTGGTATTATAGTGGTGGATGGGCAGAAAGAATACATATTGCACATTGTGTGTGGCGGGGTGAAGAGTCATAGCCAGCCCTATGCCAAGCGCCTCCCCCCCAAGTCTGGAGCCATCCCAGGCTATTTCTAAAGGCAGTATACTTTCCTCCTAATCAAAAACAAAAAGCTGTCTACATGTTGCAACATCAGTCTCTGACTTGAACAGCAGATATATGAAGCTATTCAATAAATATGAACTTCTGCTAAAAATCCTTAAATGAAGCTCAAGTCTACATATAGTTCTTTTTTCGTCTAGCATCCCATGGATTTCAAAAAGTAATCTAAATTAATTTGCTTAAGTAATAGGACATGCTAGGGCATGCAATGCTGGACTGTTATTGTGCAAGCCTGGGGTGCAATGAGAGGCAAGGAGTGAAGATAAATTGATTACTGTTTCATTAACATTTAACAAGCTGTGATCTAATTGAGTTACAAGAGCTTATTAACACCTTACAGGAAAAAGCATGTTTATAATATACATTCAAATTGTTGTTTTACACCTTGGGCACCAAAAAGTCACATCTTAACAGGCATTTCCTGTTTTTGTACAATATGGAAAGTTATCATGGAAATAAAATAAGTACATAAGTGACGGCTGTGAACCTACAGAAGAAGAGGGAATTTCTTACAACAGAAATGTGAATGGCTTGATATTGGCTTTAGAAAGCATCTAACAATAGAGGATCAACCAGAGCAAAACTTTGTTTCATCCAAAGGGAAGAAGAATGTCTGCTGTGATAGAAAAACCTGAGTGTAATAAATTTACCATTATCTGTGATGTCAAAATACAGATTTCTTTTCTGCTTTACAGAGTGACAGTCGGAAGGGAATAGGTGTTACAGCAGTAAGGGAGGAAAAGACCTACAGCCCCAAAGTCTCACAAGTTCTTCTGATTGTATTTTTAATTGGTTTAATTTGCTCCTGCAATTCATCACCACAGCTTTGGGCTAAAAGGCCACTGTGGACATGAAGTAGAGGGGGATGCTGGTTATTAGAAGAACTTACCATAATAGGAAACAGCCTGGAATGGATCCCAGTACAATTTCTGGTAGTGAAGCTGAGGGTTTAGAGGTGCTGTGATATATAAATAAATTTGGACAAGCAAGTGAAAAGCCCAGAGGGAAGAGAAGGGGGAAGAACAAAGGTTACACGTTAGCAGGATTATGAAGCTGACCTCTTGGTGCAACAGGAAACGTGTAAGCAGTAGCAAAGCAAAATCATACTGCCAATCCACTTGTGGGAACAGGTCCAGATTAAAGAAACTGGATGTCCTGGGCTAGGAGACCTTGAGAGGTCCAAACTTAATAGCATCTGGTTATAAGAAACAAGACCTTGTTCTCTTCTTTATCTACTCAATGAAAGTACAGCATTGCTGAAATTTAAGCATTGATGGAAACATTGTAAATCCAGCACTGGGGATACAAGATGATGTTATCCAGCATCCTTTACCCCACAGTGGCCAACTAGATGCCTATGCAATGTTCAGAAGCAGGACATGAACAAAGTAACCCCCTCCTGCTGTTGTTCCCCAGGATTTGTGTCTCAGACACATACTGTCTCTGGTACCGGATATAGTTGAGTAGAGCTATAATGCTACTAGCCACTGATAGCCTTGGCCCTAATAGGTTTCTTCCAGCTAGGGCAGCTAGTTAAGAGGCTAGCAACATCTTTTATTACTTGCGCTGTTCCGTACAAGATGCTCAGTATACATTTCATTGCCATCAGGTCTCCTTGTCTTGTCAGCACCAGTTGTATTAACTGAAAGGTTTTCTTTCTCTCTTCCCTCCCCCTCCCCAAATATTCATTATCTTTACACATTTGTGCACCTGTTATTTGCTTTTCACAAAGTTATCTGTTTCATAAATATGTTAATGTTGTTATGCATTCAGCAGGACGTTGGCATCTGGCATTGTTTGACTTTCCTGGCAGATCAATATAGCTTCTGTCTCAGCAACTTCAGAATGACTTGCCCCATCAAGAAATCTAATACAGTCAAAGGTGACCAGAATGCAATAAGAGATTTGGGATTTTTCATTTGACTTCTATTGAACATTATTACAGAAATCTCATCTCATTATGCAAATATAATACATACCGGATACATATTAGAAGCAAAACAAGCACTGTATAATGGGCATCTGCCAGGAAGAGTAACTTTCCACTAGGACGCTGGCAGTGCCTCCCTACTCAGAATTAAGTCTTTTGAGGCAAACAGAACTTAATCTCATGTAAATTTGAGTAGGGTTGTTACCTAAAATGTCATTCTAGAAACAAATGTTTCATTATTTGAACTAAACCAGTCAAGGCAATGGCATGCTTTGATTTTTATCCCTAGGCAGCCATTAGGAAAGCATCCTTCCTTTTACTTTAAAATTTACCATCCTAAATTCATGCCACTTCCTGTGGTGCTTTTAATACTTCCAAAGACCCTTGGTAGATTACATATAGAATACTAACTGCTGAACAAGTCCTTATCTAGAAGATTGGGTGTCACAGAAAGGAGGAAAATGGTGCTACACACACACACACACACACACACACACACACACACACACACACACCACACTGTGGGTTAAGAACTTAATTCGTTCTGGAGGTCCGTTCTTAACTTGAAACTGTTCTTAAAATGAGACACCACTTTAGCTAATGGGGCCTCTTGCTGCCGCCGCCGCACAATTACTGTTCTCATCCTGAAGCAAAGTTCTTAACCTGAGGTACTATTTCTGGGTTAGTAGAGTCTGTAACCTGAAGCGCCTGTAACCTGAAACATCTATAACCCGAGGTGCCACTGTATTTACACTTCCCCTCTCAATACATGTAAGAAGTGATGGGACTGTACAGTTTGCAAAGAAAGAAATCTAGCTGCCAATGTTCAGCTTCTGCTTCTGGCTGTTGATAAAACCAAGTTTATTATAAAGGAAAATGTGGGTCTAACATATCTTGTCTAGGTTTGAATACAGAAACTTTTGTTTGTATGCCTCATCACTGCTATTTTTCTAGAAAAAGAGGGGCTGGAACTCACCATAAATGCTTGTTCTCTTATAATGGCAATGGCACCCACTTGAGAGGTGCCGGAACTGAGTTCCGGTGAGTTCCAGCTGAAAAAAGTCATGTGCCCCATACCTTTGTGCACATTTTGATTCTAAAGTTGTAGGAAAGTGATTTTGTTCATTTGTTGCTGCATAACGGAGATCTGTTCCTCACAAAGACTATAGCTGCTCCTAAAGAGGAGGCACTTTCTGGGGTTTTTTTTCTGGAGAAGTCCCACAATTGAGCTCTGGGGCATGAAAGAAATAAGATGTGCCTGGGGAAAAAACTTGCTTCAAGCTAGAGATCCAAGGGGTAGTCATAGGGCAAATGTGTCTGCAACTAACAAATGATAAGTTGTTTCTTCACTGACACAGTGGCCTTTTCGTACACAGGTTTGCCATGTTTTAGAACAAGGTCTTTTCTTCTTAGCAGAAAGATAAAGAACATGACAATCATTTTTGTGGCTATTGTGATTTGAGTATATAGTATCAATTGAATTGATGCTTTTGAATTGTGGTGCTGGAGGAGACTCTTGCGAGTCCCATGGACTGCAAGAAGATCAAACCTCTCCATTCTGAAGGAAATCAGCCCTGAGTGCTCATTGCAAGGACAGATTGTGAAGCTGAGGCTCCAATACTTTGGCCACCTCATGAGAAGAGAAGACTCCCTGGAAAAGACCCTGATGTTGGGAAAGATGGCACAAGGAGAAGGGGACGACAGAGGACGAGATGGTTGGACAGCATTCTCGAAGCTACAAACACGAGTCTGACCAAACTGCGGGAGGCAGTTGAAGACAGGAGTGCCTGGCGTGCTCTGGTCCATGGGGTCACGAAGAGTCGGACACGACTAAACAACAGCAATATATAGTATCTACAAGTAGCCATTGAAACCTTCCTGACTGCCATTTGTTTAATGGGAAATTATCTGTTCTATTGCTGAAGAAAAAGTAAGTCATTTTTTTTGTCCTTCTTCTAAGGCTGGCCTGACAAATCTGATGATAACCTGACATTTTGTTTCCATTACAACTAACAAGATTTGAATGGTTTGATTTCCAGATCCTGTACACACACTCTGCTGCTCTTCTTCTTCCCCGTTTTGTCTCCCTGGCCTCCTGCCCCTGTTAATTATGTTTCTTTCTGATGTGTGCACCTCATCTTGCCATGCAATCTAATCAGTCTCTAGCTCCAGCAGCATTTAAATAGGTGATATTCATATGGTGTAATATGAAGTCCATCTTCATTTAGAATAATAAGAAAAGAGACTGCATCTTCTTACAAAATGTTGTGCATGAGCAAAGGCCAAGATGAAAGAATCATGGTTTCTTCTACAAAATAAAGCAGGGTGGGGAACAGCTCACTCAGTCCTGGTCTAATCAGTCCTGCAAGGCTGTTTCTCCCAAAGCACTATCGGTCAAACCACCCATTGGCTGATATTGGTGGTGACATCAATTGACAGACAGAAGGGAGGGGTTTAATTTTGTATTGGCCACATTATCGTGTTCCCAGCAGAGAACAAGTTCATGCAGCCAAGGCAGCAGTTTTTAATTCCCACTCATCAGATGAGCAAGGATTAAAGCCCTGTGCAAAAGTACCTTTTGAAGTGGCTTGCACATGACAGCTTTTGCAAAGAGCCTTTTGCAAAGGTTTTAAAATTGCTTACAGCTTTTTTCAAGTCTCCCTCCTCCCCGTTTAAGCCCCCAATCTTGGAGGCTAAAAAGGGAAATATGGGGATATTTGGAAAATACATTGGAAGTCATTTTCTGCTCCCCTTCTAAGCCTCCAAGACCAGTGATTAAAGGGGGAGCCTCACAAAGTGCCAGCCTTTTGCAAGTCTTCTCCCTGCTCCTAAATCCCTAATCTCAGAGGTCCTCCCATTTCCCTTTTAAGACTCTGAGGTTAGGTGCTTAAAAGGGGGGCAATGAGGTGACTTGCAAAGTGCAAGAGACTTTGACAGGTGGGTAACCCAATCCACTTGTTGATATATGACATATTGATACCAGGGGATTGACAGATGGGTAGCCTCACCCACATGTCAATGCAAGTATTTCTGCTTGTCCAACAGAACTCCCACCTATCACCTCTCCCCATGCACACCCCATGTCCTCCCCAAATCTGCTGTAGAGAGTTTGGAGAACACCTAGAATATATTTAGTGGGGATAGAATCATATAATCGTAGAGTTGGAAGGGGCCTATGGATCATCCAATCCAGCCCTACAATGAAGGAATATGCAGCTGTTAAAAATATGTGACGCTGCTCTGCTCATAGCATGAGATCCCACTATCCTCTAAGATAAGATACCTCCCCCCCACTTAACTTTACAGAAATGTAGTAGGATGTTCAGTAATGAGATGTAAGACCTCTCTTTTAGTGGTATTTCTTTCCCTTGAAGATGAAAGCAGCTGCAAGCAGTACTGCTGTATTCCTTCCTTGTAGTCAGAACACTAAAGCATTGTAATGGCACCACTGAAGGTCAACGTTACAGTTTGGGAAATCCTGCTTGGGAAATCAGCTGCAGAATACGGAAGTGAAGGGCAAAGCAGGATTGAGAGCTCCCAGTACAGTGGTGAGAAAAACCGAAGAACAGCATCGACTCTGGTGTTTCCTATAGTGACAAATGAAGTAAGGAAGAGATAATAAAATATCCACTGTAAGTTCCCAGGGGCATTCTGTTCCGTGTGAAGTAGCAGCAAGGATTTGTGGCTGGTTTTGTTGTTGTTGTTTATTAAGAAAAGAGGGGAAAGAGTGGAATACACCTCAGGGACCTCATATTTAAGGTAAGACACAAATCACTGAATATTATTCCCTGAAAATCTTGGAATATCCTACTTTCATGAGGAAGTAACGGCCCCACAAAAGAATATATACAATATTCACCTCAGCCGAATATGGGTTTTTTGGGTGTCATCTTTTGCGTAGTTCTGCAGTTGCTTCTGACTGACAGAATAATCACCAAGGGCTGTGATTAGAATTCCTGATATGCAGACAAGAATCATCTCAGGATAAGAATGATGAAATAAAATGCCTTTTATTTTGATTGCACCCACCACTTCCAAAACAGAGGAAGGAAACATACAAACTCTCCTAAACGCTCTGTGCAAGTCTTTGGACTGTCCCCTCCCCCCCCCACTCCTCGCCAACTTTTATTTCTAAATGTTCCTTTTGGTGTTATAAAATGTTTGCACAATGTCCCAGCTCATTCAAATGTGGAGGGCTGCTAATTATGTGCTTGGCTTCTGTCTTGTGCATGTGGAAACCCCTATTTATTAACTTACTAGGTCAGGGCTCATCTCTGCATGATGTTGAAGTTAAATAGGTTCTCAAATTGCTTTCTGTAAATAACACTCATTAACCTTGCCACCCTGAGAACACTTTCAATTTAGGATGCTGTCCAGGCAAAGGAGCCTGCATTTTTAATCCTCCTGTTGAATATTCACTGTCTTCTGTCTTTCTGTTAGCAATGCTACTCACAAACGCCACAAACCCTATAGATTTAATAGATGTGGCAGATGATTCTCCTTTTTGGAGTTGGCAACATATGCCCTAGGACCTTGAAAGAGCAATGTGGTAGATTATAGGAAAGGCAGTCCCCCTAAAAGTGGATAAAATGAAACATAGTAGGACATATTCTCCTCTCATACAAAATGACCCCCTCTCGCCACACCTTGCCTGTGTTCTGGCATGATCACAGCCCCAGGCTAGGCTTTAAATCCACTGTTGGATGCAGAATGTCTTGGTATACCAGTTGCTGGGAATCACAGATGTGACAGCTGCTGTTGCATCAGGTCCTGCTTTCAGGTTTCCCACAGGCATGTCGTTGGCCACTGTGAGAACAGGATGCTGTACTAGATGAGTTACTGCCCTGATCCATCAGTGCTCTTCTATGTTATTATGGGCAATAAGGTATTTAATAAATGCTCTAAATAAAAGAATGTGGAGTTCTATAGAAATCCAAATTTGTACATTCTAGAGAACTGGAAGGCCAGATAAAAAAGAGGGCAAGAAAATCTGGACCTGCCTAAATTAAAGGAACTAAAATAATTCAGGGTGCTTCCAAACTGTTGCTGTTTTCAGGTGGGATTCAGTCACCTACCTTTAAGTCCAGGTTACGCAATTAAAGTATGCTTGGCTCTCTTGAGCCATTTCCTCCCCAAAATCAGACTATATGCAAGAGGAGAAGTGATAGCAAAATGAACTGGGAAGTGTGGGGCTATAATACTTGCTTGACACAAATCAGAATTAATTTCAATAAACAGCTGATGCCCTCTAACTGTTGTAGAGAGATGTTTGGAAAAGAGATTCCTATGCTCTCATAGCAGAGTTAATGGTGACTGTTCCATGCACATTAAAACATGGTTAGTTTTACATCTCCCCTTATCCAGCTTTAAACAAACATTCCCCATGAAAATACTAAGGCTAGAATAAATCACAGACTCATAGCTTTGTCTTAGTGTATGTTTCACTCACATAGTTAACAGAAGTTGAAGCAAACAAAATCTTCATCTGTTGACAGAAAGATGTAAAAGGTCCCAAATGACTTAAAAGAAAAGAACTTGGTTTCCTTACAAAAATGATGATACAATCTTTGGGTTAGCAAATATGCAGACTGTAAAACCTACCTTTTGGAGAGATTCAGTACACTTGGTTTTTCTTGCAGTTGGGAGCCATAGCTGCATGGCACCTTGCTTGTTCCAAGAAGCAAGAAGACAAAAAGGGGGCGGGGTGTAGCAGAGGCTGTTGAGAGCCTGCTAAACCATGCCCACACTGGCACCTTGAGATCAGGGGACAAGTTAACCCTTTCAGGCACAGACGTGTGAGTCAGTAACTGTATATTATAACACTAACTTCCCTGTTAACTTGGTGCAAAGAAATCAGGATGAATATTAAATAAACAGGTCATCTGGAAGCAAGCTACTTTCTTTCTGGTCACACTCTACAAAGCAGCATATGTGAAGATTTTAGATACTAAACTCATTGGAAATATCAACTCTGTAGCTGTAGCAGTTTTGTTGTTACTGATGCTTATTTATATTCTGCCTTTTCTCCAAGGAGTTCAGGGTGTGTTCTCTTCATTAAATTATCACAACAACCCTAGGAGGTAGGTTAGGCTGTGAGAGATACATACTGGTTCCAAGTTAACCCTGTGAACTCATAGGTTTGTGGGGGGCGGTTGAGGTGGTGCCTCCCCAGACCTAATACAGTGGTATCCTGGTTCTTACATGGGGTCAGTTCTTCCATCAGCTGGTCAGAACAGCAGCTTTCTTGCCCGCCAAATGGCCTGAGATCCAAAAGTGCAGCCATGTAGTTTATACCATTTTATATGAAAAGGATTTTTGGTTTTAATTTATGTGTACAGGTTTGCAGCACAACATCTAGTTCTGCATTTTCTGGGGAGGGAATTTTCCCCCAGCTAAATAATTTCATTTTAGTTCCCCTAGCAAAGTGCAGAAACAAATATTTCTGTTAGCTATTTTGTTCAGTTCCACAGATGCCAACAGTGTTTTCCGATGCATGGCAAAAATCTCAGATTGTTTATAGCATTAGCAATTTAAAACATCCCAAAATATAGATTCAAACAATATTGTAGATCTCTGGAAACTAGAGTGAAGACAACAAAGCTCAAAGTTGCACTGAATTGCTCCTGTTTCTTTAATTCTTTACTACTACATTTTCACCATGCAAATATACCAAGTTTCTTAAGCAATTCATCTTATGGTATAGAAAAATAGAGGACATTTCCCCCCCTTTTTTTACATCAAATACAATAACTCAACTGCAGTGGAAGTCTTCTTCAGATGTATACAACATTAATCCCAAGCAAGTCTTTTTGATGCAGCAGTTTATGTGATTCATTAATTCTTATACTGTCTGTCTTAAAAATGTGCATCCTTGAGACATAAAATATATGTTGCATCTTCATTCTTTACAATCTGCAGGAAGCCTATCATCTTGGTATGCATTACTTTAAAGTAGCATAAAATACATGGCAGCTCTCTGAAACCCTGTTGGTTTTAGTAGTTTTCAGGGCATGCTCCCATCAAAGCTGTATCAAAGTACTATGCTAACTTTGGGTGCAACCCACAACCATAAAAATTAAAGGGATTTTGCTTTTTAGATGCAGGTGGCAATGTTCAAATTTCAGGATTCCATTCCTCTCTAAAGATGCATGATTTCTTTCTCAGCAATCTTGTTTGGATATGGAGAGTGGGGTTAGAATGTGCAATTCTGTGAAAGACATAATCATCATCATCAAAATTTGTATACTGCCCTATATCCACAGGTCTTAGGGTGGTTCACAACATAAAATCACAATATAAAAACAAAAACAAGAACAACCCAATAATCCCTCTATCTGTTGGTGAATGCATTTTAACAGCACTGAAAATCATACACATTTATAGGTATCCGTTTCATGAATGCAACCCAGGATAAGAAGAGAAAAGAACAGAAACCAAAGCAGTGCTACCAGGTTTTTTGTTTTTTTTATCAATTTCATTTATTCAAGAGCTTTTGGTCATACAGCACATGCACTCATGGTTTTCAAGGATAAATTTACCAGAGACAGTTGCTCTGTCTAACCTGATAGTTAGTGCAGTAGCCAACAGGGATGGGTAGAGTTGGGCAATCTTGGAAGCATCACATTGCTCCTTGGGGTGCTCCTGAGGTTCTAATCTCAAAATGGCTCTGTCCCCAAATTTTTAATACATTGCTCAGTCACTTAGGTAGACTGGCATGTTGATTGCAGACATTATTTTGGACTCTCTGCTCCTTTCTTCACTACATGGACACAGGCCATCATCTTTGGTATGCATTATTGTGAAGGAGAATAATCAGAGTGCCTCTAAACAAGAGGACATAGATGTACTGGAATGTATCACTTCTTTTCTCTGTTTATCTGAGGAAGCTATCAGCCACAGGAACCTGATTTTCATCTTCAGCAATCTAACAGAGCTCACCTTTATCCCAAATATTTACCCATCCTTGTCATTCATACAGTTTGTCATTCATTACATAAAAATGGGTACATGAATACAGGCGTATTCACAAAATCTTCAGAGATGCATTTTACAAAGCAAAATCTGAGCTATGACAGTGTGTGACAACTCTAGTGCACTGAATGCTGCCTCCAAAGAGAGGGGCACCTATCAATCATGCCCTATGTCACTGTTGTGCTTCCTCTCCTCCACACTTGAGTAAAAAAAGTGCTGCATTGCTTAAGTTGCTATAATCAAGTGACATCACAGGCTAAGGCCAGCTCATGAGAGCTTATAACTCTCTGTTCTCAGGGCTAACCCATCAGTCTGAACAACTTATTCCCATCATCACCATCACCATCATATTCTTTGTGCCATTCTTGACTAGCAAGGTAAAAAAAGGTAAAGGATCTCTGGACAGTTAAGTCAGTCAAAGGTGACTATGGGGTTGCCATGCTCATCTTGCTTTTCAGACCAAGGGAGCCAGCGTTTGTCCACAGACAGTTTTCTGGGTCATGTGGCCAGCATGACTAAACCACTTCTGGCACAACAGGACACTGTGATGAGTGTCAGAGTACACAGAAATGCTGTTTACCTTCCTGATGCAGTGGTACCTATTTATCTGGTGGCACTGGTGTGCTTTCGAACTGCTAGGTTGGCAGAAGCAGGGGCAGAGCAACGGGAGCTCACTCCGCTGTGTGGATTCGAACCACCGACCTTCCGATCGGCAAGCCCAAGAGGCTCAGTGGTTTAGACCACAGTGCCACCCACTCTAACCCCTCTTGAGTAGCAGCCTAGCACTGGCCCCTGACCCCTGATCTTCTTAGCCTAGCAATGACCTCGCCTGTTTGAACTATGTCTTGTCTCAGCATCACACAATCCAAAGCTGATCTCTGGTGTAGCCTGAAACTAAATGTGTAACTGGGACACAACAGGAATTGCCAATGAATAAGTACAATACAGAACCACTTGACCACTGGAGAATTCTGAGGCAGTGACATGTCTTGTTTCAAATCCACATTCACTAGCAGTGTGCGTAGCAGTGAAAGCAAATGGGGGGAAGACTGTTGTGATGTGCTCTGTCCGACCTTTCTGCCCCACCTCCCTCATCCATTCCACATTCCTTGTCTAATTATGTCTCACCTTTCCCCCTAGTCCATTTTCAGCCTGATGTAGATAGGAAAATCTCAGGCTGGGAGCTGTGTCACCTTAAAGCCCTTGGCACACAGTTGACACTAAATAAATGTTAAAAATAGTAATAATACATTTGCCTGCAGAACATGGTCCAGAACAGAGTCTTGTAATCTGGCTCTGGCTTCACCTGCTTTCCTGCTTAGCCATACAGGAATAAGCAGAATTAAGTCCCTGTTTTTGTTCTTGGCAACATTATCTCTTGCTAAATGCAGTTGGCTCAGAAACATCCACTGGGTTGTTGCTTACCCAACAGGAAAGGAATATTTTGGACCTCATGCTATTTCAGCAGTACTGGCCACAGTTGGGCAGCCTCTTCCTTAAGTGTATTGATGACGACATTGTGGAGCAACTCCTCCAGCCTGATAAAGGATGAGTGCAAATTACTGTATGTAAATCATTGATGAATCTTCCAAAAGGTCATCCTGTCTTCAATTTACTGTCTTCCGATTATCTCATTTGCAACATTTGACCTTGCCTAGCTATTAGTTTTTATATCTGCTCACAGGAAAATGCCAATATAGCAGAAAACGAAGATAAATGCATGCCTAGACATACACATATGTATGTTTTATTATTATTATTCAGGACCACATCATCTCCAGACTGTATCCTTGGGCTTTCAAGCAGCTTTCATCTTAGTACCTGGTGAGGCAGTGCCTTTGATGTTGGGGCATTTAAGATTTATTCAATTTGGTCTCAAGATTCAATGGTCTCAATATTGCTTCACATCCTAGGATGTATGCAGTCTTTAAATAAAAGAAAATCCAATAACTCTATAAATTTTTTTTAATGCAAATTCACACAATCTTTTCCCACCTCCTTTTAAAAAAAATGCCATTTTTTTCCTATTTGGGGGAAAGGGTTCAGCAAACTTTTGTGAATGAAAACCCTCAAATGATTTGTGCTATATTAGTTAGAAAAGACTTCTGCTGCAGAGTCACAAACTGTCTTATGAGGTCCTTTTTTTCTCCTCTCCTCTCCCACCCGCAAATACCCTCTCCCCCAAAATATTCCCCCTGGGGCAGATTCTGAGGCACATGGGAGGACTGCAAGCAGCAGAAGAGGAAGAGGAATTTCCATTGCACATGTGAAAGTTTGTTGTGGAAATGGAACTGCAGTGTTAGATGCAACCTATAGTATAAGCCAAGGAAGTACGGGGAATAGATTGAAAATGATAGGATTTCTGGTTTGGAAGTGTGAATAAATCTCTTCCTTCTGCATGCAAAGTTTCCCCAAAGAATTTAATGAATGGATATCTGCTTTAGTTGATGCATAGTGCAGATGTCCACATATTTATCACTCAAATATAGACATGTTAACATTTTAGCGCATCATGATCTGTTGGTAAAACAGATCCTGGGTTCTGTGCCTAACCATTGGTAAGAGTTCATTTGCCTCACTTTGCAGCCCTAGAAATCCCACCTATGATAGAAGAAAGGCTTGCTATAGATTTGAAGTCCAAGGAGCATTTAACAGAACCCTAAAAGTTACTTCTCCTGATTCCCCATTGACTGCTCTTTCCCTTTCTCTAAAATGTTATTTTGGTTTTAATTTCCTTTCTTTTACTGACAAGCACAAAAACAGGTCTGCAAACAACTAACCAACATGCAAGCATCTCTGGAAACATCTAAACAGAAAACTAACTTTGCCCCACATTCAATTAGAAAAATACCTACAGATATCTGATGATCTTTGGAGATGAAACTTTTTTGTATAGTGCTGAGCTGTATGATCTGCAGAACAATAAAAAAAACTTTTTCTAAAATGTCCCTCTACAAATTGCAGAGAGAAAAATGCTGAGAAAAGGTTTGACCCTTTCTGAGTCCAGCAGTTCTGATCTGAATCTTCAGCCCCTGCAATGCTGCTGTTTGCTAAAATTTAAGAGAGCCAAACATTTATTTCCATTGTTGCATCCAGTTAGAGTCACAGCCATTGTCCACTGAGGGATCCTTGCTTACTAATCATAAGCATACCATACACTGTGGATAATGTAGTCAAGGAAGAAGCAGAAAGTCCTTGTTGCCTTTTAACAATTGCCTATTTGAAGGAGGGGGAGCTGTTTTTGTTCCTGCAGCCTAAAGCTCCCACAGAAGCACAGCATAATTTGCTACAATCCATTTTGAAATATTTTGATCTTTCTGTTCATTTCCCCAAAGAGAAAGGGGAAGCTTTTTCTCTCCTTTTTGCAAGCTAATCTCTCTAGACGCGAAGAAGCAAAACTACTTACATGGGATTTGACTTTCAAAGAAGCACAATGAACCATTTGCAGTTAACATGGACCTCAGTAGATCAGTAGCATCTCCGCACTTTTGAAAAACCAAGCCTTTCATTTATTATACAAGGTCACAGACTTGTTTATGACTACTTAAGGCCAAACTCGATGCATGCTTTGTACATAGTGAGGCAGCTCTATATCTTGTTCATCCTTAAATAAGTACAGGTGCAGGAAAGGCTCACTGAAAAGGCAGCTCATGGAGAGACGAACCTTATGTCTTCACTTTCCCACTTACAGGGATGGTGGAGAAATTTGGCTTGCATTCACACTAATTTACACTTCAATCACAGAGCCTAGGACTTGCTGATCAGAAGGTTGGTGGTTCGAATCCCCGCAACGGGGTGAGCTCCCAGTGCTCGGTCCCTGCTCCTGCCAACCTAGCAGTCCGAAAGCATGTCAAAGTGCAAGTAGATAAATAGGTACCGCTGCGGCGGGAAGGTAAATGGCGTTTCCGTGTGCTGCTCTGGTTCACCAGAAGCAGCTTAGTCATGCTGGCCACATGACCCAGAAGCTGTACGCCGGCTCCCTTGGCCAATAAAGAGAGATGAGCGCCACAACCCCAGAGTCGGTCACGAATGGACCTAATGGTCAGGGGTCCCTTTATCTTTAAGCAACACCAGTCATAGCTATACCCCTCACCAGGATTCTCTCCCCCCTCCCTATTGTCCCACCAGTTCATGAGACACTAAGGCAATAATTTTGCCAGTACAAGTACTGCCTGATTTGCACTGGGGTTGCGTTCCCACACCAGCAGAGTGTGCAAATGCCCACCCCTTGTCGTCTGGGCAGCCCAGGACCTCCATACACACTAGCGGTTTGACTTCACCCCTGGTGAAGTGCCTCTTGGACAAAAAGAGGAAAAACTGACTGGGAAATGGCTTTTTTGTCGAGTGCTTCTGTACCTAAGAAACAGCATGACAGGAAATACAGACCTGATCTGTGAAAAAGTGGACAAAGACAGATCGCCACATTCAGCATTGTTGATAATAGGGAGGAGATCACACACTGATGTGACTTGAGATAAGGACATTGGTTGAAAATACGGCTCTTTAATCCTTGTTTGATATACTGCTCCCCTGCAAAAAGCAATCATGTTGGGGTCTCTATTACACAGGCATTTCATGTCAGCCTTCATATCTCAGAGGCAATATTTTTCCCTACTCTTCCCACAGGTTTCTCTTTTGTGTGTGTGTGTGCAGAAACTGATTCATACAAAATTAATGTTATATAAATAATCATAAATCCAGTCACTATATGTACACTACTTAGAGATGTTTACACATTCAGCCGAATGGTTCTGGCTGCACTAGGGTTATCACAGTTTCAATTGCTATTAATAGGCATGGCATCACTTGAGGATTAATTGCCTATTAAATGCAATTGTTCTAAGGAGCAGTTGAAATTTTATGCTAATCAGTAACTTGATTATTGTCATTTGTCACAGCATGAATGATGTCTTTTGTCTTAGGAAAACTGAGGTTAAGCCTGGACTTGGCAGGAAACAGGCCAAAGTTTCCTTCATACGGTATTCACACACCATCTTTCTTCATCACCCCAAGACTCAGTGTCCCCAAGTGTTGTGTGAAATCTTTAGATAAATTCTCTGACCCACAGTGTTCCTGTGAATCGTAAGCAGGGGCATCCCTAGGTGTTGGCTAGGTTGGGCCCCACCAAGGATGAAGGCCATGTCTCTCTTGGAGTGGCTAGGAGACCATTTGCCTGTCCTTTTAGATGCTCCCAAGGCCTCTCCTCTGCTGTTCTGGGTGGCTGGACAAGGTGCGCAGATGCCCCTGGGCACTTCAGCAGAGGAACTGGTTGCTGGCATGGGCTGTTGAAGGAGCCCTGTGGGGCCCCTTCCCCAGTCAGCCAGGGGCATTATTAGAAGGGTGAGTGGAGCACCCTGTGGGGTTCAGAGGGAAGAAAGTCAGAGAGGATGGACAAGAGTTGCAAGAGGAGGAGGAGGAAAAAGCGAGGGAAGGAGGAGGCAGAAAGGAAAGTAGTGAGCAGAGGGATGGAGGCAGTCAGGCAGATGGACCAATGGAGGAGGAAGATGAGCGGGGAGGCAGGGAGGTGGAGGAGAGTAGACCCTCGATGGTCGCAGAGGAAGTCATTGGAAAAGTGTGAAAGGTGACAAAAAGCAAATAATAATATATTTATTTTTAAAGGAACCTTTTTGAGTTTCTGGTCCATGGTCTCTCCTGGCTGTGGAGGCGTTGAAACAGCTCCTTGCCAAGGGAGCCTAGGTACACCTTTGCCGGTAAACCTCTGGAAAATACGTTTTTCTGAAGGTGAGAGCACAATGCAGTTGGAGACACTCCTTCAGAATAAAAATATCTGCACCAATTGATGAAAGAGAGCCTGGGGATGGCCACTCACTTTTCATAGGGCAAGGAACTCCACAATCATACAACCACGGAAAAGGCCTCATCTCTTGTCACCATCATCAGCTGTATGCAGGATAAACCTGAAGTGTATTTCCTCAGAAGAAGTTTAATGGGTCTTACTCCTTAGGAAGTGTGCTTAAGACTAAAACCTATATCACTAGCAAAAGTCACTTAAATCACTACAGCGGTGGTGGTGCTATTTTTACTATTTGAATATTGCATTATAGGGCTGCCATGTTTTAAAGGACAAAAAAGAGGAAGCATTTGCCAACTGGTACTTTTAACTATAGGGACGCGGGTGGCGATGTGGTCTAAACCACAGAGCCTAGGGCTTGCTGACCAGAAGGTTGGCAGTTCGAATCCCTGCGACGGGGTGAGCTCCCGTTGCTCAGTCCCTGCTCCTGCTAACCTAGCAGTTCGAAAGCATGCCAGTGCAAGCATATAAATAGGTACTGCTCCGGCGGGAAGGTAAACGGCGTTTCCGTGCACTGCTCTGGTTCGCCAGAAGCAGCTTAGTCATGCTGGCCACATGACCCGGAAGCTGTACGCCAGCTCCCTCGGCCAACAAAGCGAGATGAGCGCCGCAACCCCAAAGTCGGCCACGACTGGACCTAATGGTCAGATGTCCCTTTACCTTTACCTTTACTTTTAACTATGGATCGCTATGATGAATCTACCCATGAAAAAGAGGATGTGTCCTGGAAAAGGAGGACATATGGCAACCTAAAAAAGTTCTAAAGCCCTAGAAAGGACTTACATGAGAGAGATTCACAAAAATGTATGGTATCCCAAATCAAATGTGATTGGTAAATTAGAAAGTGAAAGACAGACGCATTTTAAAATATTGCAGCTACTCTTCAAAAATGCAGAGGTCTGGTAAGAGTAATTTCTCTCCGTATCATTTGTTGCCAACTAGAGAAAAATAAAAATGTCAGCAGAATCACTTTACTTTTATGCAATATCTACAATGTAGACATTTCCAGACATCTGTCAGAGAAATGTTACTGCAGAAGCAGAAACAATACCATAAGCCAATGCAGAAAAGCCATCTACATTGCTGTCCTATTCATGTTTATTATGAAGTACATCCCCTTAAATTTAAGTGGGCTTTTCCTAGTTCCCTAGGAATAAGTCCCATTGAACTCAATGGGACTTTCTTCTGAATAGACATGTCTAGTAGAGCTGTACTGTTAGAAAGGAATAATCTACATTTCAATCACATAAATTTATGGACTCAGATCTTGAGCAGGAGCCCTTTCTAAATCCTGAAGGATAATTTGTTTAGTCCTTTCATCTACCTCTTGCCTATACATGTCTACTTTGAAGTAAATCCCAGAGACTTCAATGGGACTTGCGCCTGGGAAGTATGTATAGGATTGTGACCTTAATCAAGCTAATTTAGATGACTCTCTCCACGCTGCGATTGGATTTATTCCATTTAATCAAGCTAAATTAGAGTTTTGTTTCTACAGTGTAATTCTACAGTATAATTCTTACAACTGAACTATTACTTCTACTGATTACAAGCAACATGCCCCTCTTTAGAATGTAAGGAAAATAATACATTAAAGAGTCGGACACTGATTACATTTATATCCTGCTCTTCTTCCATCTTGAAACTCCAAGGTGGTATTCCTGTGATTCCTGGGTGATCACTAACCAGACCCAGATCTACTTAGTTTCACCAAGGCGATTGATTCATGCGCGTTCAGATGATACCTGACATTTTAGATATCTGAACTTAATTCATAGATTTAGAGGTAGGTGGGGTTAGCCTAACTTTCTTTTCTTCATGTGAGTGCTGTCCATACAAGTAATGTGGCAAAGAGGCTAACCCCTGGTCATGTTGGAGCAATAGTCAGTGTGCTGCATCCTTGTATTCTCCCAGTACAGTAGTTAACAGGATCAGATCATTATGAATTAGTGGTTTATTAAATCTGTTTTTATAGGTAGCTGAAGCAATATTGTCTTACACTACACGCATGCACTGTAAGTCATGACAAGTCTCTACGCAATTCAATTAATTTGCATTTTTGGCATCGGTGCACTATTTGTGTAGCTTATGTTCCAGTGCATATTCATATTATTACAAAAAAGAGAAAGATTTCAGTTCCCAAATATGTTTACTCTTTAATCCTTTGCTTCAGTTCAGCTTTTATACAACAAATAGTGCTGACAGTTCCAAAAGAAAATCACTTGTTGGCAGATAAATATGATTTCACAGCAAGCTGGTCAGGTTGTTTTTATAATGGCATGCTTACGGAGCTAGGCCAAGAAATTAATGGCAATGAGAAGTGGAAAATTCAAAGGGATATGCATCATGATAGAGTGCAGCTTTAGGAACTACCATTTTAGCCTTTTGATTTCCTGCCCTGCTCATATCTAGCACATTGCAACTGACTTTGAATGTGGCTACTGCAACTTTCATTTGTGTTCAAGTGAAGGGAAAATATGCCCCAAATCAATCCTGAAAATAGAGTCATTTACTACATTTTGAGCATTTTGATTTAAAGTGTTTGTAAATTGTGAATACTTCATCTAGAAAATGCATTGCTTCCAGGGGGATAACTATATATATATGTATATTTAAAGCAATATAATCAAATAACAGCAAAAAAAATAGCAGAAGCTGTAAAAATATAAAAGCAGAACAGCAGAATAAAACCAGATTCAGCCAAGGTTCTAAAAGCCGTGGGAAAATAAACTAGCCATTGCTTTTTCAAAGGTACTCTGCCACAACTGAGAGTGACCTCTCAACGATAGCCACCCACCTGACTTCTGAAGGTGCAATATCGGGAGGAGTTCCTCTAAGTAGGACTTAACAAGCAGGCAGGTCAGTGTTGGAGAAGGTGATCTTGAAGTACCTGGCTCCCAAGATTGGTGATTTAGTTCAAGTGCATTGCCTAGAGAAGGCATGGGGGACAAATTTCATCATGCCTGACCATTGACTATGCTGGCTGGTAGGAGATGGAGCCCAGCAACACCTGAAGGACACAGGTTTCTCACCCTTGGCTTAGAAGGACAGATTGACTAGTTTACTGTTATACAGTAAAAGGACATAGATTATTCCAGGCTAAATTATGTTCTGCTTAGATACTGGGTTTGTCAGAATAATATGCTTTGAATATCCTACTCAAGTACATTCTGACTATTCATTAGAGAACCAAGTCAACCCATTTTGGCATATATGTTATGCTTTCTTGTTGACTAATCTCATCAAATTTTGGTGTCCTTAATCATTTTTTTTAATCCAGTCTTTGTGTTTGTGTGTGTGTGTGGGGGGGATTTACAACTGAAAATACAATATAATTTATGAATAAGAGAATAGATTTGTGTGATGCAGTTTACAGCTACGTAGCACTGGGTTTGCATGATCTTACTATTATTCATACAAAGGCATTTCATTCCAGGATTTCTTAAGAGGGCTTTGTTTAACGTAGCTGTAAAAATATGCTTAGAAGGCAATTACTCATTCTTTGTAATTGGGAACATGGGGCTAAAGGGTATCCTGGTGTCAAATGCAGCAGCAGCATCAAGCAATCAAATGACTGAATATCTACTATGATGTTATGCTAAATAGCAACAAAACTCCTTTGTTATTACTAGAAGGAAGAGCATATTCACAGACGATCTGAGAAGTTGGTAATGCATAGTAGGACTTAGGAAAAATAATACATAGGGGGGAAACTATCCCGTGCATACTGAATCATGGTTTCCGCTAAGGAAGATCATCCATATTTTAGCCATTGATAAGGCTTCATTTGCTACATTTCAAGAGGGCAATGCCTATCTTTTGATATGCAAATATTGCATTTTAGTGATGCACCATAAATTGATTGCAATATTTTAGTATGTTAGTGGTGCAGCATAAATTGATTGCATAAATTGATTGCTCAGTATTCTCAGTGGAGGGGCTACGTTAAGTAATATGTTTGAATGTGTCTAGAGACAATGGATAAAACAAACACCATTAGATGAATTGCTGGATAAATGTTTAATTGTGATTGTATTTGTTTAAAAACCAATAATTTAATTTTTTAAAAAACAATCCAATAGGTGTTGACTTGGGTAAGTTAACGTAAGGAAGTTAATCCTTGAAAAGCCTTTTGGGGAGGTCAGGACAATGTACGACAGGGCACTGGAGACTGCTGTGGGATAGGAAATATTCCTCATCTTGGGCAATGATGTTAATTTAAGGAAGTCTCTTTCCCCCAAACATCCCACCTGTGCCTGATACTACAATGCTCAGGAAGGACCCTTGACTTTCCAGAGAGGCATTTTGGGGAGTGCAGGGGGCTACAGGGGAAGAAGGGGATTGGAACCCTTCTTCCACCCTTCCTTAAGTTAACTTAAGGCACTAGTCTGTATTCCTTACTTATGGAAATTGCATGTTTGAATAATAACTCCCATTGCGTTTCAGAGACAAATCTGGACCTCAGAATAGCTTACTGATATTTAATATGATTAATATATATGAATTACTCTGTGAAATTGTGCTCTCAGGCATTTTTATTCATTCTTCTCACTTCTAGTGTGGAAAACGAATTAGAAATGTACCGCTTAAGATATATATTTTACTAATTTTCATTTGTGCACAATATATCTCCTCCACCATAAAAATTCCTGAGCACTTTCCCATTTGTCAGCTAAATGGTCTGTGCCCTTGCAATTCGTATCCTACTTACTTGTGAATAAAACCCATTGAACTCAATGGATTGTTCTTCTAAGTCGGCGTGTATAGGCTTGTGCCCTTATTGCTCTAGAAATAACCTATTATTGAATGGGTTTGAAATAATTTTCCATTCCTTCAAAGCCTACATTTTAAATCCAATTTCATATATTATTTCAAGTTTCCAAAGTGTTCAGTGGCTGTTACCCTAGGGGTAGCCCCCCGCTCCTCCAAAAAAACTAGCTGAATGAGGATTGTTGGGGATGGCACAGGGAAGACGATGTTCCAGGGTGAATGGAAATGGAGAGGCTGAGTCCAGAGTGATTCACAATGCAACGTTTTATTATTAACCTATATGAAGCAGCAGTGGCACTTTTTCTAAGCTGGAGAACATGTGAGAATGCTCCTTTTCTTCAGGCAGGCACATCTGGTGATCTCTTTGATCCATGATGAATATATAGATCCATCTATGCAGGGAAAGCATAAGACAACCGATTGGGAAGGCATAGACTGAAAGATGTTCTCTCATCCTGATCTTAGGTGACTGATCACACAAATGTCTTGGAAATCCAAGCAGCTTTTTTCCTTTGCAATAGGCATCCTTCAATGCACCTCTTTCTGTCATGCAGTATTTTTATTCTGCTTTCTCCCGTGGTATATTGCTCTCCTGTAAAACGAAGAAATTTGGTGATTTGGAGCTGAAAGCTTCTTTGTAGTGAAATGTGGACCTCTTTGTACTTGAAACAATAAATCCAGAACTAATTAAGATTTTAGAGAGATTCTTTTTTACAGGACTGCTTTTGTTCTCTAGTAATAGGATTTTAAAACTTTCCAACCCAACCTTGAAATGTGAAGAAAAGTGGGTTGATTTATTAGGAATTATAAACCACATTTAATAGAATTATTTACATGTCCAATTAATGAATGCATTTACATTTAAATATATACACCGTGCGATGGTGGTGAGCTCCCATTGCTGTCTCCCAGAGTCTGCCGACCTAGCAGTTTGAAAGCACACCAGTGCAAATAGATAAATAGGTACCACTGTGGCAGGAAAGTAAACAGCATTTCCATTTGCTCTGGCACTCATCACTGTAGTGGAAAACATGCAAGAAAACCGAGGAGGTGTAGGGTTGGCCTTGTGCACCTAACCCTTCCTGTGCGTCCTCACAGGAGCACCCTGGGCCTTGAGGGTGGCCCAGATGGGGCCTGACTGCCCAGATTAGGAGCCCTAATAGTCACAGGTGGCAGCCATGGAGACATCCAGCTCCACCTGCCTGGGGCAGATACAAATGGTGCAGGGCGACATAGTTGGAGAGGATGATAGACCAAATGCTGCTGAGGCTCCCTATGGCTGGATCTGGTGCTGTATGTGGGTGGAGGTCTTGTGGGGAAATTGTTTCTTTGGAATTGTTTCCTTGGGGTTATTTCTCTGTGTCAGTTTTTTTTAATTGCTGTTTAAGAAGGTTTACTGTTTGAGGGGGTTTTTCTGTTTGAGGAGGTTTTCCTATGCTGTTCAAATAAACTATTTCCCCTCCTATATTGTCTACCAAAGATCCTTTGAAGAACCTGTGGTGTTAATTGGCAACAGTCACAGTGTCCCATTGAGCCAGAAGTGGTTTAGTCATGCTGGCCACATGACCTGGAAAGCTGGCTGTGGACAAACACCAGTCTGAAAAGCAAGAGGAGCGCTGTGCTCCACAGTAGCCTTTGACTAGACTTAACCGTCCAGGGGGTCCTTTACCTTACCTTTTTACCTTTTATACTCTGAAAGGTTATAGAGATGCCTTCCCTAGTGAGGTACTCTACACTTGTCTCCATCATTATTAACTCTGAGTAGGGATCAGAAAACATTCCTGTTAACTTGGCATTTGATGGCTTTAGAATACTGTTCCTGAAAACCCTGAAATCATTGGCTGGAAATGTTTTTAACTGTAGCTACTTTTGGATGTTTTTGATTGTAATTGTTTCTACAATACTTTAATAGTCTTAGAGTGTTTTTGTTTGTTTGTAAATAGCACGTTGTTTGCCACCCTGGGCTCCTTGGAGAGGATGGGCAGAATATAATCATTTATTATTATTATTATTATTATTATTATTATTATTATTATTATTATTTATTCAGAGTTTCTGTAGTGGAACTTCACACTTGGGGTGCTACTGGAGGAAGGAAGATATGATTTTCATTGATTCCTGCTTCTGTCTGCAGCTCCACTACCTTCCAAAAATTTGCCATGGAGATTTGAGGGGTTCTGCAGAAGACTGTGAGTGTTCAGGGTGAAGAGAGTATTGGCAAGTCCTTCACTCCTTACTCCAGTGGGAGCTTCTCAGTACTTATGAGTAATGAAAGAAAGGCAAGTCTGCTCTACCTCTGTGTCTATAGAAAATTGTAGCTTAAAGATGGAAAAATATGTTGTGAGCATGGAGAGGCAATCTATAAGGTACCATATTAAAATGCATCTACAGGACAAAATTTGGAGCAGCTTCAAATAGTATGCATTTCTTATACAGAATGCACTTTTCTGTTCAGAAAAGTATGAAAATTGCATGTAGCTATATGTGGCTATCGTATAAATGTCTTACTCCATTCATCTGATACATTAAAAAATGCTTCCTATTCAGCTTGGGGATGACTATGAGTAAATCTGTCCCCCCTTTTTTTAATGGGCCCAAACCATACTTACAGCCTGAAACATAGTTTGAATGGCAGGTGCCATTATGAAGGTCCCAGTGCCATACAGTTTTGAAGGATTACAGCATTTTCAATCTTGAATGAACGGTCTTTACCTTTTTTTTAGGAGCTCTGGAGGGGCTATCAAGATCACAGGTCACATTCTGAACCATCACAGCTAAATGGCTTCTAACATTCAGCAAAGAATTAATAGGTTTACCTGCATGGAAGTGGCTAATCAGCAATGTAACATTGTTTAACCTTGTAGGAGGATGTCAAGCTTCATTAGTAGCTTTATGACAATTTACTTATTCATTAAATGACACCATCTGCTGAAAAGTATTTTCCTTAAATCATCATTACGTATCTGAACACTGGTCACAAGGTTTCATAGATAAGTATGAACAATAACTTCAATCGTAGGTCATTGATTTTGGTTATGTTCCACCCACAACCATGTGCAGCGCATTTCCTTAGGGTGTGCAGCCAGGAATTTTTATATATTTATTTCAACAAAGGAAGACAGGAGAGGGGGGAAATGACAAGACAAACAAACAAGCACATGAAAGATGTAAAGAGGCAAAAAGCTAACAAAATCACCACAGTAAGAGTGGTCAAGAACTCATGCTATGAGTTAAGGCCAGGATGGATCCTCCCTGTTTGTGTGCCACAAAACAACCCCTTACCTCAACAGTTATCTCTCCACAAAAGCTGGTTAGTGGAGCTCAGTTGGAGATAGAGCAGTGAGACAGACACAGACAGAGGCAGAAGAAAAAAGCTGGAATGTAGCTGTAGCTTCTGCTTGCAAAGGAGAGAGTAATTCATCCACCCTTACTACCCCAACTGGAACCAACCACCCCATGGCTGCTGCTTCCATAGATAAACCTGGGCAGAAGCTGCAGACCCATCCAAGCATTATTAATTCTTCCTGCATCTCTCCCTGTCTGCTTCCCTTGACCCACTTTTAAAAGGGGGGGGGGGTGTTCCCTGGGCACACCCAGCATGCCTCCTGCACATGCCTACAGTTCCATCATATTTTACCTGGAGATGCATTCCAACATGTAGTTAGGCACACCAATGTCCTTTGACATCTATGGGTTTAAGCACAATTAACTCTGCTGCCTGTCTCTGACGTAACACTAAAGCAAATCATTTTGGTCAAGCCTCAAGGAGGAGCTCTTCCTATCTCTCTCCTCAAGCAAGGCAGGATATTGGAACTATTAGCTTCCTGGTATAAATTAAGCACAGTCTGCAACAGGCCAAACTGTGCTTAGTTTAAATTATGGTTTATGCAAACACATTGAGATCAGACTGTGGTTTCTGATATCGGTTGGTTTTTATAAATGGTAGTTTATTGGGCTGGTGGCTCAGGGGCTGAATGTGGGCTTCCAGGCCTCTCTCTATGGTCCTCAGGCCTCTCCCTATGCCATTCACTACCCTCCTTCACTCCTTCCTCAAAGGCCTTGTGTCTAGCTGCAGCGTGTCCTTAAACTGTGATAATGCCTGTTTCATACCTGGCTGCAGGATAGAGAGGTCTGTATAGAAAACTGACTTTGCATGGCTGGAATGCAGCCACCCACACTGAAGATAAGAGTATCTTCATTGCCATGTCTACTTTTGCATCTGGCCCTACCCACTTTTGCTTCTGGCTCTGTCCATCACTGGTGTGCAGCCCTGGAAAGTTGCCCAGGGTGCAATGTATCCCTTTGACTCCTTGCATAGGTAAAGGTAAAGGGACCCCTGACCATTAGGTCCAGTCGTGGCCGACTCTGGGGTTGCGGCGCTCATATTGCTTTATTGGCCAAGGGAGCCGGTGTACAGCTTCCATGTGTACATTGTACACATGTGGCCAGCATGACTAAGTCGCTTCTGGTGAACCAGAACAGCACACAGAAACACCGTTTACCTTCCCGCCAGAGCGGTACCTCCTGCTAGGTTGGCAGGAGCAGGGACTGAGCAACGGGAGCCCACCCTGTCGCAGGGATTCAAACCGCCGACCTTCTGATCGGCAAGTCCTAGGCTCTGTGGTGCCACCTGCATCCCATGACTCCTTGCATAGGTTTAAGCTAATGATAGTTCCTGGACACATAGCAGAAGGAGAGAGAAAGAACAGATGCTCATGCCTGAGTCTTAACCACATTGTTTTCCATAATGCTAAATTATTGTTTAGTGTTATGCCTGAACTGGGCCAGCTGATTGCTGATAGTTTACCATCATGGATTAGAACACATTATACAATTAGTGATATTAACTGAGAAAATAAAGACTGGCAAGTCTGCAACCCCGCCTCATAAAATCATTCATTTGGAAGGGACCTTGGAGACCACCAAACCCAAGTTCAGTGCAGGATTTACAATACAGGTTGCAGCTACACTGAATCAGTACAGTATCCCTGACAGATGGTCATTCAGCCTCTGCTTAAGTACTCCCAGCAAACGCCTCTCTTAGAGATGCATGAAAGACTTTGAGAACCAAAGCAGCAGATTGGAAATATTCATAGAATAATTTTGTAATTAGGCCAATACTTTCAAGGACACTTAGAGATTGGAAATGGACCGGTAGTGTGAGCCAAGATGCCCCCCTCCCTTCTCAAACTGGCTTTATTGCTCAGATGGTAAAAACAGAAGGAACAATACCTGCTGCTATGCCAAGTGACAGTAGGTAAATCAAACTGTCAAAAAGTCTTAAGGCAAGGTGCTTCTTTCCAAGATTTTGTTCTTTCTGTGTCTTTTATGTAAGAGAACAAGTGAAGAATGGAACAGAGAAAAATCATAGAGTTCAGTGGGACTTGCACTTGGGAGCTGTGTATAGAATAGCAGTCTAAGCTGGTCATCTGTTGATCATTATTTTTCATACATTGCAATGAAATGAGTCAGATAAGAAAGATTCACAGGGTATTTTTTCTTTTCTTTTAAGGGCACTACTTTCCCCACTGGCTTAGCAGAAGAACAGAGCCAGTTTTTCTTGCCATATACAGTCGGACCTTGGTTTTCAAACAGCTTAGTTCCCAAACGTTTTGGCTGCTGAATGCCGCAAACCTGGAAGTGACTTTTCCAGTTTGCAAACTATTTGTGAAAGCCAAACATCTGGTGGGGCTTCCTGCAGCCAATTGGAAGCCATGCGTTGGTTTCCAAACATTTTGGAAGTTGAACAGACTTCCAGAATGGATTCCATTCGGCTTCCAAGGTACGACTATAATTACAAATTATAGCTCAGTCGGTAGAGCATGAGACTCTTAAGATCAGGGTCATGGGTTTGATTCCCACATGGGACAAAAGATTCCTGCATTGCAGGAATGATCCTTGTGGTCTCTTCTAACTCTTGTACGATTCTAGTCTATGATTTTCAACAGTCATAGTAATAAACTGCTTTAAAAATCCACTAGGTTTTGAAACAAATCTTGGAACAACACAGTATGTTAGAATATTAAAAATCACTTTTTTTCATACTTTGGTCGCTAGATAGAATTTTGCCAGGACTCCTATTTCTTATTAAAATAGACTTGACTTCTTGGTTGTTGGCCAGCAGTCACTGCAAACACACCAGCTTTGTCAGTAAAAGGTGAAAAATCTACAACTGTTTATCTGGTGCCAAAGTAGAAATCATCATGAGATCAAAAAAAGTAGAATGTAAAGCTTATTGTACATCTTGCGTCATTCTATATTCTCAAGAATTCAGGTGATGGACATTGTTCCAGTATTTGCTGCTCTAACAAATACATCAGGGTGTGAAGTAGATGCACTGGTTTTTGCAACCTAATCTTTGGAATCAGGAGAAATCTCATAACTTTTCCTTCACATTTGAAAAAGCAGTGGAATGGGGTTCTATCTTTTGAAGAAAAAAATAATAATCAGTTAGCTGCTAAGATAATATGGGTTTTAAAATAACACTGAATTCTTGAAGCTTGGCAATCTTCCAGTAAGGCTTTCTAAACTCACAAGTCTAATGCAGGTTACATAAGATGAGCTATGGACAGCGCCACCAGATTATTCCAGCCATTTGACACAGTTTTGTCCTGAAATGGCCAACTCTTTTGTACAAATCGCTGCTGATATTTACACAGCATTCAACATGCCACCAGGCCCAGAATAGCAAACAATACGAAGTAAATGCTGGTAAAGGCTATTGATGGTTACTAGAAAAAAGTTGTTATCTTGGCTTTACAAATTAGAAATCCCTGTACTATTTCTCCTAGTGTACTAACTATGTTGCCTGAATGTGTGTCTGCTTAGGATTTACTTTGACAGCCATGAAGCAGATAAAGTTGTAGCTTTAATGGGACACACTTCTGTGCATGGAAATGAGTGCATTTCAGTCCTCTTAATGGGTACACTTGCCCACACAAAGCAAGATTTACTTGAATAGAAGAGAAGCATGCTTTCCCATAGCTAACACAAACAGCAGCCCTTGGGCTTCTGTTTTTCTTTTGCTTCAACAGTTCTGGAGCAACAAAAGTTAACCGAATCTCCAACGCCAGGTTACTGGCATTTCCTATGGCAAGAAAAGAGAGCAGGTATATTTTACAAAACTTTAAGCTCCTGCCATTGCTTGGTCTCTCCCCCCCCCCCCCCCGAATCCCTTTCCCATACTGAACTCACATACTATCAAAATCTTGAACAACAGGGATGTTCATGTGAGAGGAAGGGAGGGGAAGGAGAGAGGGTAGGAACAGGAAATGCTCCTCAGTGCACTCAAACAAATTACCTTTTGCTAAAGAAGTTCATCGAGCATCTTAAAACTTCCCCATATATTTCGTACTCTCCATTGAGATATGCCTCAATAGCGTTGCTACCCATTGGAACATGCCTCCAAGCAAACACCAGAATTAATCTAGCACAAAGAGCAAGAATTACATTTTGCGAGGTGATGTTCCTCAGGGCTAGAGTAATATTCACTGTGAGATCAGCTGTAAGACTGTCTGCTTGAGCTATGAATAAATGACATCAGTCATAGTAATGCATGAACATAAGCATAGTTTGGTCTCTGTGTTTCTTTCCTTAGCTATGAGTCTCCAGACATTTTTTGTGATTATAAAGATAAGTGGAAGAAAGGAAAACTATGATGTGCAAGGGATTTGGTTTGCACGTCTATATTCTTTATTTTTTAATCGACTACTGAAGCTGCTCAGCCAGACCTGAACATTTCTCCTGTGCTCTTTCAGAATATTTTTACAAGAAAATATATGCATTACCTGTGTCTGACATTAGAATGAACTGAAAATTGTGTTAGCTAAATTTATATTCAGTTTCTGTCCTGGATGTGTGTGAGTGGGGTTTTTTTGTTTTGGTTTTTTTGGATAATGTCAGTGAGATGGGTCAGGATTAACACCTTGCATATTCTTTCATACCACACTGTCCTGACTGTCCACAAGCATTCTACTTCTTTGCTGGAACATGGAATGTGAACCAGGCAATCGGGTCAAGCTGAACATCACCATTAAGCATACTCTGAACAGGAAGAACCAGGTTTAATACAGGCCACATTATAACTTCACAAAAAGCATTTGTACAGGTCTTTGATCCTTACTGAGACATGTGAGAACGGGGCATTAATTCTTCCACTACCATTTTCCCACTGGAAATTGCCCAGACAGGCTTATTTCCAAAACTTTTCATTCTAAAAATTCACAGCTCCCCAAAACATATGACAACAGTGATAATAAAAAGGATACCCTGACACAATCAGGGATAAAACAAGATTGGATTGCCCAAGCCCAACCTCATATATTCCAGAATACTTTAATTGCTTCCCTACCCTCCCTACAAAGAAACTCAGTGCAGATCATTATCTATGTTAAATAACATCATTCAATGAAAGACATGAGCCTTAAAACTTTGTTCTGCAGCATTTTGGCTTTGGAAAAATTCTCACCTTGGAAGATCTTCTGTTTTTACCCACATAGGAGGATATCCTCCCACCTCTCCATTATTGCCCCACTGTTGTTGGCCCCCAAATGGGCCATTTCAGTAACTTCATGTCAAATTAAAGTCATCAAAAAATATTATCTATTATTAAAAATCTAGAGACTGTCCAGTGTTAGGAAAAAATAGACTATTCTGCTTTAATGCAGTTTTTAAAAAAATAAGAAAAATAAAGCACAGTTGCATTGGTGGCTTGGGAAGGTCTTAACTGGACCTGTGAATGCAAAGAAAGAGCATCTAACCACTCTGCTAATGTGTTCTTCCATATATGTGCCAAGGAACAAGAGCCAGCTGGAAGGGGCTGCTGTAAGGAAATAGGGTATGCTCTGGGCTGGTATCAAGATATTATACCACTGCATGTATGCTGATGTAACCTCCCAGCTTAATACTTCTGACGATTCATGAGTCACAGGATGGAGCCAAGTCAGGCACTAGGCTTTATTAGGTACAAATAGAAGCTATATAAAAAAACCTTACATTGAATTAATTATGAATCGTCCATTTAATCTTGCCAGTTTCTCCATAACAGCTTCAAGAAGAACCACAATGTAATGACTTGGCTTTCCTGATTTTTCTGATTCCACCTTTGCACATTTAAACAGGTTGGAATGACAAATGCATCTGTTGTAATAAAATCTTGATTAACCTCATTATTTATTCACATTCCCAGGTTTTGCAACACACACTGTCTCAACAATTAGTTATTTCAATGTGACACTCATTTTACTTCTCACTTGATTTGCTTTCAAGGACAGCAGCCAAAGAGAATTTAGTGCAAATGCCTATCTTTGCTCTTCCCATTAAACATACATGAAATCTGCTGAAGAAATTTTGTTTTGAAGTTGCTTATAATTATTTTTCAGCCTGGACTATCAGATTTCCACAGGAATGTACTAACCTCTCTGTTCTAGCACAGTTGCCTCTCTGCCCTTGCATTCTAACATCCCAAACAGGTCAGTCACAAAATCTAGGACTTATCGATGCATGTTTGAATATTTGTCCACTTTCCCTGAGCTCATAGATGGACTTGCACTAAAGGTGTAATGCTATGGTAAGGTCCACCTGAATGCGCAGCTTAGGATGAAGCAGATCTCCTTCTCAGCTGGTGTTGAGTCCCCAACCCCACCTCTCTGGTCCCATCACCACCACCCCTTTTCAAGAGGTATGATGACTTAAGATACACTGGGCGTGGCTTAGCCAGCTGGGTCCTGGCTGAGCTATGGAGGAGGTAGGCTGGCATATCTCTGGCTGAGCTGAAGATAAGTAAGATAAACTAGCATAGCTCATCTGCACCAATAACCTCCCAGCTCAGTCAGAGATCCGCTGGCTCCTAACCCACTCATCCTGGTGGATCTTGCTATAGGATTGCCCGCTTAGTGGGGTTTACTCCTGGGTAGGTGAGTTTAGGATTACAGTCTTAATTATTAGCCATAGCATAAGTAATTCTCTTAGTTGCCCTGGCATAATACTAGAATCTTTGAATTTTCAGAGAAATTGCATGGCTATAATCTCTTGGACCTGTCTCCTATACCAGCATTGTGCAAGAAAGCAGTATTGGAACTGCAGATCTTCTGCAAGGAGGCTATGAAGGGTCAAGAGTTTGGAGGGAGCATAACTGATCCAATACTTCTACACAGGTTTTCTCTTTTGTGTGTAACAGTATTCATGGTGACAGTGCCACAGGTCCAACTTTAAATAAAAGTTGGTCTACTGTTTCTACAATACAGTCATACCTTGGATCTTGCACGCCTTGGCTCCCAAACAAATCGGCTCCCAAACGATCAAAACCCAGAAGTAAGTGTTCCAGTTTTTGAACGATTTGCAGAAGCTGAACATCCAGCATGGCTTCTGATTGGCTGCAGGAGCTTCCTGCAGCCAATCAGAAGCTGCGCTTTGGTTTCTGAACGTTTTGGAAGTTGAACGGACTGCCGGAACGGATTCTGTTCAACTTCCAAGGTACGACTGCATTCTAAGGGGATAACTAAAGAATATAAAGTACATATAAAAACACACAACCCCAATATAATAAAAATCATGCAAAATAACTAAAAGAGCAGAGGAAAAGCAAATAAAAGCCAGATGAAACCAAAAACACAGTAATCATATTATACCATTGGAGCTTCAGAACTGAACACATTGCACTGCTCTGTGCCAAACCTATTACAAGCTTCTAGTGTTCATAACACAATACTCCCTTCAATAGATCCAATAAAACAAAACTATGAAGATCTGCAAAGGTTTAGATGCTGTTTTGGCTTAACATCCCTGCCACAGCTCTGTGGATGCCTATTCAAGCATGGGAGAGACAAAAAGATATGCTCTAAATTTGCCATGTTGCAGGAGTCATGTAGGTGAGCCAAGTGGATATTGGCCAGCTATTTAAGGCTGTATGTCTTGCTTCCTTGAACTGCTAGCTTGACATCTACCCACTCAGTCTTCACACTTATTGTGCTGTGAGAGTAGGGAATATATTTTCGCTTTTGCTCCATGAGAATAAGGTGGGGTTGGCCAACTCTGTATACTAGGAGCCATCTGTCCTTTGGGTTTTATTATATTTTTACTCAGTTGAAATGCCCTTTAAAATAAGTCACAGTTTGCAGGTTCCATGTGGCTTAAAAGGTGCTGTGATCTTCAGCAAGATGTGTTGCTAAGCATCCCTTAATGCTTCAGGATGAAGTTTTTTCTCTCTAAACTGGGCTTGTTGCCTCATGGATAAAAGATCCCATGGAAGTCTCACCTTTGTGACATGCATGAGCTGTGAGGGACAAGGCAGGGCTGAGTGAATACTTTCCATTTGTAGATCTTAATGTTTCAGCAACATTTTTCAGAGCAAGGAAAGTTTAAGAGGGGACTTGACACTCACCTGCTCTTATGTCATGATATAGCACTGTTCTGCAGAAGTTCATAGCTTGTGTTAATATTGTATTTCACTCCATCTCTTGAAGTGAATTATTACACATTTTCTAGCTCTTGTCAACCATTGGAATCTATGGCACTAGGTGCACAGGGACATTTATATGCAAGAACAAAAATATGTCTTAACCAAAATCAGCAATCTTAACCAGAATCTGCTCTACAAAATGATTTCCTATTCATGGTCTGTAATCATGTCTTTCCCAGGTTGAATTGTTTCTCAAAGTAGCAGTTCTGCTCTGATTTGTCACAACTGAAAGACATTGGTAGCTGAGACCTGGAATGCTGAAAAGCACTCTGGTCCATCTACTAAATGGCTAGCATTTTTTGTTGCAGAGATTGTTACGAACTTGAACTATCAAATGTAAGCAGAATACATTAGTACTTACTTCAATTATGATAATAATAATAATAATAATAATAATAATAATAATAATAATAATAATAATAATATAGTGTTGTCTTGCATGAATCTAGTCCTAGGCAGACATACTTGTCAGTATGAGCAATTAACCCACTGGAAACTTGATGTCAATGTGCGCCAGAATGGGCTACAAAAACAAAAATTCCATAATAATTTCACAGGAAAAAGTGTTACATTGAAAGAACTGGGTTATAAAGAATGGCAGTGCCTGCAAAGAAATTGCATGTCTTTAATTTATTCAGTAAAATTAGATAAGCTAGGCTTTTGGGACATCTTATAGGAATATATATAGTATATTGGGGTTTGTTTTCCAAATACATACCTTGAACTACTATTCAAAATGCATCTTGATTATGCCATCCCACCTTTGTAGCAGGACCTTTTAGTTTTTACAGTTCATAGAATTAGCACGATGGTTTGCTGTGAACCACGCAGTTAAAGAGTCTTTGAACAGTTTTGCTAACACCCTGCTTGGCACTTTTGAAAGTGTCAAGCAGCTAAACTTGTGGCTGCTCATTTTTAGGAAGCTGAAACAGAAATGCATTGAGTGGGATGAAGTGCATGCTGTTCACTTAAACATGGAGGCCTCTGTGGAAATGAGCATATGTGAGCATTCAACAAAAGGTAGTCCAAAAGAGAGAAATCCTAAGCCAGGTTTAACATCTCCAAGATAATGAGGAAATGTTGATATAACAATAATTTAATTACCCCTCCAAGGGCCTAGCTTGTGGAGCCAAGTAATTTGTATTGCAGAGTGGTGGTAATGATGCCATTTTCTTCAGTACGACAGCAGTCACAGAGGTACAGCATGTATTAGCTTTAAATGAAAAAAAAGAGAGATAATATTTGTTTATAAATGTTTACTTATTGATCAATTTTTAAAATTTGTGAACAGACTAGCTGATATTACCTGGTGTTGCCTGGGAAATCTAAGAAACACACACACACACAAAATGAGGTTTATAAATGGAAAGTGCAATTTGTCAATTTTAGGACTGTGCACAGCACTGACCCAGGGCCCTGACCTGACCAGGGGAACACCAGTCCCAGATCTGGCCCTGAATCAATCTGGTGGTGGAGCTTAAAAGTCTTATACACTCAAGAGTGGGAAGGGGAAGGAGACGCTACATCTCTTTTACTCTTCCTGAGTTTACTTCCAGAAGTTAGATGGTCCAATCTTGCTGGATGCTGCTTTGCCAGTGTGTTGTCTGTAGGAAACATGCTGGCAAAGCACACCCCTGCAGCAAGCACACAATTCCTGCAGTTCTGCTGCTTCTGCTTAACTTAACTGCTGTGCTGGACCTGCTTGGCCTCCTCACCTCCCTCATCACAACCCCCAACCCACCTAAATCAACAGGATTTGTTTTAGGCTTTGGCCAAATCTGGTGCACAGCCCAGCTAGTTTCATTCCAAATTTGGTTCAAATCATTGCAGTTTTGAAAGGTTCGGGCCACCACCTTGATTCAAACTGGTGTCCAATGGTATCAAAACAAAAACAAAAACCCAGTGCTCCATTTCACAAACTGTTGTGCCAAATTGGGAGAGGTGATCTTTGGATATGTCCAGATCTGTTCAGTCTGTCATCTTGATTCAAATAGCATGTGATGATCTCAGGCATAATACCACATCCAAGGAATACAGAGAGACAAACTAAACAACTCTGTATGTAGTTTACAAAAACTCATTAACAATAATGTGCAGCATTTCAACACCTACTAATATTTGAAATCTTAAATAATATATACAATGCTGAATTAATAATAGCATGCACAGCTCAGTACAGTGGTACCTCAGGTTAAGTACTTAATTCGTTCCAGAGGTCTGTTCTTAACCTGAAACTGTTCTTAACCTGAAGTACCACTTTAGCTAATGGGGCCTCCCACTGCCGTCGCGCCACCAGAGCACGATTTATGTTCTCATCCTGAAGCAAAGTTCTTAACCTGAGGTACTATTTCTGGGTTAGCGGACTCTGTAACCTGAAGTGTCTGTAACCTGAAGCGTATGTAACCCGAGGTACCACTGTATCTCAAAATCAAGCAGTTCAAATATTCCTGAAATAAGCCACTTTTTCCTAAAGGGCTTTGAGTTATATAAAAAAAAATTGGGAGTCTGATATGTAGGAGATAGAGGAACAGATAACATAAGTGTCTTTCCCCTAAAGCACTGGAAAGCCCCCATGCTCTTGCTGACATTCTACCTGCAGAATTGTCTTCATAGTTAAATATTATTTTAGTGAGAGTTTGGTTTTTCTTTAGGTCAAGGAAAAGAGTTGCTCTCTTTGTCCTGCTGCTGAACTTGCCAGAGGTAGATTTAGGGGAACTCAACTGGTTTGGTCATACTGGGCATGGAGCCTCAAGGGAGCCACAGCCAGGATGTAGAATAGAAGGCGAGACATGGGCTGGTACTGAACTTTTGTGTCGGACAGGGCACTGCTGAAATTTGAGACCCCATGTTTTCCCACTGAACTCACCATGATGCTTTGTCAACTGGGGATCCCTGTAGGTCATGGACAGTTGGAATTGCTTCCTAATGACCAATTCCCTCAATCTATTACTGGCTTTTGGAGACAGCTTTATATATCCAAACCCTGGTTGGAATCCTCTTGAGAGATTATGTGTGCATGATGATGGCGTACCACATTTTCTAGACTCAATGCTTTTTTTCAGCCGGAAATCACCGGAACTCAGTTCCAGCACCTCTCAGGTGGGGGCCATTGCCAGTGTAAGAGAACAAGGAAAGTGCTCAGGTGAGTTCCAGCACCGTTTTTTCTAGAAAAATAGCACTGTCTAGACTGTTTTGAGAATGAAAATCGTCTTTGTCCTGCCTGGTGTTCCTGTATTTTGTTTTTCTTTGTAGCTCACTAAGAGGAGTTGGGACAAGTTGATAAAAGATCCTTTCACTCCTCAGCATCGTTCCCATCTTAGATTGATTGCTTCTTTATTTTTATCACTTCTGTAGCTTCAGCATTCTTCAGAAGGTAGGCCACTATTTTTTCACAGATGGGGAACTGAGCTGAAAAACAGCAACCTCCCTCTCACTGAGGTGGGATTTATTTCAGTGTTTCTTGCAGGCCATACTTCCTGGTGTTTATCACCACTTAACATAATTTGCCGCTTTGTCGCTCCATTTCTTTCTGTGTATGTTCACAGCAATTTTTCTATTTATTTTCAACAAAGCATAAATGTTATGCTTTTAATTTCAGTTTGTTTTCAGACAATCCACTCTTTAAAGAAAGGATGAAGAGTCTGTGATCCTCTGGATGTTCCTGGGCTAGAACTCCCATCATCCGAGACCATTGGTCATGCTAACTGGGAGCTGATGGGGGTCAGGCCTGAGGATGTTGCTGGACTCCATTGGTTCCCTGCAGCTGCTTTAGAGCATGGCGGTGATGGATCTGCTATTGTGAAAGCTGACTGTGCCTTTGCTTTGTTTCTTTTCTTGGGGCATTCCATTTCCTCATCCTTTCCTTCTTATACTCAGAATCACAAATGGGGCCAATGTCAATGGTCAGATGACTTGTGTATCTCATTGGCCTTATGTGCCAATGCAGAAGACCAGTTGGCCACGATGTGGAGAGAGATGGAAGTAAAACGGGTGATTATTTTTCTCCATTTCACATTAAAAAGGTCTCATGCTGACTTAAGGGGTTTAAACTCGGATCTTCATCTAAGAAAATATAAGGTAAGATCAGAAAGAAGAAATAAAATACGTAACGTGCCCAGGTTTAAATTTTTTTGGGGGAAAGACCTTTTTCTGTCTCCTATCAATGTCTTTTTCAGTGACATGTATTTGCCCATTTCTGGTAGTCTCTTCCTGGAGAGGTCTGTATAGCCTCTTCTCTAGCAATCTTCTAGTGTCAAGTAAAAACCTTTTTATTTAAACAGGACTTTGGAACTCAAACTGAAAGCTTTTACATTCTGCTGCTTCTTTTTACTAATGTATTCCTTTATTGTTTTATACATTGTACTTTATAGTTATAGGATTGTTTTTATGTTGTATTTTATTTGCTGCTAGCTGCTTTTCACACCACTCTGTGGAAAGGTAGCATATCTATTTAAAAATTAAAATTGGCTTTGAAACAGCAGAAGAATATTAGGGTTGGCGGCCACGTGATCAGCTATGCTCCCATACCTCTGCAGCCACTTGATCCATACAGTAGGATGAGATAACATTTATCTCCATCTGTGCAATAAAAAGCCTCATCTGCTGAGTTCTGTAGATCAAGCTATTGCTAAAGGTGGAGAAGAAGAACAGTCTGCCTTTTTCTGGTCCGTTGGCAACTGTATCAGCCAGTCAGTACCAGCTGCTTCTGATCCAACATAAAGGCAAAAACTGAAGTCCCCTCCCTCCCTGCCCAAAATTAGTTGGTGGCAAGAGGAGTTCTTCACATCCTCAGATAGCAGTGAAGATTGTCAAGCCTCTTGGTTGGTTGGCATCCATCTGTTTTGGGAGAATGTGTCTGTAGATA